>NC_141876.1:502696594-503009844 GCF_056163025.1 Triticum urartu | reverse complement strand
GCCAATGCATTTGACATCATCGAGCTCACTGGCTTGCCCACTCCTGGCGATCTCTTCGAGCAAGGCTGTCAGCTACATGCTGAAGCTATTAAGAGCATCTTTCAGCGGCCAGAACCTGATATGAGTCAAATACTCAGCATGATGAAGCCATTGCCCCAAGATGCTTCTTATCCCACAGAGTTCTTCGTTGAAGACCTTGAGTACCTGCCCAGAACCATCTATCACATCATCAGGCGAACTCTCTGGCCTATCAAAGGGCACTCTCCAAATGCCAAGCTTCAGGGTGCAATGAAGACTTTGGTCTTCTATATACTTCATGGCAAATGCTTCAATGCACATGACTTCTTCATATGCCAACTTGCTGCATCAGGCATTGATCTATTTGGTTTGAAGTTCTACGCCCCTTGGGTCATGCGGCTGATCAAGCTACACTCCGCCATCTCGTATCAGCCCTCAGCCCGCAACCATCGGATCTTCTTGCCTGACGTGGACATGTCTACTGAAGCCATATATTCTGAGCCTACCAAGCAACCTCTAAGTCTTCAGAATGCAGAACATCAGAGTTTTACTCAGAATGTTGACGGCGTTGAAGCAGTTTCTCGGGTGTATCCTTTGGCTGGCACTACACGTGCACCACACCCTGCTTCAACTGAAGCCACTAACAGTGCCACTGCTCCAAGACCCAAGAAGCGCACTCATGTTCTCAACGACCGAGAGCTTCTTGTGGCTCTACATCAGAAACAGGATAGGCATCATGACTGGCTGAAGCGTCAGATGAAAAGCCTCTTGGTGGATGTTAATCGCACTCGAAATCTTGCCACCAAGAATGCTTTCGTTGCCCATGAAACCTGTCGCCGCACATGGAAAGGGCTCTCGATGATGTGTTCTGAAGCTGATCTTCAAGAGGATGGCTTCACTGAGAGATTCAAGTTTGACTCCACACCTCCTCGAAGGGATGTGCTGCTAGGAACTCCATCCCTTGAAGACTCTGAGTTCTCTTCCTCTGCTGCCACAGTGACCGCCAGAATTATTGAGGAAGAAGACGATGCTACTTCATCGCCACCTCCTTCAGCACCTCCAAGCTCTTCTGCACCGCCAAACAACACCAACAACCCTGCTACTTCACCTACTCCTCATGGGAACGAGTAGAGGCTCTATGTCTTCAAACCTTTTTGGTCATTACTGACAAAAGGGGGAGAAGCATATGAGATTGATAGTCTTCAAGCGGGTCCATATGGGCGGGTGCTTTATATTTTGCTTCGTGCTTACAACTCTCGTTTTTTCTACATTTGGTTCTTATGAGTTGTAACACTTAAAACTAGATGGTCGTCTGCTACTTATTTGCCACCTTGTTTTGCGAAGATAAATTCCGCATGTGCGACGATAAATTCCGCACTTAGCTCATTCTGCAGACGTCCATTTTCCATTATGCATGTCATTATCTTCATATACTTTCACATGCATAGTGGATTGTCATCATAAGTTGAAGTGGATATCCACAAGTACAACCTTCCATGTGCATTTGCATTCCAAAAGCAAATTAACTCATATGCACATCTTCAGGGGGAGCCCTTGCAACTTATGAAGACAATTCCTTATTCTTTACAATTTCACAGATTATATTCCCCGTTGAAAACTTCAACTAGTTTGTCATCAATCACCAAAAAGGGGGAGATTGTAAGTGCATCTAGTGCCACCCCTAGTTGGTTTTGGAGTATTGACGACAAACCTAGTTGAGGGACTAATGTGTTTGTGAGAATTGCAGGATAACACAGGTAGAAGTCCCTCATTGATTCGGTTTTACTACCAGAGATGACCCCTAAAACTTTATGAAGACATTGAAGTCAAAAGTGGTATATGAAGATATTCACATTGAAGACTATGACAAGAGAAGACACGATATGAAGCCTATGGAGCTCGAAGACTTAGATCTTTCGTAGTTCTTTTTCTTTTGTGTTGAGTCATAGGAACCACCGTACTGTTAAGTGGGGTCCAAGAGAACCAGTCAGAATGACTGAAGTGATGTCTAAACCAAAAACCTATGTCTTCGAGTGAAGACTATGAGAGCGAATCTTGTCCAGAGTCGGACAAGTCAGCTTTGCTTGTAGCCCAAGTAAAGTTGCCGTGTGAGTTTGAAATCTGACCGTTGGGACAAGTGTCAATTCCTTAGTGACCCAGGGTCATTTCGGACAAATCAGGTCGGGTTGCCAAGTGGCTATAAATATCCCACCCCCTACAACCATAAACGGTTGGCTGCTCAGATTAAAAGTACGGCTTTTGTCGTTTGAGAGCAACCCACCTTGAAGCCTTTGAGAGAGAATTCCCTGCGAGGATAAAGCCCTAACCACCAGAGCCAGAGAGAATTGGGCATCACTTAAGTCTTCTTGTTTGTGTGATCTGAAGACTTATTACACTTGAGGACTGTGCATCCTCCAGCCGGTTAGGCGTCGCGTTCTGAGCATCCAAGAGACATTGTGGATTGCCGGTGAACGAAGTCTGTGAAGGTTTGGGAGTCTACCTTGAAGACTTACCAGAGTGATTGGGCGAGGTCTATGTGACCTTAGCTCAAGGAGAATACGGTGAGGACTGGGTGTCCTGAGCTGCGTGTTCAGGACTGGGTGTCCGGGACTGTGTGTCCTAAGGTTTAAATACCTAGCCGCTCCAACCAGACGTACAGTTGTCACAGCAACTAGAACTGGTCCAACAAATCATTGTCTTCAACGAGTCACTAGTTTCATCTTCACTTCACTTTACTTACTGTTACTCCTTGTGAAGTCATTGTATGCTTGCTCTATCATTTGTCTTCACTGAGTGACTGCGTGTTCTGTTTGGCTTCACAATATCTTCCTACCTGATCCTTACTACCTAGCTGCTATTAGTCTTTGTGCTTTCACTTCATTGAATACTTGACTATGGTTTGCCTAGTGTAGCCTACCTTCCGCTGCATGGTAATAGGTTTAATTTTATCGTTTGTCTTCAAAACTCCCATGTTCTGAAGACTTTCATAAAAATCGCCTATTCACCCCCCTCTAGTCGATATAACGCACTTTCATGGAGATGGTGACATTAGAGTCGTGCTAGTTGAGTAGTTGTGAATTTGAGAAATTCTTGTGTTGAAGTTTGTGATTCCCGTAGCATGCACGTATGGTGAACCATTATGTAAAGAAGTTGGAGCATGAATTATTTATTGATTGTCTTCCTTATGAGTGGCGGTCGGGGACGAGCGATGGTCTTTTCCTACCAATCTATCCCCCTAGGAGCTTGCACGTAGTACTTTGCTTCGATAACTAATAGATTTTTGCAATAAGTATGTGCGTTCTTTATGACTAATGTTGAGTCCATGGATTATACGCACTCTCACCCTTACACCATTGCTAGCCTCTCTAATACCGCGCACCTTTCGCCGATATCATACACCCACCATATACCTTCCTCAAAACAGCCACCATACCTACCTATGATGGCATTTCCATAGCCATTCCGAGATATATTGCCAAGCAACTTTCCACCGTTCCGTTTACTATGACACGCTCCATCATTGTCATATTTCTTTGCATGATCATGTAGCTGACATTTTAGTTGTGGCAAAGCCACTGTTTATAATTCTTTCATACAAGTCACTCATCCATCATTGCTATCCCGGTATACCGCCGGAGGCATTCATATAGAGTCATACTTTGTTCTAGTATCGAGTTGTAATCATTGAGTTGTAAATAAATAGAAGTGTGATGATCATCATTCATAGAGTATTGTCCCAATAAAAAAAAAGAGAAAGGCCAAATAAAAAAAGAAGGCCCAAAAAAGGGACAATACTACTATCCTTTTTCCACACTTGTGCTTCAAAGTAGCACCATGATCTTCATGATAGAGAGTCTTCTATGTTATCACTTTCATATACTAGTGGGAATTTTTCATTATAGAACTTGGCTTGTATATTCCAATAATGGGCTTCATCAAAATGCCCTAGGTCTTCGTGAGCAAGCAAGTTGGATGCACACCCACTTAGTTCTTTTTGTTGAGCTTTCATATACTTATAGCTCTAGTGCATCCGTTGCATGGCAATCCCTACTCACTCACATTGATATCTATTAATGGGCATCTCCATAGCCCGTTGATACACCTAGTTGATGTGAGACTATCTTCTCCCTTTTTGTCTTCTCCACAACCATCATTCTATTCCACATATAGTGCTATGTCCATGGCTCACGCTCATGTATTGCATGAAGATTGAAAAAGTTTGAGAACACCAAAAGTATGAAACAATTGCTTGGCTTGTCATCGGGGTTGTGCATGATTTAAATACTTTGTGTGGTGAAGATGGAGCATAGCCAGACTATATGATTTTGTAGGGATAACTTTCTTTGGCCATGTTATTTTGAAGAGACATAATTGCTTAGTTAGTATGCTTGAAGTATTATTATTTCTATGTCAATATCAAACTTTTGTCTTGAATCTTTCGGATCTAAACATTCATACCACAATTAAGAGAATTACATTGAAAATATGCTAAGTAGCATTCTACATCAAAAATTTTGTTTTTTATCATTTACCTACTCGAGGACGAGCAGGAATTAAGCTTGGGGATGCTTGATACGTCTCCAATGTATCTATAATTTTTGATTGTTCCATGCTATATTATATCCTGTTTTGGACATTATTGGGCTTTATTATACACTTTTATATTATTTCTGGGACTAACCTATTAACCGGAGGCCCAGCCCAGAATTGCTGTTTTTTGCCTGTTCAGAGTTTCGCAGAAAAAAAATCAAACGGAGTCCAAACGGAATGAAACCTTCGGGAACGTGATTTTCGGAACGAACATGATCCAGAGGACTTGGACCCTACGTCAAGAAAGCAACCAGAAAGGCACGAGGTAGGGGGCGCGCCTACCCCCCAGGCGCGCCCTCCACCCTCATGGGGCCCATGTTGCTCCACCGACGTACTCCTTCCTCCTATATATACCTATGTACCCCCAAACTACCAGATACAGAGCCAAAACCCTAATTCCACTGCCATAACTTTCTGTATCCGTGAGATCCCATCTCTGGGCCTTTCCCGGAGCTCCGCCGGAGGGGGCATCGATCACGGAGGGCTTCTACATCAACACCATAGCCTCTCCGATGAAGTGTGAGTAGTTTACTTCAGAGCTTCGGTTCCATAGTTATTAGCTAGATGGCTTCTTCTCTGTTTTTGGATCTCAATACAAAGTTCTCCCCCTCTCTTGTGGAGATCTATTCGAAGTAATCTTATTTTGCGGTGTGTTTGTTGAGACCGATGAATTATGGGTTTATGATCAAGTTTATCTATGAACAATATTTGAATCTTCTCTGAATTCTTTTATGTATGATTGATTATCTTTGCAAGTCTCTTCGAATTATCAGTTTGGTTTGGCCTACTAGATTGATCTTTCTTGCAATGGGAGAAGTGCTTAGCTTTGGGTTCAATCTTGCGGTGTCCTTTCCTAGTGACAGTAGGGGCGGAAAGGCACATATTGTATTGTTGCCATCGAGGATAACAAGATGGGGTTTATTTCATATTGCATGAGTTTATCCCTCTACATCATGTCATCTTGCTTAAAGCGTTACTTTGTTCTTTGAACTTAATACTCTAGATGCATGCTGGATAGCGATCAATGTGTGGAGTAATAGTAGTAGATGCAGTCAGGAGTCGGTCTACTTGTCTCGGACGTGATGCCTATATACATGATCATACCTAGATATTCTCATAACTATGCTCAATTCTGTCAATTGCTCAACAGTAATTTGTTTACCCATCGTAATACTTATACTCTCGAGAGAAGCCACTAGTGAAACCTATGGCCCCGGGTCTATTCTCCATCATATTAATCTTCCGTGAACAAGCTATTTCCTTCTCCATTTATTTTGCTTTCTTTACTTTGCATCTTTATCATAAAAATACCAAAATATTATCTTATCATATCTATCAGATCTCACTTTCGTAAGTGACCGTGAAGGGATTGACAACCCCTTTATTGTGTTGGTTGCGAGGAGTTTATTTGTTTGTGTAGGTGCAAGGGACTCGTGCGTGGCGTCCTACTGGATTGATACTTTGGTTCTCAAAAACTGAGGGAAATACTTACGCTACTTTACTACATCACCCTTTCCTCTTCAAGGGAAAGCCAACGCAGTGCTCAAGAGGTAGAAACTCCCGAAGTGCACGACAACTATGAAGATGCTTGCATACAGAGCTCCCAGTGATTCACTGGAAGACTATGGACGCATGGCCGAGTCCACGACCATTGAGTGTTTCTACAAGTTCTGCAGGACTGTGGTGGCAGTGTTTGGACCGCAATACTTGTGATCACGCAATGCTGAAGAGACTGCTCGGATCGTAGCACAGAATGCAGCAAGAGGATTTCCAATGATTCTTGGAAGCATTGACTGCATGCATTGAAAATGGAAGAATTGTCCATTTGCTCGGCAGGGGATGTACAAAGGCGCCAAAGGCGGTTGTAGTGTGGTACTTGAGGCAGTGGCCACACATAACCTATGGATTTGACACTCCTTCTTTGATATGTCACGAACTCGCAATGACACCAATGTACTGCAGTGCTCCCCTGTCTTTGTCAAGCCTGTTGAAGGTCATTTTCCTCCGGTGAACTTTGAGGTCAATGGGCGGCACTACAACAAGGGATACTACCTAGCAGATGGCATATATCCGAGAAGGTCCACATTTGTGAAGACTATCTCAAACCCTGTGCCAGGAGGCAAGAACTCCCACTTTGCGAAGGTTTAGGAGGCTTGCAGGAAGGATGTCGAGTGGGCATTTGGTGTGCTCCAATCTCGATTTGCTGTTGTCCGGTATGCCGCTCAGACCTGGTCGAAAGATCAAATGTGAGAGATCATGACTTCTGCTGTGTCATCTTGCACAACATGATCATCGAGAGCGAGTATGAAGAGCCAGCGTTTGACACTGAACCATATTACAGGCAGGGTCCTCTTGCCCAAGTTGATCATCACCTACCGTCAACCTGGACGACCTTCCTCAATATGCCTCAGGAGATCCGAGACCCACTGGTGCATTAACAACTGCAACAGGATCTGATGAAACGCCTATGAAGGCTCAAGGGCAATGCCTAGCTCGACGTGTGATGAAATATGAGTTTTTATTTGTTTAACTATATATTTTGTATTGAACTATTTGATTTCTATTGATTTTCTGTGATGAATTATGTGATAAAAAAATCATTTCTGTTGAATTTGCGCTGAAGCACGACGAATATGAGCCGAAATTGATCAATTTGCGCCGATAGCGGGCCAATCTGCGTCAAAAATGGGCTGAAAAGTGGGCAAATTTCCGCCAAAAGTGGGCCGAAATTGACACCTGGGGCGACCTGGGGGCGCCGGATGGGAACCCGATTGCCCCACGCTGATTTTAGCGCCAATTCACCCCCAGGCGGCGATATTTCAAGCCCCATGGGGGCGACCGGCTGGAGATGCTCTAAGACGCGGCAACCAATCGACCACTTCCCTTGGTGTGATTGCGTACATAATACTTCTTCGTCTTTTATTATGCATATTTTTCCTTCTTCTTTTCTTTTTTTTCTTTTTTTAAATCCTCGAAACTGTTTCCTCATGAATATTTTATGCAAATCGATGAACTTTCTCTTGGGTTTGATGAATTTTTTTGAAAAATTTGATGAACATTTTCTCAAATCCGATGAACTTTTTTCAGTTTCAATGAACTTTTTTCAAATTCGATGAACTCTTTTCCAAATTTGATGAACTTTTTTCTAAATTCGATGAACTTCTTTCTAATTCGATCAACTTTTTTAAAATTCGATGAACTTTTTTTTGAATTCGATGAACTTTTTTCTAATTCGATGAACCTTTTTTCAAATTCGACAAACTTTTTAAAAATTCGATGGACTTTTTTGAAAGGACAAAAGTACATACTACAGCAAAACGGTTTGTTTTTTCCATGAAAATCAATACATACTGTAGAAATTTTTGAGTGAAGAAAACAAAAGTGATCGAGCGGGAGCCAACCGTCGAGCGGGGGAGCTCCTATTTGCCGCGCGCGGGCGGATAAGGGCTGAAGGAAGAGCGCATGGGCCAGCCCATTAGTAGAAAACGAGCTCCAGACGAGTAAAAAGAGAAACAAAAATGCAAGCGCGAACAAGAGCTCGAACCAGCGACCTCCATTCATTGAGCTAGCGTTGCTAACCAATGGAAGCTATGACATATTTCAACAATTGGAGGCTCAAATATTTAAGTACCACACTCAGTTGAATTCTTTTTTTAAAGTACGCATAAAATACTTTGTATATCCGTTGAACATTTTCTCAAAATAAGTTGAACACTTTAAATAATACATGATGAACTTTTTTGAATATACGATGAACATTTTTGAAAAAATGAATATACGCGCTGAACAATTTTTGGATACGGATTGAACATTTGTAAAAGAACATTAAACAATTTATGAATACACATTGAACATTGTGTAATATACAGTGAACAAAATTAAGAAACATAGTGAACATTTGTATGTTCGTTGAAAAACCAAAACCAAAAGAGAAAAACCAAAACCAAAAGGGGAAAACAGGACAAAAATAAAAAAAACCCAGAAGAGAAACAGGAGAAAACCAAACCAGAAGAAACATAAAGAAAACTAGAAGAAGAAAACCGGAACAAAACCAGCAAAAAAAACAAGAGAGAAAACCAAACGTGAATGAAAAAAGACTAGCGAAAGAAACATCAACGAACGAAAAAGACACACGCGAACCCCGTAGTGGGCCGGCTCAACATGCACGCGAACGCAAAAAAGACACAGCCGCGAGCGTTTCCTCGACAGCTTGCCGCCCGCGCACGTCAAATAGGAATTGCCGTTGAGCGGGTAGCTATCGAGAGAGCGGGCAAGCAGCGATAGCAGCGATTGTTGCTGGGCCAGGCCCATGTAAGCGATGCAGCGGGCGTTGTTGTCGTACCTTCCGGCTCCCCGCTGCCTACATCAAACAGATTTTTCATTTTTCTGTCGTTTTTTTGTTTTTATCTCCTTTTATTGTTTTTTCCTTTATTTTAAATTTTCGTTTCCGTTTCCCTTTTTGCTTTTTTTCCATTTTTTATTTCCAAATTCACGAACATTTTTGGTAATTCGAATTTGTTTAGAAATGGGGCCTGTACATTTTTTTAAATTCAGAAGACGTTCATGGATTTCTAAAAATGCTCATTGAATTCAACAAAAAATCTTGAATGCATAATTCATTCATAAAATTCAAAAAAAGTTGAATTTAAATTTTGTTCATGAAATAAAGAAAATTTTCATGAAAAACTCTATTATTTGTTCAATAAAATTCCAAAACTTTCATCAAAATAAAAATAATTCAACTTTTCGTATTTATATGTTTTTAAATTGTGAACTTTTGAACATTATTTTGTATTATTGAACATTTTATACATTTTAATATTTTTAAAAGAAGCAAAAAGACCCCGAATATTTGACAAAAAAACAAGCGACCCAAATAATTAATTTTTTTTTACGTTTTTTGTTTTCTTTTTTGACATATTTTAGTTTTGTTTACACTTTAAAATATTCTAATATATATATTAGAAAAAAGACTCTATCATACATATTTGAAAAATGGTTACCAAGCATTTGAAAAATGTAAAATGTGTAGAGATAAAATGTTTATCGCATATATGAAAAATATAAAAAAAATTTGACCATGTATTGAAAATATATATTAATCAAGCATTTGGAATTTCATTGAACAATTATTTGAAAAATGTTGATCAAACATTTGAAAAATGTTAAGTGTGTATAGAAAAAATGTTGACTATGTATTACAAAAATGATGAATTTTTGGAAAATATTAGATATTTATAAAAAATGTGACCATGTACTAAAAAAGTGATGAAATTTATTGATCATGTATATAAAAGTGTTAATCAAGAATTTAAAAATATGTTGAAGAAGTATTTTAAAAATGCTAATACGGCATTTGAAAAATGTTAAACGTACACAGAAAAATGTTAATCATGTATTAAAAAATTGATGAAAATTTTCATCGTGTATATTAAAACATTAATCAAGCATCTAAGAAAATGTTGAACAGGTATTTGAAATGTTTTAATCAAGCAGTTGGAAAACATTAAATATGTATAAAAAATGCTGACCATGTATTAAAAAAATGTTAAACTTGTATTTGGAAAAACAAGGAAGGAAGAAACAAAATCTAAGAAAAACCAAAAAAACATGAAACCGAGAAAGAAACAAAGAAAAACAACGATAAAAGAAAGAAAAAACAATGGAAACAGAGAAAAAATGGAGAACACTTGGTGAAAAAAAAGGAAATATAAAAACAAAAAAACCGGGAAACACAGTGAAAAACCAGCTCGTTACGCCTAAAGTACGTCGTGTCTAGCTATCTTCGCACAGAATGGACGCGGGCCGAGTGGCTACTAGCTCTCTAGCTCAGCCAGAGACCAGTGTTTGATGCCTGCCCCCTTTTCTTCCCGATTTTTAACTCTGCACGCGCTAAATGGGCCGGTCCGATACTATTTTTGCTCGATGCAAGACAACGTCTCGCTTAAAGCGAGATACAGTTGCGACGCCTTTTCCCCGCGGCGGAGCTCACCTACTAGTACTTTTAGCGCGCCGGACTCAACATTAATTTTCCAGATGCCTAAAAGCACGTGCACAGAAAAAATACTACTATGTAAATTATGAAGCGCGCGCAATCCAGCGCCCTAAGTTTGTCGTGTGATAGCATTTTTTAACGCATGCTCAAACTTTTTTTGCGCATGCACTATTTGACGGCTTCTGTTGAAGCTGTCCGACACCCAAAAAAACTGAATTTTAACTCGCGAAATAGTTTTTGGACGTTTGTTAGAGATGCTCTAATAGGAGCTCTCTGCGCGCAATAGGTTCTCCCGCAAGCCAACCCACCTGCTAGGCAGGCTGATAAAAATCGCTCTAGCGTGATATTGTGGCTGGCTGGCCCATGGGCAAGTTGAGAGGCTTGACTTCCCTAACAAAAAGTTAGCAGTCCTCAAAAACAAAGTTAGTACAAAAACCAGAGATTGACTTTGCATTATCACTTAGTTTCTCTATCTGTGGACTTTGCGCTTGTTTGTCTAGACGCGAAGACTTTGGAAGATCCGTTCTGTGTAGTATCTGTCGGTCAGGCATGATTTGACAGCTTCACCGAAGCTTCGTGCATGATGAAGCAACTCCACCTCCTGCCTCTTTCTTTCAGCGCTGCTCCACAAATGATGCTCACAAAAAAGAAACGGCACCGTAGTACCGCCATCGTTCGATCTAGAAGACCAGATCCTAGGGTTTCCCCCGAGGCAGCACGAGTGGGTCGACAACAGTTACATGGCGGTGCCTTCATCAAGGTACTGGTGCAAAACGCCGTCATCGCCCGCCAACGGCTCGGTTTTCACCGACAACTATGTCTCCCTGACTCGTAGCTGGGACTAGATGAGAATCTCGAGATCTGACCACCCAGCCGCAGGGGAGAGTATCTGGTGCTACCGAGGCTTAAATGCTACCGTGATACGGTCATCTGGACTGTCGGATTCTTAGATCGGACGGCATCTGGGAGCTGTTGGATCTGTTAGACCTATGTGCAATTTTCGGACTCATCGTAGGCTTTTTTTTGCAAATGTTGCAGAGTTATTGAGAGCCGTCTGATCTGAGAATCCGACGGCCAAGAAGCTTGTATCACGGTAGAACCTAAAGCTTGGTAGCACTAGGTATATTCCCCCAGCTGCAGGCCGGCCACCTCTGAAGGAAGATATAACCACCACCGCCGGCTGCACCGGTCATAACAGATCTAACCGGGGATGCCACCGATGCGACCACCAGGCCCTTCACGCCGCCGCCGCCAATTCAAAGGCAGATGGCGCGCCACCGTCGCGGCCACCCGAACAGGGCAGGCTGCCATGCCTACAGCCTGCGCCACCTCCGACGTCGCCGCGCCACAGCCATCGTCGTCGCCAACATTGCCACCACAGCCACCATTAGGACGCTCGCCGCCACACCACCGTGGTCCAGATCTAAGTTATCATGAACCAGATTGGCGCCGGCGCAGTCCAGGTCGGGGTCACACCCTCGAGCCAGGCGCCCCGCGTCACCCTATGACCCGCGATGGAACGTCAGGCTTATAGCTACTCCGAAATTGCTTCACACATGACAGTCAACGCACGACGCATGCACGATTCTCCTTCCCCAACAGTGCTCCTGCATGCATGCTAGCTGTTGGTGCTATCACGTCTGAATCGTGCATGCGTCGTGTGTATAGCAGCGCTGTAGCTACTCGGGACAATGATTTGCCTGAGCCATTATCAACATAATCCATTTCGGTTGCAACATAGCGTATCATCTAGCTAGCCAGTAACTTAAAATGGCACGTCTAACTTTATGCAACGTACTGTACTAGTATTGGTCATGTCCCCGCATTATCCACCTACTCTACACACTACCAGAACGTGCACTTTCCGCTGCAGCAGAACGGCCGTAAAGCATGTAGAAAAAAAAAACGGCCGCGAAGGATCACCATGCTTTGCATGGATTTGAGGCCAGTGTGACACACACGGTGCATTATTGACGATATAGGACCATGCTGATCGTTGAGAATGGCGAAAAAACTCGAAGCAGCAATGGGCCGAAAGTGACACTTGGACATATCGTTCAATCTTATGGTAAAAGCATCTCCAGCCGTGCCTTCAACAGGCCCCCCATCAGGCCTTTTTTTGTCGCCGGCGTCGAAAAAAGACCCAGTCGCGTCCTCGGGAGCCCATTTTTCGCCGGTTAGGCCCGGAACTGCCGCCAGCGGATTCAGGCCGAACTCGCCGCACTGTGGGTGCCCGGGGGCGCCGAGGCAATCGTTTTTGGCGCGAAAGAATGGTGAGCCCGCCGAGTCAGCGACCCCCGTGCCTCGTCGTCCTCATCGCCTCGGTTTCCCGCGGGGAATCAATGCCAAGGCTGCCCGCCGGTCAGTCTTCCATTGATTCCTCACGGGCGGCGCAGTGCGGCGACGTGCCCCCTCCCACCATGCGTGCACACATTGCCGCCCCTCCTTTGTTTTTTAGTAGATTCTATGTTTTCTATATGTAAAAAATCGTGGAACGCCTAATCTATGTCATGTTTGCCGAATTTATGTCGTGTTTGCCGAATCTATGTTGTGTTTGTCGAATTTTGACTGAATATCTTTTAAAAAATGTTTACAAAAATGACGTCTGGGGGCGACCTGGGGGTGGCGGCTGGGACCCGATCGCCCCCACAGCGAAAATACCGCCGGTTTGGCCCCAAGCGGCGCTTTTTCTAGCCCCTGGAGAGGGGGGGGGGGGGGGGTGCAACGGCTGGAGATAGTTTAAGCTCCACAATACTGGCAACATAGCCCGGCCAGACTTTCTGATCAAATTTAGAAAGTCTACTACTTAGCTTTGAGTTTTTTTGTGTACCTAAAGCTTAGCACATATTGATGCTGTAGCCAGCTGGATATTCTCCCAGAATGGAAGAGAAGAACATGGAGTTCTCTAGACTACTTCCTTCTTTGTCAATACTGTTCCTTTGCTTGCTCATGCATTGCTAAAAGTGGTTGCGAGGAAGTTGACCTAAGAGCCACAATGGCACCATGAAGATATGCAAGGGGCCTACTTGCATCATCTGACAGGAGTATTGTTTCCCTTTTTCTTTTTTGCATTTGACCATGCGTTGTCCAATTGGATGAAAGATGGCATTTGTCTTCTACATGCTCTTCCATGCGATAGAGGTTAAAACAAGGAAAATGAATGTAGCTTTCAGAGAAAAACTAAAATAAAGAATGCAAGTTGTTCATGAGCTGCTCATCTGATAAGTTGATGTGATTCTTGCTGAGAATATGTGCATTTTTTTATAAATTTTAATCCGGAAATACAGTAGGTAAAATATGATGAACATGGTAGACATAATATTTGGACCAACAAAAGTACTAGACGAACAAGACAAGTAATCAAGTATGTAAGACAAATATAACATGTCCATATCGATTGTTAGTACCAAAGTTCTGAAAATGATCCCTCATAGAAGGGATAAGAGCACATAAAATTTGGTGGATGAATATATGTTTGCAGTGACAACATTGTCGGAGGTTGACATGTTGTAAAGGTAGTATTCGTTGTCGGGGAAGTAGTCTTCGCTGGGCAACTAGTCCCACAAGAACAGTTCGCGGCAATGGTTTGGCTTCTTTCACATGTGGCAAAAAAAGATGAGATACATGATGCATAGGTCGTGGCCCATCTTGCCTCGCTCACGAAGCACTGATGCGTGGGCAGACACGAGGCTTGGAAAGTCAGGTGTCGGAGAAGTGCACGTGTATGTGTTCTCTTCTCATGTTCCTAGTGTGTATAAAACATCCAACCATATATTTTTGTCTAACTCACCCTTCAACCACTAGCAAAGTGAGAGTAAACTTTAACACCCCTTGTGGTGCATAAAGGAGCTAGGTGGGCCTAGGAATAATTTGACATTAATAATGTGCTAAGCCCAAATAATTTCAACAATTGTAGCGAAGGGAATGCAATCTCCTAGGTGGTGTAACCATGGAGCTGCATAGATTCACCCTCCGACCACTCGATGAACTCAAGAACTGGTAGCCGAGGTTCAATTTTGATGTTTCAAGTGCTCGTACGTAGGATATCAACACTTTGGTGTGCTGCACTCTGAGGATGATTTGGCTAGAGAGGAATAGCGGCGTTTTCAACAGAGTGCCATCCTTGCCCTTGGTTGTTACCTTGCGAATTCGCAATGAGTTTTTCCTGCGGATGTTGGCTAGGGTAAGTGGATCGCGGGACGATAGTACAAGTGTCGTGGAAGTTCTGTGGGTGGGTGCTAGCCAAAGTGCGATGCACCATTTGTACATCATCCCGTCGATGAGATCCAGGCGGTGCTTTGGGGTGTTTTTCTTTTTCAGGTTTGGGCAAGTGCATGCTTACACTTTATGTATTGGTCGGTGTTCATACCTTCATGTCTCCCTAGTAGAAGAGCCAAGTCCGTCCTAACAGTAAACAAACTTGCACGCCAGAGATGGAACTTGACAAAGTGCGACCTGTTAGCCCATAAATCGGTACAGTGACGAAGCAAGTGTTTCTCATTAGATATAGTCGTATGAGGTCACAATTTACCCAACATGATCATATCTTGGGTGAACAAGTACTATTGGGGATTTGAACATGTACTAGTCAATTTTGGATTCGCTGCAGCGCATGACCACTTTGCTACTTTTAATTAATGGATTTTTTACAAAAGGAGGATTACCCCGGCCTCTGTATCTGAACGATGCATACAGTCATTTTATTAATTATTCTCAGAGACCTTACAAAACATTACATCAGTAAGCCTGAAGCCACCATCTAGGCGACACCTATCGCTACTCATATCCCCTTGATGCAGGGGTCCCGAATGTCTAAGCCTAATACCAAACAGACATCACACCAAAGTCTAACATCTAATATCGGATGCCCCATTCCAGCCACATGCCGGGAATGGGTCACACACCGGTCCGATGCACTCACCGAGGCTACCGCCGCAGTCATCCACCTAACCATCTTCAGAGCAGGTACTGACGCAAAGACCTTGCCAGGTCAGCTGTCGACGCCACTATGGCACCAGACAACGCCACCGCCCTACGTGAGGCCATCACGCCACGTCCAGTGCCGAGACCCCGCTGCTCCATGCTGTCGAGACCCGCCGTCGTCGACGCGAGAGAAGGCACAACACACCACCTCATGCCTCTTCCATCCGGCGCCGCTCCACAAACGATGCCCTCAATAGGGAACACGACACCGCAGCGCCGCCATCGTCCGATCCGGTGATCTTAGGATTTCTCCCGGAGCGGCACGAGCAGGTTGACGATAGTTGCTTGACGATGCCTTCATCAAGGTAACGACGCAGACGCCGCCATCGCCCGCCATGACCGGAGTCGGCTCGTTTTTCACCGGCGACTATGTCTCCCCAACTCGCCGCCGGTGCTAATAGTGGGATCCAAGATCCGTCACTACCAGCCTGGCCAACCGCCTTCGATGGAGAAGGCAGCCACCACCACCATGCCCGGCACAAGAGACCCGGGCGTCCTCGTGCCGCAAAGATTACCCGAGGGGATCTCCTCTTGCCGTTGTCGAGATGAGGCGCAGCCGCAGTGGATCTCGATCTAAACCCCTCGGGCCCAGATTAGATCTCATTGCAGCCAAAATCTCATCCGCCAACGGCCGCCGGAGATCTCCTGACCACCGCCAGCCCGCTGTGCACTGCCGTTGGAGGAGGAGGGAGATGGACGCCGCTGCCCCCACGCATTACCGCCGGCCGAGGACTGCGTCGCCTCACCACAGGGGCTTCGCCCCGCGGTGTCCTCAGCGACGGCGGCGGTAGTGGGAGGCAATGGAGGGGGAGGGCTGAGGGCGGTGTGGACGAGGACTCCCCGGAGGCGGCGCGCCGCCGCCGCCTCGGGGGAAAGAGGTCGGGAGGTCAGGGGGAGAGAGGACGTCACGAGGGTGGGAATAAAGTAGTCTTTATACTGAGCGGTCGCCTTTCCCTGAACAAACTGGCACTCGAAAGTTTGATCATGAATGTAATTTGGAAACCTTATCTTGCTAGTAATTCTTATATCATCACCAGCGGCGCTCTGTTGTTATGGATGTAATGATTTCACGATCTCCCCCAAATAAGACTGGACCCATACGGTTTAGCAGGTGTTAGATGGTGATATAAGATGATTGGTTATCATAAAGGACAAGGGTTTCATGTGGGTTATCAAGTGAGACGTCACCTATGGTCCAGTCCAATGCTATCGTAAACTAGCTCTTTCTATTCTATAAGGAATCCGTGCTTGATTTAATTTTGGGGGGCGCCGGAAAGAATCTTGAGGGATGCCCTTGTTTAGGACTAATCCCAATACATTAATCAGATTGCATTGCAGTGACGAAATTTCTTTAGGAGTAGACGACAACACGTACTATTCACGAGCATGGTCAAGTGTTCACACATGCATTCCGATCAGCCCCCGAGTTCGGGCTTCTTCGCACCAAGACCAATTTTCAAACGTTGTCACATTGTGAGCCTTGAATCATTTGCATATCTCAATGGATTTATTTCACCTGACCCGACCGGCCACCAAAATTAAACCGGAGCCACAAATACATTAGTCACTCCACACCATACAATCATGCAGAATACAGAAAAACACATGTGGCCCGACGCCGACGACGGGCACGCGCAAGATGATCGGCCGGTGCCTCGCAGCTATGCAAGATCGTCGCAACTTGCATGGCAAATTGGGCAATTTGGCGACAGCAACCTTATCCTTGGATGCACTTCATCCGCTCCGCGCAATGCTGACAAGGAGAAGGAACAAGCGGCAGAGAACAAGAAACAACAAGGGGGGGCAGACGATCTCAACAGAGCCCTTGAATTTGGGCTGCTGGAATGCGACCGCCGCTACGCTAGTGTGCAGTGACCGAGTGCCATGGCCCATGACAGTGCCGCCGTAGCACTTTTTCTAATGGAGGATACTGTTGTATGTAACACTACACAACACACACGCAGAGAGATAGTAGAAAGCAAGCGTGAGATATTGTGATTAGAGGTTGACAATGCTTGGTGACAAGCCTTTTGGAGTTTAATCTACTCCCACATGCCCAATAGAAAAGCGCCGTTCATGTCCTATCTGCACTTGTTTATGGCCACCGGTCGAATCGGATCCCGTCCGCGCACTACTTGTTACAGCGACAACTCGTTGCTGGACAAGTTTGGGACAGCTCATTGGATCAAGAAGAGTACAAAATGCAGGTGCGTAAAGTCAGGAACGGGGTGGAAAAACACATGTATGCTACTCGTAGGTATACTGTATGTAGAAAGGTGCCATTCATTCAGCCTATCTGCACTTGTTCATGGCGACAAAGTCCCGTATTTCCTCGTAGGATTTACAGCGACAACTCGTCGCTAGTCCGGCCAAACAAGTTTCGGGTCGGGACAACTCTCACTGCATCAGCAAGAGTGCAATCTATGGTACTACTGTGCTGTAATTTACAGGAAGTCAGGGACAGGGTGTGGGGGAAAATTGCATCCGTATACTAGCTTGTGCTGTAGACATGTATGGACACTGATCAGAAGAAACAGAACAGATGGAGGATGGATCTTTACTACTGTACGTACTATCGACGAAAATGATTTTATGTACTCTCTCTTTCGTTTGTGCACAGCCATTGCAATTGCATGTCTCAAAGGCTCAAACATCCTCGGCGTATCTCGCGCTGGTGGTCGTGTGGTCGTCCTCCCGGAGCAGGAACAGGCCGTCGGCGGGGCCCTTGGCCCGGTCGTCGAACCGCTCGGACAGGAAGAAGCTCCGGAGGGAGTTGAGGTTCCACGGCGCGTCCACCTCGACGGAGAAGGCGGCGCGCACGGGGCGGTGGTCCGACAGCCGCGACTCGCACCGGTCGTACCGGGTCTGCCTCAGGCCGGCGCCGCGCCACAGCACGCGGTCGCACCACGCCGGCGCGCGCCGCTTCAGCTTGTCGCCCTTCCTCCCCAGCTGCGCGCAGCCGTAGTAAGCGTCCGAGTTCCGGTGGTACTTGTACGTCGGCGAGAACGTGATCGCCCCCTCGCTCCACCCTTTGAACGTCCCTCCTTCCGACGACACCTCGCCCCGCAGCTACAAAAGAACAATCAAATCACACGTAAGTTTTTATTAAAAGTTTGAAATTTTGAATTTCCTTGTGTTTTGTATAATAATAAGTTAGATCGTTTATCCTCAAAAAAAAAAGTTAGATCGTTGTGTGCTGGTTGAATTTGTACCTGGTCGTTTTCGAGGAGGGTCTTCCAGTCGTGCCGCTCCACCAGCAACCGGGTCTTGGCCTCGGGCAGGGAGATCCGATAGTTGAGGTCGCCGAGCAGAATCACCCGGCTGCGCAAGAGTACAAACAGTAAGAAACTATACTGGCACACCGGGCCGGTCAAGGTCTACCGCATCAACATGCATGCATGATCGCCACTTGGTTCCGAGCCGTCTTTGTCACGGGCGCCGGCCGGTGAAATTAAGCATTCTGATTGTGGAAACTTGCAGTTACCGTCGCTATTAAGAGGATATTTCATGCTACTTCCCTAGATCACATTCACCGGTCTGGCATAGAAAATAAGATACGATGCATTCACTCTGGCTACTTGCTGGAGTAGTTAATATTATTAGTCGTGCGTGCCTACGTGCATGCCGTGACATGATCAATACGTGTGTACAGTGGTAAACTGGCTGGCATGTATAGTTGTATAACCCTCTGTTGAACGGCAAATACCTACCCTTGATTTACCGGTGCCGTGGGCGGTGCAACCACAAGATAAGATAACGACCGCGGTGGCGAGCTCGATGAAATCGTGGCTGTAACCGGCAAGGACGGCGGCCGTTGATATTTCCCTCGCTTAATACTCGGCCGGTCAACGGCGACAAACCCGGCGGTACGATGTGATGCATTCTATAGTACTCCCTCCGTTCCAAATTACTCGTCGCAAAAATAGATATAACTAAAACTAAAATATATCTAGATACATCCATACCTATGACAAGTAATTCAGAACGAAGGGAGTACATACTAGTGAACTACTGCTGATTTTTTTTGCAGGCTGATGCCCTCTCTAGCTAGCCTTACCAAATGTTGGAAGGGTACCCTAAAAATAAATGTTGGAAGGGTTGGCTTGCCAATTTTTTGGCCAACTGTTTGGCAAAACTACTTATGGGAGAGGAATGGGTGTGCACCCATAGGCAGCCCATCCTTAAGCATGGGCAGCAAACAAGCTTTGCTACACGTGCAAGATGTTACAGGGATAAGGGGTTTACAAGGTGTCGTAGTGGTTTTTAATTGGTCATTAGTAGAGGCACGGGCCCACCCCCGTTGAAATCAGGGTTGAGAAGGGGGGGGGGGTGTTTAGAAAGTTTGGACGGAGCCTGTAGAAACCTGTAAAAGCCTGTACGTCTAGCATTTTTAGGCAGCAAACCAAACGGATTTGATCGACTTGCGGCATGCACGGAGCGCACGAAGGTAATTAGTGCAGGACGATCGATGTACTTACTCGTGATCTAGAATCTTGTGGGGCGAGGCGAGCGACGGGGAGGAGGAGGAGCAGTGGCGCCGCGGGAAGCTCGTCCGCCGGAGGATCTCCGCCGCGTCGGCGTTGCGGTGCGCCTCGTCGCCCTCCCTGCCGCCGGACGCGAGGTGGCAGCACACGAAGCAGAAGCTCGTGTCACGCAGCCAAAACCTCACGGACACGGCACCCTGCACACAATTGAATCTTTTGTTAGTTGCCGTCCGATGTATCCTCGTATACTCCCCAAGCGCGCGGGCATGCACGCACGCACCTTGTTGCCGAGGCAGCCCATGACGCCGCAGCCGACGCAGGAGACGCTGGGGCGGCGGACGAAGCGGCGGAGGTCGCCGCGGACCCAGACGGTGAGCAGGATGCCCACCATCTGCTTGCTCACCACGCACCGGAAGTCACGCGACTGCAGGCCGCCGGCGCCGTCCCTCACCGGGTGCACCTTCTGCTTCTCCCCTCCCCCGGTGGCGCCCGGCGACGGCGACGGCGACGACCGGTTCAGCGCGGCCCGCACGAGCTCGTTCCACCGCATGCCGATGCGGTTCTTGTCCGCGCCCAGCACGTTCCGCGCTCTCAGCGGCACCACCTCCTGAAATCTGCACACCGGTCGTACATGCCATTTTGTTACTAACCATGCATCCACAAGCCTATGCCGCATGAGCGTCGAGGTCACTGCTCGCTTGGTAATTACTACGTACCCGAGGACGTAGATGTCGTAGGTGCCGTTCCTGGTGTCGAGCCAGTCGGACAGGTCGAGGTCGTCCGGTGGCGCCACGCCGCCGACGTTCCACGTGCTGGCGAACAGCCTGGTCGATCGATCCATGAACCCTCAGTGGCCGGCCAACAATAAGAAAAACCAGCATGCACTCCACGCCACGCCGCAAGTTGGGGTGATGATGATGATCTACTAGCTAGAGCCTAAGCATGGTGGTTGGTGGCGGCTGATTGAGCCAGCAGACATGCATGCACGCACATACCTGTACTTGAGCGTCTTGTTCCGCTGCTGCGGCCGCGGGCGCTTCACGCAGCGCTGCGCGTCGGCGTCGGGGCTGCCGCACGCGTCGAACTCCTCCTCCGCGGCGCCGGCGGCCGCGGGGAAGTCGGCGACGAAGGCGTGGCTCCCGGAGGGCTTCCTGAAGAGCTTGTTGGCCACCAGCCTCGGCCACAGAACCTGGCCGCCACCATATGCACAGTTCAAAGTTAGCTACATACAAAGCTAGCTAGGGCCGGCTAAAGCAGATCGAGAGGGTACGCGACGCCTACCTCCGCCTGGCTCTGATTCTCCAGCATGGCGAGGTCGAGCGCGTGCGCGCACCGTAGCTTAGCTAGCTCGGCTACCGCTAGCTCCTCCTGGGCTGTGCTAGGTAAAGTGGGACGGAGGGGAGGGAAACGTTGGACGGGGTAGGCAAAGCGGGCTTAAATAGGCCGCGATCGGGACGCTAGGCGACGGGGAGCCAATAGACAAGTCCTGCCACTGCGCGGGGTGGATGTGACCGGATGTCGATCAGTGTACGCCTCGCACTGCATGGTGCCCGATGCGGTGACGCGAGACGGGAAGAAGGGGGAGGATCGGTGGCCGTGACAGTGGGGATAAAAGCCGCCTTTTGAGCCTCGATCTCTAGGCGGTCAAAGAGGTGTGGGATCACGGTGAGGTGAAGATAAACTAGATTTTTCCGGGGGACCAACGGGCCGGTGAGAAGCTGCTCATTCAGCCATCAGCCACAGTTGTGGTGGACTGGCGTACGCTGGCTGGCCGTGGTGCATGCTAGCAAAACTCCTATGTCCAGCTGAGGCAACTGGTGTGCTGTTGCCACGACAGTGAGTCCATCCAACGCCTGCTGACTAGTGACTGTCAGCTTCGTTCGGAGAGTTGTTCTTGATCGTTTTCGGTGTGCTTTTGTTTGGGGTTAGGAAAAAGGTTCCAGTCTGGTAGTGTTCTGGTAATTTATTGTCCAGTTATAAGCTTTGTGGGACCGATGTTATTTTTACAAGTGTAGTTTTTGTCAGCAGGTTATATATAGTTACATATAGATTGTCGATGTTTTTAATAGCTTTTGAGATCTCATTGTTACACATGTTTAATTAACATCTCCTTGATATAATATGTCCCTTTTATATTAAAAAAGTGTATATGCATAAAAATGGGAAGCGCTTCTGCGCTTCGTTGCTATGACAAGTAGAGCCGCTGCCAATAGTCCAAGAAGCAAGATCTTGGGGTTGTGATCTGCGAGCTCAACCACAATAATAGAAAAATAGTCTTGCTAAGTCTCAGTCAATTGAAACTTGATTATGTCTCAATCGATGCTATATTAGTGAGCATACATTGAGATCCGGACAAAAAATATTTTCAGATTTTCTTTTTCTTTCTTACATGGTATGCCTCTTGAGTGAGACTTGTTAAATGTCAGTCGACTAAGACCTAGCCAGACCCATAGAAAAATGATATATTCTACATGTTTTTGGTAAAATAATTGCGGGGTAGGCTTTTCGTAATTCGTAGTATGCTGCATTTTTCTTTCATACCCGTAACATATTTGAGTGTGTGTGTGTGTGCGCGCGCGCAGGCGCATATTATGCCTTTGAGAACTCTAGTATGCCAGTTGTCTACAAAATCAACTTTCTCATGGCTCTTTTTTTTTATTGTTTGTTTGACCAAATTTTATTCATCCGCTAAAATGGTTTATGTAACGCACATGTTCAGTACTCTTAGCACTTTTGGAATTAATCTGAAATATGATGTCTAAGCCTAGAGTTTACTCTTAATCAATTACCAGAGTGCCTGGCCCTTAAATTTTTTTTTGCGGTTGGGCCCTTCAAGTTTTCACGGATAAATGTCTAGAGTTAACAAGAGAGCACATAGGCTATCTATAAAAATTAGCAAACAAGAGAGCACGTTGATGAATGGAGAGTCGTCTCTAGGTGAGCACATATAAGTACGCTTGTGATCTCCAATCTTTTTCTAAATCACTGGAATATAATGCATTGAAATTTGGTTGTACGAAATATAAATATTTAAATTAATAATAGGAGAACTAAGACATGATATATTATATTTGATTATTGCATAGTTGTAAAATATTCGTTGAATATCGGTAGCGCAATAGAATGGAAAGATCATTTTCATGCATGGTGACATATTGAAATGCACATTTTCTCGTTCATGGTTGCATTTTGAGATACTTAGATGTTTATAAAAATAGATCAGTTGGATCACCTATTTATTTAGTTATATAGAATTGAATGATTCCATGCAGTCTTAGAAAATTCAAACATATAACCCCCCGCGCAAAAAGAATTATAGATGTCAGATTTTGCGCACCTCTTGATTTACATTTTTTTTGTAGACTACGAGTTAACCCATTTTATCACAAAATGGAATACACATATAGGCCATATTATGAGTATGCAAGCGAGTTTTCTTTTGTCTCAACTTCAAAATTCATTTTCTGTTTTTTGTTCTTGAAAATAAACAAAACACATGTGCTTGGGTGTACAAAATCTATGTCCAGTTGATGTGCCCCGGTTCCAACATGCTACGGTGAATTTTGCATATATAAAATGGTCAGTGCCTGGTTGCAGACGCATATCTTCTTGTTTTTATGTACAACTAGCTGTATTATTGAACATTCTTTTAAGAGGGGGCACAAGTTTTTTCCCAGCACGTGTTTAAGTATTGTACCTAGGACATATAGGCCTAGTAGGGGGGTTGAGGTCTATAGAGTTTTCAGGCTCAACATGACCAACTTGTACTGCGTGCCACGTCGTGTATGTGATATATAGTTAAATAAATCACATCATGTGGATTTAAGATATTATCTCTCCCGATTAATCCACTTTGAGAAAAGGAAGCTTCTTAATTGTCGTCTATCCAATTTAGGTATGATCATGTGCCCTTTCTTCTGCACACCACCATCAATACTTGAAAATGCTACTTTTATACTTATTCGAGGAATCAGGGGTACCCGTAGTCTAAACTTCAACATTCAGCAACGTAACATACTGATATTTTCGACAAACAATGAATTTTATTAGCTTAAAATAAAGCATCAAAAGGATACAAACACAATGAGCACACACTTGTCTTCGCATAACCAAGATGCACACAACCAACACAAACGAATACATACAAAGAATCATGCTGACAAAAAGCAAAGTCATACAAGACTGAAGAACTACAACAACGACCATCTGCATCAGCCATCTATTGATGTTAGAAGGACAACGAGAAGGGTTCTCTAGCAACAATGTCTCAGGAAGAGAATGGCGCTCAAGAGTCGCCATTGCCGAATCTAACCACCAAAAGTTAGATCTTGGATTTTTACTATGAAGATCAAGTCTGAAAATTTGAACAATGCATTCAACAAGGTAACGACGCAAAAACACAACCATTGCCTGGTATAACCAACTAGGGTTTTCACCCCGGAGCTAAAGACCCAATACTAAAGAAGTACCATTAAATCGAAGTCATCATGTGCTGTTACTACACTTTCATCGACCATATATCTGCAAGTAATGTTATTCATGAAAATTAGTAATACCGTCTTGCTCTGTACCATAATTTCTAGCTTGCTACTAATTCGACTCTCATTCTTTTCAAGATATTTTAAAATTTTCTACGCATCACCAAGATCAATCTATGGAGTCATCTAGCAACGAGGGAGAGGGGAGTGCTTCTACATACCCTTGTAGATCGCGAGCGGAAGCGTTCAAGAGAACGGGGTTGATGGAGTCGTACTCGTCGTGATCCAAATCACCGATGACGTAGCACCGAACGGACGACACCTCCGCGTTCAACACACGTACGGTTGGGAAGACGTCTCCTCCTTCTTGATCCAGCAAGGGGAAGGAGAGGTTGATGGAGATCCAGCAGCACGACGGCGTGGTGGTGGAAGCAACGGTGATCTCGGCAGGGCTTCGCCAAGCTCCAATGAGAGAGAGAGAGAGAGAGAGAGGTGTTACGTGGGGAGAGGGAGGCGCCAGAGACTTGGTGTGGCTGCCGTCCCTCCCCCCACTATATATAGGGCCCCTAGGGGGGGGGGGACGGCCCTAGGAGATGGGATCTCCAAGGGGAGGGGGGGCGGCCAAGGGGGGGAACTTGCCCCCCAAGCCAAGTGGGGCGCCCCCATCCATAGGGTTTCCAACCCTAGGCGCAGGGGGAGGCCCATGAGGGGGCGCACCAGCCCACCAGGGGCTGGTTCCCCTCCCACTTCAGCCCATGTAGTCCTCCGGGATAGGTGGCCCCACCCGGTGGACCCCCGGGACCCTTCCGGTGGTCCCGGTACAATACCGATTACCCCCGAAACTTTCCCGATGGCCGAAACTGGACTTCCTATATATAAATCTTCACCTCCGGACCATTCCGGAACTCCTCGTGACGTCCGGGATCTCATCCGGGACTCCGAACAACTTTCGGGTTACCGCATACTAATATCTCTACAACCCTAGCGTCACCGAACCTTAAGTGTGTAGACCCTACAGGTTCGGGAGACACGTAGACATGACCGAGACGACTCTCCGGTCAATAACCAACAACGGGATCTGGATACCCATGTTGGCTCCCACATGTTCCACGATGATCTCATCGGATGAACCACGATGTCGGGGATTCAATCAATCCCGTATACAATTCCCTTTGTCAATCGGTACGTTACTTGCTCGAGATTCGATCGTCGGTATCCCAATACCTTGTTCAATCTCGTTACCGGCAGGTCACTTTACTCGTACCGTAATGCATGATCCCGTGACCAAACACTTGGTCACATTGAGCTCATTATGATGATGCATTACCGAGTGGGCCCAGAGATACCTCTCCATCATACGGAGTGACAAATTCTAGTCTCGATCCGTGTCAACCCAACAGATACTTTCGGGGATACCTGTAGTATACCTTTATAGTCACTCAGTTACATTGTGACGTTTGGTACACCCAAAGAACTCCTACGGCATCCGGGAGTTACACGATCTCATGGTCTAAGGAAATGATACTTGACACTGGAAAAGCTCTAGCAAACGAACTACACGATCTTGTGCTATGCTTAGGATTGGGTCTTGTCCA
The DNA here is from genome assembly GCF_056163025.1 of Triticum urartu. Lineage (NCBI taxonomy): Eukaryota > Viridiplantae > Streptophyta > Magnoliopsida > Poales > Poaceae > Triticum > Triticum urartu. The sequence continues at coordinate 502,983,701 of NC_141876.1, read as the reverse complement.
TCACATCATTCTCCTAATGATGTGATCCCGTTATCAATGACATCCAATGTCCATAGTCAGGAAACCGTGACTATCTATTGATCAACGAGCTAGTTAACTAGAGGCTTACTAGGGACATGTTATGGTCTATGTATTCACACATGCATTATAATTTCCGGATAACACAATTATAGCATGAACAATAGACAATTATCATGAACAAGGAAATATAATAATAATCATTTTATTATTGCCTCTAGGGCATATTTCCAACAGTCTCCCACTTGCACTAGAGTCAATAATCTAGTTACATTGTGATGAATCGAACACCCATAGAGTTCTGGTGTTGATCATGTTTTGCTCGAGGAAGAGGTTTAGTCAACGGATCTGCGACATTCAGATCCGTATGCACTTTGCAAATATCTATGTCTCCATTTTGAACATTTTCACGAATGGAGTTGAAGCGCCGCTTGATATGCCTGGTCTTCCTATGAAACTTGGGCTCCTTGGCAAGGGCAATAGCTCCAGTGTTGTCACAGAAGAGAGTCATCGGGCCCGACGCATTGGGAATAACTCCTAGGCCGGTAATGAACTCCTTCACCTAGATTGCTTCTTGTGCTGTCTCCGAGGCTGCCATGTACTCCGCTTCACATGTAGATCCCGTCACGACGCGTTGCTTGCAACTGCACCAGCTGATTGCCCCACCATTCAAAATATACACGTATCCTGTTTGTGACTTAGAGTCATCCAGATCTGTGTCGAAGCTAGCATCGACATAACCCTTTACGACGAGCTCTTCGTCACCTCCATATGCGAGAAACATATCCTTAGTCCTTTTCAAGTACTTCAGGATATTCTTGACCGCTGTCCAGTGTTCCATGCCGGGATTACTTTGGTACCTTCCTACCAAACTTACGGCAAGGTTTACATCAGGTCTGGTACATAGCATGGCATACATGATAGACCCTATGGCCGAGGCATAGGGGACGACACTCATATTTTCTCTATCTTCTGCCGTGGTCGGGCATTGAGCTGTGCTCAATCTCATACCTTGCAATACAGGCAAGAACCCCTTCTTGGACTGATCCATATTGAACTTCTTCAATATCCTGTCAAGGTATGTACTTTGTGAAAGACCAATGAGGCGTCTCGATCTATCTCTATAGATCTTGATGCCTAATATATAATCAGCTTCTCCAAGGTCCTTCATTGAAAAACACTTGTTCAAGTAGGCCTTTATGCTTTCCAAGAATTCTATATCATTTCCCATCAATAGTATGTCATCCACATATAATATGAGAAATGCTACGGAGCTCCCACTCACTTTCTTGTAAACGCAGGCTTCTCCATAAGTCTGCGTAAACCCAAACGCTTTGATCATCTCATCAAAACGAATGTTCCAACTCTGAGATGCTTGCACCAGCCCATAGATTGAGCGTTGGAGCTTGCACACCTTGTCAGCATTCTGAGGATCGACAAAACCTTCCGGCTGCATCATATACAATTCTTCCTTAAGGAAAGCATTAAGGAATGCCGTTTTTACGTCCATTTGCCATATCTCATAATCATAGAATGCGGCAATTGCTAACATGATTCGGACGAACTTCAGCTTCGCTACGGGTGAGAAAGTCTCATCGTAGTCAACCCCTTGAACTTGTCGATAACCCTTAGTGACAAGCCGAGCTTTATAGATGGTCACATTACCATCCGCGTCTGTCTTCTTCTTAAAGATCCATTTATTTTCTATGGCTCGCCGATCAACGGGCAAGTCAGTCAAAGTCCATACTTCGTTTTCATACATGGATCCTATCTCGGATTTCATGGCTTCCAGCCATTTATCGGAATCTGGGCCCGCCATCGCTTCTTCATAGTTCGAAGGTTCACCATTGTCCAACAACATGATTTCCAGGACATGGTTGCCGTACCACTCTGGTGCGGAACGCGTCCTTGTGGACCTTGGAAGTTCAGTAGCAACTTGATCTGAAGTTTCATGATCATCATCATTAACTTCCTCCCTAGTCGGTGCAGACACCTTAGGAACAATTTCTTGAGCTGCGCCACTCTCCGGTTCAAGAGGCAATACTTCATCAAGTTCTACTTTCCTCCTACTTACTTCTTTCGAGAGAAACTCTTTCTCTAGAAAGGATCCATTCTTGGCAACAAATGTCTTGCCTTCGGATCTAAGATAGAAGGTATACCCAATAGTTTCTTTACGGTATCCTATGAAGACGCATTTTTCCGATTTGGGTTCGAGCTTTTCAGGTTGAAGTTTCTTGACATAAGCATCACATCCCCAAAATTTCAGAAATGACAACTTAGGTTTCTTGCCAAACCACAATTCATACGGTGTCGTCTCAACGGATTTCGACGAAGCCCTATTTAAAGTGAATGCGACAGTCTCTATAGCATAACCCCAAAATGATAGCGGTAGATCGGTAAGAGACATCATAGATCGTACCATATCCAATAGGGTGCGATTACGATGTTCGGACACACCATTACGCTGTGGTGTTCCAGGCGGCATGAGTTGTGAAACTATTCCACATTTCCTTAAGTGCGTGCCAAATTCGTGACTCAAATATTCTCCCCCACGATCTGATCGTAAGAACTTGATTTTCCTGTCACGTTGATTCTCAACCTCACTCTGAAATTCCTTGAACTTTTCAAAGGTCTCAGACTTGTGTTTCATTAAGTAGACATACCCATATCTACTTAAGTCATCAGTGAGGGTGAGGACATAACGATAGCCACCGCGAGCCTCAATGCTCATTGGACCGCACACATCAGTATGTATGATTTCCAATAAGTTGGTTGCTCGCTCCATTGTTCCGAAGAACGGAGTCTTGGTCATTTTACCCATGAGGCATGGTTCGCACGTGTCAAATGATTCATAATCAAGAGACTCCAAAAGTCCATCTGCATGGAGTTTCTTCATGCGTTTGACACCAATGTGACCAAGGCGGCAGTGCCACAAGTATGTGGGACTATCATTATCAACCTTACATCTTTTGGCATTCACACTATGAATGTGTGTAACATCACGTTCGAGATTAAATAAGAATAAACCATTGACCAGCGGGGCATGAACATAAAACATGTCTCTCATATAAATAGAACAACCATTATTCTTAGATTTAAATGAGTAGCCATCTCGCATTAAACGAGATCCAGATACAATGTTCATGCTCAAAGCTGGTACTAAATAACAATTATTGAGGTTTAAAACTAATCCCGTAGGTAAATGCAGAGGTAGCGCGCCGACGGCGATCACATCGACCTTGGAACCATTCCCGATGCGCATCGTCACCTCGTCCTTCGCCAGTCTCCGTTTATTCCGTAGTTCCTGTTTTGAGTTACAAATATGAGCAACTGCACCGATATCAAATACCCAGGAGCTACTACGAGCGCTGGTAAGGTACACATCAATAACATGTATATCACATATACCTTTGGTATTGCCGGCCTTCTTTTCCGCTAAGTACTTGGGGTAATTCCGCTTCCAGTGACCATTTCCCTTGCAATAAAAGCACTCAGTCTCAGGCTTGGGTCCATTCTTTGACTTCTTCCCGGCAACTTGCTTACCGGGCGCGGCAACTCCCTTGCCGTCCTTCTTGAAGTTCTTTTTACCCTTGCCTTTCTTGAACTTAGTGGTTTTATTCACCATCAACACTTGATGTTCCTTTTTGATTTCCACCTCCGCTGATTTCAGCATTGAATATACCTCGAGAATGGTCTTTTCCATCCCCTGCATATTGAAGTTCATCACAAAGCTCTTGTAGCTAGGTGGGAGCGACTGAAGGACTTTGTCAATGACCGTATCATCCGGGAGATTAACTCCTAGCCGAGACAAGCGGTTATGCAGCCCAGACATTTTGAGTATGTGCTCGCTGACAGAACTGTTCTCCTCCATCTTACAACTGTAGAACTTGTCGGAGAATTCATATCTCTCGACCCGGGCGTGAGCTTGGAAAACCATTTTCAGCTCTTGGAACATCTCATATGCTCCGTGTTGCTCAAAATGCTTTTGGAGCCCCGATTCTAAGCTGTAAAGCATGCCGCACTGAACCAGGGAGTAATCATCACTACATGTCTGCCAAGCGTTCATAACATCTTGTTCTGCAGGGAAAACAGGTGCTTCACCTAGCGGTGCATCAAGGACATATGCTTTCCTGGCAGCTATGAGGATAATCCTCAGGTTACGGACCCAGTCCGTGTAGTTGCTGCCATCGTCTTTCAGCTTGGTTTTCTCTAGGAACGCGTTGAAGTTGAGGGCAACATTAGCGTGGGCCATTTGATCTACAAGACATATTGCAAAGATTTTAGACTAAGTTCATGATAATTAAGTTCATCTAATCAAATTATTTAATGAACTCCCACTCAGATAGACATCCCTCTAGTCATCTAAGTGATACATGATCCGATTCAACTAGGCCGTGTCCGATCATCACGTGAGACGGACTAGTCATCATCGGTGAACATCTTCATGACCATATCTTCTATACGACTCATGTTCGACCTTTCGGTCTTCCGTGTTCCGAGGCCATGTCTGTACATGCTAGGCTCGTCAAGTCAACCTAAGTGTATTGCGTGTGTAAATCTGGCTTACACCCGTTGTATGCGAACGTTAGAGCCTATCACACCCGATCATCACGTGGTGCTTCGGAACAACGGACCTTAGCAACGGTGCACAGTTAGGGGGAACACTTTCTTGAAATTATTGTGAGGGATCAACTTATTTACTACCGTCATTCTAAGCAAATAAGAAGCAAAAACATGATAAACATCACATGCAATCAAATAGTGACATGATATGGCCAATATCATTTGCTCCTTTTGATCTCCATCTTCGGGGCGCCATGATCATCATCGTCACCGGCATGACACCATGGTCTCCATCATCATGATCTCCATCATTGTGTCTTTATGAAGTTATCTCGTCATCTATTACTTCTACTACTATGACTAATGGTTTAGCAATAAAGTAAAGTAATTACATGACGTTTATATTGACACGCAGGTCATAAATAAATTAAGACAACTCCTATGGCTCCTGCCGGTTGTCATACTCATCGACATGCAAGTCATGATTCCTATTACAAGAACATGATCAATCTCATACATCACATATATCATTCATCACATCCTTTTGGCCATATCACATCACATGGCACATGCTGCAAAAACAAGTTAGACGTCCTCTAATTGTTGTTGCAAGTTCTTACGTGGCTGCTATAGGTTTCTAGCAAGAATGTTTCTTACCTACGCCAAAACCATAACGTGATATGCCAATTTCTATTTACCCTTCATAAGGACCCTTTTCATCGAATCCGATCCGACTAAAGTGGGAGAGACAGACACCCGCTAGCCACCTTATGCAACTAGTGCATGTCAGTCGGTGGAACCAGTCTCACGTAAGCGTACGTGTTAGGTCGGTCTGGGCCGCTTCATCCCACGATGCCGCCGAATCAAGATAAGACTAGTAATGGCAAGTAAATTGACAAAATCAACGCCCACAACAACTTGTGTTCTACTCGTGCATAGAAACTACGCATAGACCTAGCTCATGATGCCACTGTTGGGGAACGTAGCTGAATTTTAAAATTTTCTACACATCACCAAGATCAATCTATGGAGTCATCTAGCAACAAGGGAGAGGGGAGTGCATCTACATACCCTTGTAAATCGCGAGCAGAAGCGTTCAAGAGAACGGGGTTGATGGAGTCATACTCGTCGTGATCCAAATCACCGATGACCTAGCACCGAACGGACGACACCTCCGCGTTCAACACACGTACGGTTGGGAAGACGTCTCCTCCTTCTTGATCCAGCAAGGGGAAGGAGAGGTTGATGGAGATCCATCAGCACGACGGCGTGGTGGTGGAAGCAACGGTGATCTCGGTAGGGCTTCGCCAAGCTCCAATGAGAGAGAGAGAGGTGTTACGTGGGGAGAGGGAGGCGCCAGAGACTTGGTGTGGCTGCCCTCCCTCCCCCCCACTATATATAGGGCCTCTAGGGGGGGGGGTGCCGGCCCTAGGAGATGGGATCTCCAAGGGGGGGGCGGCCAAGGGGGGGAACTTGCCCCCCAAGCCAAGTGGGGCGCCCCCACCCCTAGGGTTTCCAACCCTAGGCGCAGGGGGAGGCCCATGGGGGGGCGCACCAGCACACCAGGGGCTGGTTCCCCTCCCACTTCATCCCATGGGGCCCTCCAAGATAGGTGGCCCCACCCAGTGGACCCCCGGGACCCTTCCGGTGGTCCCGGTACAATACCGATTACCCCCGAAACTTTCCCGATGGCCGAAACTGGACTTCCTATATATAAATCTTCACCTCCGGACCATTATGGAACTCCTCATGACGTACGGGATCTCATCCGGGACTCCGAACAACTTTCGGGTTACCGCATACTAATATCTCTACAACCCTAGCGTCACCGAACCTTAAGTGTGTAGACCCTACGGGTTCGGGAGACACGTAGACATGACCGAGACGACTCTCCGGTCAATAACCAACAGGGGGATCTGGATACCCATGTTGGATCCCACATGTTCCACGATGATCTCATCGGATGAACCACGATGTCGAGGATTCAATCAATCCCATATACAATTCCCTTTGTCAACCAGTACATTACTTGCCCGAGATTCGATCGTCGGTATCCCAATACCTTGTTCAATCTCGTTACCGGCAAGTCACTTTACTCGTACCGTAATGCATGATCCCGTGACCAAACACTTGGTCACACTGAGCTCATTATGATAATGCATTACGGAGTGGGCCCAAAGATACCTCTCCGTCATACGGAGTGACAAATTCCAGTCTCGATCGTGTCAACCCAACAGATACTTTCGGGGATACCTGTAGTATACCTTTATAGTCACCCAGTTACGTTGTGACGTTTGGTACATCCAAAGCACTCCTATGGCATCCGGGAGTTACACGATCTCATGGTCTAAGGAAATGATACTTGACACTGGAAAAGCTCTAGCAAACGAACTACACGATCTTGTGCTATGCTTAGGATTGGGTCTTGTCCATCACATCATTCTCCTAATGATGTGATCCCGTTATCAATGACATCCAATGTCCATAGTCAGGAAACCGTGACTGTCTATTGATCAACAAGCTAGTTAACTAGAGGCTTACTAGGGACATGTTATGGTCTATGTATTCACACATGCATTATGATTTCCGGATAACACAATTATAGCATGAACAATAGACAATTATCATGAACAAGGAAATATAATAATAATCATTTTATTATTGCCTCTAGGGCATATTTCCAACAAATATGTGGTTCAATTTGGATCAGAAAGATGATGCAACCAGACAAGTATGCACTCATATTTTCAACTGCTCTGCGACAATATCAGTATGACCTGAGAAAACTCAATTTGAAGGCAAGGCTAACAACGAAATTGGACGAAAACTGGACAACCTTTGTTGAACATTGGCCTGATCCAAAGTATTAGGTATGATATTTATATGTGTGATCAGATCACATATTGAACTCCTATACACATGTGCCCTACAAATATATCTTCTTCTAGGTGAGTTGTTCGAAGAACAAGGTCAACCATTCTAAAGTGAAATTCCAATAGACAACATGATCTCGTAGTTATATTACACACCGCGGAGCTCTTGTAACTAGCCGATGTTTCCCTCTTTTGGTTGTGCCATATTATCATATCTATATTGATGTCTTCCAATGTAGAGAAAGCCCGTGAGGATATAAAAGAACCTAAAGTAAATACGATGGAAATGTTCAAGGATTGTCACACCAACAAGACGAATGACATGACTATACCAGTCAAAGCCGTTGTTGTAAGTCCTTACTCCTCATGCCTTTTAAATCCTGGTTACTATGGCGTGTGATGAACTGCATGGTTTGCAGCTAACGTGAGTTACTCTTTTCAGTTTTATACACAGTTGTCTTAACGTATCATTGCACCATACAAGGTTTAAAAGAGAGGAATGTTGTTCTTTTGGGTCTTGATCTATAATCTAGTTGTGTGGTGGACATGCCCATACAATGTTACAATTGCATGTTTGTCTAATCTTTAGTCGTTCCATGATATGAATGATGTCATACTATGCTCACCGTATTTTAAACACTGTCTCTTTATCCTTAGCTGCCAATATAATGTGAAAAATAGAAAATACATTAGCCATACTACATGGACATATTTTTGAAACCTGTTTATTATGTACTTTGCACTACAATACATGCTAATATGTTACATGGGTAGACCAAAATTGTTGGGAAACATAGTAAAAAACAAAAAAAAATCGCCTACGATCACCCAAGAATAATATGAAGATGCATTAACGGTTTGGATTTGATCGTTACCGACGTCGAGTTGCAGCGGAAGAAGATGAGTCGGTGTAGATCGTACTTGGAGTCCCTTGAACCATAGATGAATGATCCCGCGAACCGCCCATGAACAACCCCTCGAATGGAAGACCGAGAGCACAGCCTCTCTACGAGTTGCAAGCATACGGTCTTCACGATTCGGCAGCGCTTCACTATCCAAAGCTAATCGCCTATAGAGAATTAGAGGGAGAAGATTAGAACGACATTGGGCTTCTAATTATGAGGATTAAGGATCTAGGTCAAGCTCTAATTAATCAACTAGGACCAACTAGAACTAGAACTAGAGAACTAGTGCAGGCTCCAAAACTTGCGTGTCCAAAAGTGTCAAAAGCTTCTAGTATATACAGGCCGGAGGAGGAGGAGGGGCGCCAGAAGGAGAGGGAAAGTTGATACACCTCCATCGTATCTATAATTTTTGCTTGTTCCATGCTGTTATATTATCATTCTTGGATGTTCTACAATCATTTTATAGCAACTTTATATCATTTTTTGGGGACTAACCTATTGACATAGTGCCCAATGCCAGTTGTTGTTTTTTTACTTCACAAAATATGAGTACCAAACGGAGTCCAAACGCAGCAAATTTTTTGGAGAATTTTTCTGGACCAGAAGACACCTGTTGGGCCAAAGAAGTACCAGAGGGGTCTCCGAGGGGAGCACAACCCACCTGGGCGCGCCCTGGTGGGTTGTGCCCACCTCGACCGCCTCCTGCACCGCCTCTTTGCTTTAGAAATACCCCGAAAATCCAAAAACCCTAGGGGAGTCGGCGAAACACATTTCCAGCCGCCGCAAGTTCCATAACCACCAGATCCAATCTAGACACCATCACGGACGGGTTCATCATCCTCATTGGTGCCTCTCCGATTATGCGTGAGTAATTCATTGTAGACCTATTGGTCCGTAGTTAGTAGCTAGATGGCTTCCTCTCTCACTTTTGATTCTCAATACAATGGTCTCTTGGAGATCTATTGATGTAACTCTTTTTATGGTGCATTTGTCAGGATCCGATGAACTTTGAGTTTATGATCAGGTTTATGTTTTTATCCATGAAAGTTATTTGAGTCTTTTGGTCTCTTATATGCATGATTACTTATAGCCTCATATTTCTTCTTCAAATCTTTGGTTTAGTTAGGCCAAATAGATCGATTTTTCTTGCCATGGGAAGAGGTGCTTTGTGATGGGTTATGCCGTGCGGCGTTCTTTCCCAGTGACAGAAGGGGCAGCAAGACACATATTGATCGTTGCTATTAAGGATGACAAGATGGGGTCTATTCCTACATGAATAGATCTTGTCTACATCATGTCATCGTTCTTATTGCATTACTCCGTTTCTCCATGAACTTAATACACTAGATGCATGCTGGATATCAGTCGATGTGTGGAGTAACAGTAGTAAATGCAGGCAGGAGTCGCACTACTGCAGGATGCTGCTAACGCGACACTACGATCAGAGACCCTCCGGCGAAACTGTGTGTGATGCAATAATCGCAAACAGTGGTGTATGAAAACCGTCAAAAAAGGTGAAAACGTTTGTGATGGAGGATGCATCAAACACGGTTCAGATTTTAGTTGCGTGTGCGATCCAGGGCATACAATTCAGTCCAATGAACTGTTTGCGATGAGGCGGAACAAAACAAACGGGCAGCCTGGTGAAGGCATGTGCGATATAGAGCATACGGTTCACTCGGATGAACTGTTTGTGATTAGGCAACACAAAAGAAACGGGCAGCCAGATGAAGGTGTGTGCGATATACAACATACGGTTCACTCAGATGAACTATTTGTGATTAGGCAACACAAAAGAACCGGTCAGGCAGATCAAGGTGTGTGTGATTGAGGGCATATGCTTCAGAAGGATTAACTGTTTGCGATTAGGCAACAGAACAGAAACGGGTAAGCCAGATCAAAGTGTCTGCGATTGATGGCATACACTTCACATGGATGAACTTTTTGCGATTAGCCACAACAAACTGAAACAGTTAGATAGATCAACGTGTGTGCGCTAGACGGGCACACCCATTCTAATTAAAAGAAGCGTGCGCGATGGTAATAATGAGCGCGCACGGTTGTTGGCACAAGACGTGTGCTGACATTGCCTATTGCGGTGCACCCTATGGTGCAAACGCCACGTACGCGGCCGAGAAGGCGTACGTGCCCACGTTACGCCTGCCAGGAATAGTGCCACACTTATAACCGTCAGTAAATTTTGAGGATGCATCCTGTCACATTCCAAATTGCAAACCTGTTCACACCGATCAAAACCTAAACGGTTTCCCGCTTAGGAGCGTATTACTACGCGGTTATAAATACTACTACTCCAAGATGACTGCACATTCCTCCTCAACTCCTCATCGACAAAAATTCAAGAACAAACAAGTCATTCATCATCGTTCCATGGCCAGCGTGAGTTCTGGGTCGAGAGATTGCCACCAAAGAGAGGCGAGCTTGGAAGCAGGATCACGAGAGATGTCCTGCCTCATCGCGAAAGCAGCCAACATGTCCCGCTGCACGGTCGTAGCAACAGAGAGGTCCTGCCGCACCGCCGAAGCAGCACGGAGGACCCGCCGCACCGTCGATGCAGCAGACTGGTCCGGCCGCGCCGCGGAAGTAGAAAAGATGTCCCACCGCGCCACGGATGCAGCAGAGATGTTCTCCCTTGCAGCGGCGGCCTGGGATAATGCCTCGCGGGCAGGCGAGGACTCTTATAGGCGCATGCGTGCCCTCGTCCTTAGGCAGATGGATTAGATCTCCAGGTGGGTGAGGTTGCAGGATGACCTGCAAGCCTCGTTTGAACAGTCTACAGACGTCATCCGGCAACTAAATGAGAGCAATGCAAAGCTCTGGGCCGAGCGCGACCTGCTGAGAGCGAAGATCGTCGGAAGTGCAGAGCAGCAAGAGCAGACCACTGCCTTGTTGAAGAGGACTGACGTCATTGTCGAGAAACATATGGACGAGAATGCCATGCTGCGCATCGAGCGTAGAAGGCTGGTGGAGGAATCCGTGGATGCTCTCAACCAGCATCTTGAGGACAAGAAAGAGCTCGTCGTCGCCTGCCGCGGAGACTAGTTGTCTTCCTTCTTCTTTTACCCTTGTGTATATCGGGCGTTGTCGCATGTGGTTTTTTTTTGTTATGTTTATAAATATGTAAGACAATTATTATCCAATGCCATCGTCCTTATATTCATCATGCTTGCTATAAGTCACACTCGATGCTATATAGGTCCGTCGGATCTTACACCAAGATCCGTGCAAAACTTTCTTTTCAGATTTTCATTTTTCTCTCTTAAATCTCAGTCCAGTGAGACATATAGCCACGCCGTAGAACAGGTGCTCGGGCGCCATTAATGGAGACGTTGGCAGGGAGGTGCATGGCGGGCAGCGGTCAAAAGGGCTCTCCTCCCGATGAGCACGTGCAGGGGTCTGATCGCACACCTCGTGTACTCAAATAGCTACCCCGCACGACACCTCCTAGCCAATAAAAAAAGGGGACGCGTGGCCCCACATAATTGGTAAGTCAAATGCCCATGGTTTCAATAATACTTGTGTTTCCGATTTGTAACGTGACAACACTTGTTTCAAAATGACTTTGTTGATTGTTAATGTGTGCGCCTTCGCAAATCAGACAGAAAAATTACCACAGCATGTTGGTGCCATGTCATGAGACCATGTCAAGTTTCATGATTTTCAGGCGTGTTTTGGAATTACAGGAATTAAAAAACCAAGTTTCTCAATCTTTTCGGCCGAGCCACGACGCCCAGATGTTTGAATTTCACTCCCATCTCTTGCATGGGACCTAGAAATTCACCCAATGACACACATGTGATTTTTCAAACAATTTTGGTGCACTGGAGCATGTGCTTGTATTTAAAATTTGAATTATGCACATTAAATGCCCAGAAACTCAATTAATGTATAAAAAAGGCCAAACGAACCCGGAATAATTCCAAAATTTAGCACGGTACTTCTATTTGTTTTAATCTGGTTGTGTAAAAAAATAAGGCGGGAGAAGGCAGTGTACGTATGTCGTTTCACACACGGAGGTGACACATTCCCTCTCGAAACCACGAGCCTTCTTGAGGGAAGCTCTGGTTTGCAAGAAGCTTACACCAAAGCTTGTCCCAATTCATCCAAAAAATTACCGCAGCATGTTGGTGCCATGTCATGACACCATGCCAAGTTTCATGATTTTCAGGCGTGTTTTGGAATTACAGGAATTAAAAAACCAAGTTTCTCAATCTTTTCAGCTGAGCCATGACGACCAGATGTTTGAATTTCACTCCAATCTCTTGCATGGGACCTAGAAATTCACCCAAGGACACATATGTGATTTTTCAAACAACTTTGGTGCACTTGAGCCTGTGCTTATAGTTCAAATTTGAATTATGCACATTAAATGCCCAGAAACTCAATTAATGTATAAAAAAGGCAAAACGAGCCCGAAATAATTCCAAAATTTAGCACGATACTTCTATTTGGTCTAATCTGGCTATGTAAAACAATTAAGGCGGGAGAAGGCAGTGTACGTATGTCGTTTCGCACACGGAGATGGCACATTCCCTTTCGGAACCACGAGCCTTCTTGAGGGAAGCTCCGGTTTGCAAGAAGCTTACACGAAAGCTTGTCCCAATTCAGCCAAAAAATCACCGCAGCATGTTCGTGCCATGATATGACACCATGCCAAGTTTCATGATTTTCAGGCGTGTTTTTGAATTACAGGAATTAAAAAACCAAGTTTCTCAATCTTTCCGGCAGAGCCACGACGCCCAGATGTTTGAATTTCAATCCAATCTCTTGCATGGGACCTAGAAATTCACCCAAGGACACACATGTGATTTTTCAAACAACTTTGGTGCAGTGGAGTCTGTGCTTGTAGTTCAAATTTCAGTTATGCACATTAAATGCCCAGAAACTCAATTAATGTATAAGAAAGGCCAAACAAACCCGGAATAATTCCAAAATTTAGCACCGTACTTCTATTTGGTCTAATCCAGCTGTGTAAAAAAATTAAGGCGGGAGAAGGCAGTGTACGTATGTCGTTTCACACACAGAGGTGACACGTTCCCTCTCGGAGCCACGAGCCTTCTTGAGGGAAGCTCCGGTTTGCAAGAAGCCTACACCAAAGCTTGTCCCAATTAGGCCAAAAAAATTACCGCAACATGTTAGTGCCATGTCATGAGACCATGTCAAGTTTCATGATTTTCAGGCGTGTTTTGGAATTATAGGAATTAAAAAATCAAGTTTCTCAATCTTTCCGGCCAAGCTACGACGCCCAGATGTTTGAATTTCAGTCCCATCTCTTGCATGGGACCTACAAATTCACCCAAGGACACACATGTGATTTTTCAAACAATTTTGATGCACTGGAGCCTGTGCTTGTAGTTCAAATTTGAATTATACACATTAAATGTCTAGAAACTCAATTAATGTATAAAAAGGCCAAATGAACCCGGAATAATTCCAAAATTTAGCACGGTACTTCTATTTGGTCTAATCTGCATGTGTAAAAAAATTAAGGCGGCAGAAGGCAGTGTACGTATGTCATTTCGCATACGGAGGTGACACGTGCCCTCTTGGAACCAGGAGCCTTCTTGAGGGAAGCTCCGGTTTGCAAGGAGCTTACACCAAAGCTTGTCCCAATTCGGCCAAAAAATTTACTGCAGCATGTTGGTGCCATGTCATGACACCATGCCAAGTTTAATGATTTCCAGCCGTGTTTTGGATTTACAGGAATTGACAAACCAAATTTCTCAATCATTTCGGGCCAGCCACGACAGCGAGATGTTTGAATTTTATTCCCATTTTTTGCATGGGACCTATAAATTCACCCAAAGACACACATGTGATTTTTAGCAAACTTTGGTGCATTGGAGCATGTGCTTGTAGTTCAAATTTGAAGTATGCACATTAAATGCCCAGAAACTCAATTAATGCATAAAAATGCCAAACGAACCTGTAATAATTCCAAATTTAAACACGACACTCATGTACTAGTTGCATGTTCACTGTACGTAAATGTTCTAGCAATTCAAACACCATCCTTTCCCTCCATAACACTATTTTGTCTTTCAAAACATAATTAAGAAACAGGTATACCACAAACGGTTTACTAAAAAGAATCGTGTGGGATGTGATATAAAATATATTGGCACACCGTCTTGTCTGGCTTACGCAGGAAGCTTCGTCGTCTACAGTCCACCGCCCCAAATTTAACCACACTTGCGCGCCAGTTTCTCGCGGCACCGAGCGAATTTTTTTTGCCACCGCGGAAATATCTATCTCCCCGCCCCTCCCTCCTACCAAAAGCTACATTTCCACTGTTCCTCCTTGCTTTCCAAGTTCAAACCTTCACTGCTGCTTACTGGCAGCTCAGCCTCCTCGTCGGCGACCCTTCTTCTTGCAGCGCCGCCTCCTCATTGGTGACCCTTCTTCTTGCAACGCCGCCTCCTCGCTGGTGACCCTTCTTCTTGCTGTGCGGCCTCCTTGCCGCCGACCCTTCTTCTTGCTACACGGCCTCATCGATAGGGTCAGGTAATCCACACCCCACCCACACCATCTGAAGGAAATATGCCCTAGAGGCAATAATAAAGTTATTATTTATTTCCTTATAATCATGATAAATGTTTATTATTCATGCTAGAATTGTATTAACCGGAAACATAATACATGTGTGAATACATAGACAAACAAAGTATCACTAGTATGCCTCTACTTGACTAGCTCGTTAATCAAAGATGGTTATGTTTCCTGACCATGAACAATGAGTTGTTATTTGATTAACGAGGTCACATCATTAGTTGAATGATCTGATTGACATGACCCATTCTATTAGCTTAGCACACGATCGTTTAGTATGTTGCTATTGCTTTCTTCATGACTTATACATGTTCCTATGACTATGAGATTATGCAACTCCCGTTTGCCGGAGGAACACTTTGGGTGCTACCAAATGTCACAACGTAACTGGGTGATTATAAAGGAGCATTATAGGTGTCTCCGAAGGTAGATGTTGGGTTGGCGTATATCGAGATTAGGATTTGTCACTCCGATTGTCGGAGAGGTATCTCTGGGCCCTCTCGGTGATACACATCACATAAGCCTTGCAAGCATTACAACTAATATGTTAGTTGTGAGATGATGTATTACGGAACGAGTAAAGAGACTTGCCGATAACGAGATTGAACTAGGTATTGGATACCGATGATCGAATCTCGGGCAAGTAACATACCGATGACAAAGGGAACAACGTATGTTGTTATGCGGTCTGACCGATAAAGATCTTCGTAGAATATGTAGGAGCCAATATGGGCATCCAGGTCCCGCTATTGGTTATTGACCGGAGATGTGTCTCGGTCATGTCTACATTGTTCTCGAACCCGTAGGGTCCGCACGCTTAAGGTTACGATGACAGTTACATTATGAGTTTATGAATTTTGATGTACCGAAGGTTGTTCGGAGTCCCGGATGTGATCACGGACATGACGAGGAGTCTCGAAATGGTCGAGACGTAAAGATTTATATATTGGAAGCCTATGTTTGGACATCGGAAGTGTACCGGGAGAAATTGGGATTTTACCGGGTTACCGGGAGGTTACTGGAACCCCCCGGGAGCCATATGGGCCTTCATGGGCCTTAGTGGAAAGGAGAAAGGGGCAGCCCAAGGTGGCTGCGCCACTTCCCCCTCCCCTAGTCCTATTAGGACTAGGAGAAGGTGGCCGGCCCCCCTCTCTCTCTTTCCCCCCCTTGGGAATCCTAGTTGGAATAGGATTGGGGGGGAGTCCTACTCCCGGAAGGAGTAGGACTCCTCCTGCGCCTCTCTCCCTGGCCGGCGCCCCCCTCCCCCCTTGGCTCCTTTATATACTGAGGTAGAGGCACCCTAGAACACATAAGTTGATCCACGTGATCTATTCCTTAGCCGTGTGCGGTGCCCCCTGCCACCATATACCTCGATAATACTGTAGCGGAGTTTAGGCGAAGCCCTGCTGCTGTAGTACATCAAGATCGTCACCACGCCGTCGTGCTGACGGAACTCTTCCCCGACACTTTGCTGGATCGGAGTCCGGGGATCGTCATCGAGCTGAACGTGTGCTCGAACTCGGAGGTGCCGTAGTTTCGGTGCTTGATCGGTTGGATCGTGAAGACGTACGACTACTTCCTCTACGTCGTGTCATCGCTTCCGTAGTCGGTCTGCGTTGGGTACGTAGACAACACTCTCCCCCTCGTTGCTATGCATCACATGATCTTGCGTGTGCGTAGGAAATTTTTTGAAATTACTACGAAACCCAACACCATCCTCCTCCTTTCCCGTCCCACATGCCCCGACTGACAGAGCGACACCTTCCACCGAAATCACTGCCCCCTCCTCCAATTAAGCACTGCCCACAGCCATTTTACATGCAGTATAACATGGAGCTGAGTAGCATGCGGCTACATGCGCGAACGAGGTCGCTATGGCTGACATGCGTGTTGACCGCCAGATCTTGGAGGAGCACCTCGTCTTCGAGGCCACCGTCGACACCGCCGCGCGGTTGTCTACTTTAAAATACAGTTCGTGATGTTTTCTTGAGGCCACCGCCAGTGCCTTCTAGTGTTTTGTCCTCTGTAATGTTAATATGCAATCTGATGTTCAGTTAACAGTTTGGTCCTCTGAAATGTAATGTTCAATTAACACTTTGGTCCAACAATTGCTACATTTCGTAGTACTGTTCTCAAGCATTCTTTGTTTTGTTAACTGTCTTATCTTCTAGTACATGTTTCTATTCTGCAATGTCGTGCTCAGTTAACTATTTTGGTTCATTTGGTCTGCTGTCCATTTAACTGTTTGGTTCAGTTTTGCAATTTGATTTGTATTTCCTGTGGGTACAATTTTGTATTGTTATGCATGTGACACCAATCTAATTTGGCTATACTCAATACATATTCTTCTGATAGTATGGCAACTCTTAGTTAACCTGATCAAGATCTTCCTTATGTGTGTTGCAGGGAAACAATGGGAGACACTGCAGTTTACCATCGAGGTTTGTTCAAGCAGGGTCCTTTGGCTAATAGCACATTATTGTGCAGTTGCATGAATCATTCTAATATTTAGGTTTCTTACAATTTGGTCTTGCACATGTAGGTCCTGCTGTTAGAGGCTTAGACCCACTATTTGACCCATTTTGCATATGGGGAAATGAGATGTCCATGAATATCAGTCAAGTCAAGAAACTCAGAAAGATTGTTAGGATGAAGAAACTTGCGATGAATAACAACAAGATCTTTGTTTGCACAATGAAGAAGACATTAGTCAACTATACGATGGTACCAACTCTTTTACCTTGTTTTTACCCCTTGCGCCATTTCAAAATTTACAACAACGATTTATGCATAGCTTTGTTTTCAGTACTTTTCAAAGCAGTTCACCGATGATTACCTCTCAAACCACCTGCATGGTCAAGAGGCGAGGAGGGTATTCATTCAACACCCACGGTACAATATTGAAGTCTTGCTGAAGAGGACGAAGGTTGGGCGGGCAATTATCCATAGCCACTGGCCTAAAGTTGCAAGGACATTCAACATCACTGAAGGCTCAATATTTGCCTTCCGCTTCTGCAGTTTCCTAGATGAGATTCATTTGTCTATTTACTGTGTATGATGATACTTTCCAAAGGTTTTTGATGCTGCATGTGAAACTTGGTGCTGTTGTGTAATGGCGTAACTGAGTGCCGAAGCTATCTGATGTAATTCGATTATGAAATCCTGGTTGCTTTTATACATATATGAAATATCTGGCATGTTTTATAAGAAATATCAGTTTGATTAGTACATGGATTATCAATAATAGGCTAATTAACCTACGTATTAGGGTTTTGTATAGCAAACGGTTACTCAGACAACACCATGGGCGATGAACTCAAACAACCCGCACGGTTTCTAGAAAGTAGGCGTGTTCGATCAACTAACAATCACACACGGCTTCCGGCAGCGAACTGTTTGCGTTAGGCCACCTTGCACAAATGTTTCCACACAAAGAACTATGTGGGATGTACATACCTACGGAAGCTATTTTCCGCGGTTCACCATGTGGGATGTACATATCTACGGAAATGATTTTCTGGGATTCATCGTGTGGGATGTACGTACCTACAGAAATGATTTCTGGGATTCACCGTGTGTGATGTACATACCTACGGAAATGATTTCTGGGATTCACCGTGTCGAATGTACATACCTACGGAAATGATTTCTGGGATTCATCGTGTGGGATGTACATACCTACAGAAATTATTGGGTTTCCATGCCTCGCCCGATCTCACACGGCCCTAGCCTGGGTCCCACGCGGGCCTATCCCCGACGATTTCTGGGTCGTGTGGGAAGGACCCCCCCTATCGCCCACACTCACTTGGCGACGGTTCCAAATGCCGTCACGGAAAGGGGTTTTAAACCGTTTGTTTAGGACGTCTCTGTACCAGTGTCGGTCTACTAATCTTGGATGCGATGCCTATATAAAGATCATTGTCTGGAATTGAAGTTCTACCAATTTCCCAACAGTAATTTGTTTACCCGCCGTATGCTATTTTTCTCGAGAGAAGCCCCGGGTCTATTCTTTATCATATTTGCTTCGAGATCTATTTTTGTTTGCTTTTTCAGATCTATTATTCTAAAAACCCAAAACCTTGCTGCAGTTTTCCTCTATCCATTTATCCAAAATCATACAAACCAATCTATCTTTTACCCGAGAGGGATTGACAACCCCTCTTACACCTCGGGTGCAAGTATTTGTTCTTTGAGTGTAGGTACCGTTTACATAGTGTTGCCTGGTTCTCCTTCTGGTTCAATAACCTTAGTTTCATAACCAAGGGAAATACCTACCTTAGCTATGCTGCATCATCCCTTCCTCTTTGGCGAAATACTGACGCGGACACGAGCCATCAAGAAAGGATTTCTGGCACCGTTGCCAGGGAGATGCCATCAACATCTATCAGGTTCCTAATCACAAATCTCATCTCCTTGCAATTTACATTATTTGCCATTTTCCTCTCGTTAAGTATGGCAATGGGTCGGGTTTGGATCGGGTTGAACAATATCAAATCCATATCCATATCCATGAGGATAGTCTTTGTCCGCTCGTGTAAAAATCCACGGGTGAATAATTGTGTCCATGTCGAAACCCGATGGATATCCATACCCACTGGATATCCCTGGGGTCCTTTCGAGACATATAAATAAGACATGACACAATGTTTGTTGGGAAATGTGGCATGCAATTTCAAAAAAATTCCTACGCTCATGCAAGATCTATCTAGGAGATGCATAGCAACGAGAGGGGGAGAGTGTGTCCATGTACCCTCATAGACCGAAAGCGGAAGCATTTGACAACGCGGTTGATGTAGCCGAACTTCTTATTGTTCCGACCGAGCAAGCACCGAACGTACGACACCTCCGAGTTCTGCACACGTTCAGCTCGATGACGTCCCTCGAACTCTTGATCTAGCAAAGTGTTGAGGGAGAGTTCCGTCAGCACGACGGCATGGTGATGGTGATGGTGAAGTGATCCGCACAAGGCTTCGCCTAAGCACTACGACAATATGACCGAAGGTGTAAACTATGGAGGGGGGCGCCGCACATGGCTAACAATTGTTGGGGAGGAGAGGCAGCGAAGGGGGCACCCCAAATAGGAGGAATCCTACTTGGGCGCCTCCCAATTCGGCCTCCCCCTTACCATATCCACCAGAGGGGGAAGGAAAGAGGAGGGAGGAGGGAAGGAAGGGGGAGGCCGAATCCCTCTCCTTCCTCCTAAGGTGTGGCCCATATGGGGGGCGCAGCAGCCCCTGCTGGCTGCGGCGTTTCCTCTCTTGGCCCATTAGGCCCATATAGTTGCCAGGGGGGTGTCCGGAACCCCTTTCGGTGACCCGATATGTACCTGGTACCCCCAGAACACTCCTGGTGTCCGAATATCATCGTCCTATATATGAATCTTTACCTATTGACCATTTCGGGACTCCTCATCATGTCCGTGATCTCATCCGGGATTTCGAACAACATTCGGTCACCAAATCACATAACTCATATAATACAAAATTGTCATCGAACGTTAAGCGTGCGGACCCTACGGGTTCGAGAACTATGTAGACATGACCGAGACACCTCTCCGGTCAATAACCAACAACGGAATCTGGATGCTCATATTGGTTCTCACATATTCTATGAAGATCTTTATCGGTCGTACCGTGATGACAACATACGTTATTCCCTTTGTCATCGGTATGTTACTTGCCTGAGATTTGATCATCGGTATCTTCATACCTAGTTCAATATCGTTACCGGCAAGTCTCTTTACTCGTTTCGTAGTACATCATCCCGCAACTAACTCATTAGTCACATTGCTTGCAAGGCTTATTATGATGTGCATTACCGAGAGACAAATCCTAATCTCGATCTATGCCAACCCAACAAACACCTTCAGAGATACCTATAGAGCATATTTATAATCACCCAGTTACATTGTGACGTTTGATAGCACACAAGGTATTTCTACGATATCCGGGAGTTGCATAATCTCATAGTCAAAGGAATATGTATATGCCATGAAGAAAACAATAGCAATAAAACTTAATGATCATTATGCTAAGCTAACGGATGGGTCTTGTCCATCACATCATTCTCCTAATGATGTGATCCCATTCATCAAATGACAACACATGTCTATGGTTAGGAAACTTAACCATCTTTGATTAACGAGCTAGTCTAGTAGATGCTTACTAGGGACACGGTGTTTTGTCTATGTATCCACACATGTATCAAGTTTCCGGTTAGTACGATTCTAGCATGAATAATAAACATTTATCACGATATAAGGAAATATAAAATAACAACTTTATTATTGCCTCTAGGCCATATTTCCTTCAGTCTCCCACTTGCACTAGAGTCAATAATCTAGTTCACATCGCCATGTGATTTAACACCAATATTTCACATCTTTATGTGATTAACACCCATAGTTCACATCGCCATGTGACCAACACCCAAAGGGTTTACTAGAGTCAATAATCTAGTTCACATCGCCATGTGATTAACACCCAAAGAGTACTAAGGTGTGATCATGTTTTGCGTGTGAGAGAAGTTTAGTCAACGAGTCTGCCACATTTAGATCCGTATGTATTTTGCAAATTTCTATGTCTACAATGCTCTGCATGGAGCTACTCTAGCTAATTGATCCCACTTTCAATATGTATCCAGATCGAGACTTAGAGTCATCCAGATCGGTGTCAAAGCTTGCATCGACGTAACTCTTTACGACAAACTCTTTATCACATCCATAACTGAGAAATATTTCCTTAGTCCTCTAAGGATAATTTTGGCCGTTGTCAATGATCTATTCCTGGATCACTATTGTACCCCCTTGCCAAACTAATGGCAAGGTACACAATAGGTCTGGTACACAGCATGGCATACTTAGAACCTATGGCTGAGGCATAGGGAATGACTTTCATTCTCTCTCTATCTTATGTCGTGGTCAGGCTTTGAGTCTTATTCAACTTCACACCTTACAATACAGGCAAGAAATCCTTCTTTAACTGATCCATTTTGAACTCCTTCAAAATCTTGTCAAGGTATGTACTCATTGAAATTATTATCAAGCGTCTTAATCTATCTCTATAGATCTTGATGCCCAATATGTAAGCAGCTTCATCGAGGTCTTTCATTTAAAAAATTATTATTCAAATATCCTTTTATGCCTAGAATTTCTACATCATTTCCAATCAACAATATGTCATCCACATATAAGATCAGAAATGCTACAGAGCTCCCACTCAGTTTCTTGTAAATACATGCTTCACCATATGTCTATATAAAACCATATGCTTTGATCATCTTATCAAAGCGTATATTCCAACTCCGAGATGCATGCACCAGTCCATAGATGGATCGCTGGAGTTTGCACACTTTGTTAGCGCCTTTAGGATCGACAAAACCTTTTGGTTGCATCATATACAACTCTTCTTTAAGAAATTCATTAAGGAATGCAGTCTTGACTTCCATTTGCGAGATTTCATAAAATGCGGAAATTGCTAACATGATTCAGACAGACTTAAGCATCGCTACGGTGAGAAAGTCTCATCGTAGTCAACTCCTTGAACTTGTCGAAAACCTTTCGCGACAAGTCGAGCTTTGTAGACAGTAACATTACCATCAGCGCCAGTCTTCTTCTTGAAGATCCATTTATTCTCTATGGCTCGCCGATCATCGGCAAGTCAACTAAAGTCCATACTTTGTTCTCATAGATGGATCCTATCTCAGATTTCATGGCCTTAAGCCATTTGGCAGAATCTGGGCTCATCATCGCTTCCTCATAGTTCGTAGATTCGTCATGGTCTAGTAACATGACTTCCAGAACAGGATTAACATACCACTCTGGTGCGGAACGTGCTCTGGTTGACCTACGAGGTTCGGTAGTAACTTGATCCAAAGTTTCATGATCATTATCATTAGCTTTTTCTCTAGTTGGTGTAATCATCACGAGAATGGTTATCTGTGATGAGCTACTTTCCAATTCGAGAGAAGGTACACTTACCACATCAAGTTCTACTTTCCTCCCACTCACTTCTTTGGAGAGAAACTCCTTCTCTAGAAAGGATCCATTCTTAGCAACAAAGATCTTGCCTTCGGTTCTGTGCTAGAAGGTGTACCCAACAGTTTCTTTTGGGTATCCTATGAAGACACACTTCTCCGATTTGGGTTCGAGCTTATCAGGATGAAGCTTTTTCACATAAGCATCGCAACCCCAAACTTTAAGAAGACATCTTAGGTTTCTTGCCAAACCACATTTCATACGATGTCGTCTCAATGGATTTAGATGGTGCCCTATTTAACTTGAATGCAGCTGTCTCTAATGCATAACCCCAAAACGATAGTGGTAAATCGGTAAGAGACATCATAGATGACACCATATCTAATAAAGTACAGTTACAATGTTTGGACACACCATTACGCTGTGGTGTTCCAGGTGGCGTGAGTTGTGAAAATATTCCACATTATTTTAAATGAAGGCCAAACTCGTAACTCAAATATTTGCCTTCACGATCAGATCATAGAAACTTTATTTTCTTGTTACGATGATTCTCCACTTCACTCTGAAATTCTTTGAACTTTTCAAATGTTTTCAGACTTGTGTTTCATCAAGTAGATATACCCATATCTGCTCAAATCATCTGTGAAGGTTAGAAAACAACGATACCCACCGCGTGCTTCAACACTCATTGGACCGCATACATCGATATGTATTATATCCAATAAGTCATCAGCTCGCTCCATTGTTATGGAGAACGGAGTTTTAGTCATCTTACCCATGAAGCATGGTTCGCAAGTATAAAATGATTCATAATCAAGTGATTCCAAAAGTCCATCTGCATGGAGTTTCTTCATGTGCTTTACACCAATATGACCTAAATGGCAGTTCCACAAATATGTTGCACTATCATTTCCAACTTTGCATCTTTTGGCATCAATATTATGAATATGTGTATCACTACGATCGAGATTCAATAAACCATTTACATTGGGTGTATGACCATAGAAGGTTTTATTCATGAAAACAGAACAACAATTATTCTCTGACTTAAATGAATAACCATATCACAATAAACATGATCCAATCATATTCATGCTCAACGCAAACACCAAATAACATTTATTTAGGTCCAACACTAATCTCGAAGGTAGAGGGAGTGTGCGATGGTGATCTTATCAACCTTGGAATCACTTCCAACACACATCGTCACCTCGCCCTAAACTAGTCTTTGTTCATTTTGCAACTCCTATTGAGTTACTAATCTTAGCAACTAAACCGGTATCAAATACCCTAGGGTTACTATGAAAACTAGTAAAGTAGACATCAATAACATGTATATCATATATACCTTTGTTCACCTTGCCATCCTTCTTATCCGCCAAGTATTTGGGTAGTTCCTCTTCCAGTGACCATTCTCTTTGCAGTAGAAGCACTTAGTTTCAGGCTTAGGTCTAGCTCTGGGCTTCTTCATGGGAGTGGCAACTTGCTTGTCATTCTTCTTGAAGTTCCCTTTCTTTTCCCTTGCCATTTTTCTTGAAACTGGTGGTCTTGTTAACCATCAACATTTGATGCTCTTTCTTGATTTCTACCTTCGCTGATTTCAGCATCGCGAAGAGCTCATGAGTCTTTTCTGTTATTCCTTGCATATTATAGTTCATCACGAAGTTCTAGTAGCTTGGTGATAGTGACTAGAGAACTCTGTCAATCACTATCTTATCTGGAAGATTAACTCCCACTTGATTCAAGCGATTGTAGTACCCAAACATTCTGAGCACATGCTCACTGGCTGATCCATTCTCCTCCATCTTTTAGGCAAAGTACTTGTCAGAGGTCTCATACCTCTTAACATGGGCGTGAGTCCGAAATACCAATTTCAGATCTTGGAACATCTCATATGCTCCATGGCGTTCAACACTTTTTTGAAGTCCCGGTTCTAAGACGTAAAGCATGGCGCACTAAACTATCAAGTAGTCATCATATTGAGCTTGTCAAACATTCATAACGTCTACATTAGCTCCTTCAACAGGTCTGTCACCTAGCGGTGCATCAAGGACATAATTCTTCTATGCAGGAATGAGGATAATCCTCAGATCACGGACCCAGTCCGCATTATTGCTACTATCATCTTTCAACTTAGTTTTCTCTAGGAATATATCAAAAATAAAACAGGGGAGCTACACGCGAGCTATTGATCTACAACATAGATATGCAAATACTATCAGGACTAAGTTCATGATAAATTAAGTTCAATTAATCATATTACTTAAGAACTCCCACTTATATAGACATCCCTCGAGTCATCTAAATGATTATGTGAACCAAATCAACTAAACCATGTCCGATCATCACATGAGATGGAGTAGTCTTCAATGGTGAACTTCTCTATGTTGATCATATGTACTATATGATTCACATTCAACCTTTCGGTCTCCAGTGTTCTGAGGCCATGTCTGTACATGCTAGGCTCGTCAAGTTTAACCCGGGTATTCCACATGTGCAAAACCGTCTTGCACCCGTTGTATGTGAACGTAGAGCTTATCACACCCGATCATCACATGGTGTCTCAGCACGATGAACTGTCGCAACGGTGCATACTCAGGGAGAACACTTATACATTGAAATTTTAGTAAGGGGTCATCTTATAATGCTACCGTCGTACTACGCAAAATAAGATGCATAAAATATAAACATCACATGCAATCAAAATATGTGACATGATATGGCCATCATCATCTTGTGCCTTTGATCTCCATCTCCAAAGCACCGTCATGATCTCCATCCTCACCGGCTTGACACCTTGATCTCCATCATAGTGTCGTGTTCGTCTCGTCAACTATTGCTTCTACAACTGTCGCTAACGCATAGTGATAAAGTAAAGCAATTACATGGCGTTTGCATTTCATACAATAAAGAGACAACCATAAGGCTCCTGCGATTGCCAGTGACTTTTACAAAACATGATCATCTCATACAATAACGTATATCACATCATGTCTTGACCATATCACATCACAACATGCCCTGCAGAAGCAAGTTAGACGTCCTCTACTTTGTTATTGCAAGTTTTATGTGGCTGTTACGGGCTTCTAGTAAGAACCATTCTTACCTACACATCAAAACCACAATGGTGATTTATCAATTTTGCTATTTTAACCTTCAACAAGGACGGGCCGTAGTCAAATTCGATTCAACTAAAGTTGGAGAAACATACACCCGCCAGCCACCTTTATGCAAAACTAGTTGCATGTCTGTCGGTGGAACTGGTCTCATGAACGTGGTCATGTAAGGTTGGTCCGGGCCGCTTCATCCAACAATACCGCCAAATCAAAATAATACATTGGTGGTAAGCAGTATGACGATCACCGCCCACAACTCTTTGTGTTCTACTCGTGCATATCATCTACGCATAGACCTGGCTCAGATGCCAATGTTGGGAAACGTAGCATGCAATTTCAAAAAAATTCCTACGCTCATGCAAGATCTATCTACGAGATGCATAGCAATGAGAGGGGGGAGAGTGTGTCCACGTACCCTCGTAGACCGAAAGCGGAAGCGTTTGACAACGAAGTTGATGTAGTCGAACTTCTTCTCGTTCCGACCGATCAAGCACCGAACGTACGACACCTCCGAGTTCTGCACACGATCAGCTAGATGACGTCCCTCGAACTCTTGATCCAGCAAAGTGTCGAGGTTGAGTTCCGTCAGCACGATGGCATGGTGACGGTGATGGTGAAGTGATCCGCACAGGGCTTCGCCTAAGCACTACGACAATATGACTGGAGGCGTAAACTGTGGAGGGGGCACCGCACACGGCTAACAATTGTTGGTGTGTGTTCTAGCGGTGCCCTCCCCACATATATATAGGTTGAAGGGGAGGAGAGGCATCCAAGGGGGCGCCCCAAATAGGAGGAATCCTACTTGGGCGTCTCCCAATTCGGCATCCCCCCTTATCATATCCACCGGAGGGGGAAGGAAAGAGGAGGGAGGAGGGAAGGAAGGGGGAGGCTGAATCCCTCCCCTTCCTTCTCTCTTCCCCCTTTCCTTCCTCCTAAGGTGAGGCCCACATGGGGGGGGGGGCAGCAGCCCATGCTGGCTGCTGTGTTTGCCCTTTTAGGCCATTAGGCCCATTGTTGAGGAACGTAGTAATTTCAAAAAAATTCCTACGCACACGCAAGATCTTAGTGATGCATAGCAATGAGAGAGAGGAGAGTGTTGTGTATGTACCCTCGTAGACCGGCAACGGAAGCATTGACACAACATAGAGGAAGTAGTCGTACGTCTTCCTGATCCGACCAATCTAAGTACCGAACGTACGGTACCTCCGAGTTCTGCACACGTTCAACTCGGTGACTTCACTCGAGCTCCGATCTAGCAAAGTGTTGAGGGAGAGTTTCATCAGCACGATGGCGTGATGACGCTGATGATGTTCTACCGACGCAGGGCTTCGCCTAAGCACCGCTACGATATGACCGAGGTGGAATATGGTGGAAGGGGGCACCGCACACGGCTAAGGAACGATCACGAAGATCAACTTGTGTGTCATTGGGTGCCCCCTTGCCCCCGTATATAAAGGAGGGAGAGGGGGAGGTGCGTCCGGCCCAAGGGGTGCGCCTGGAGGAGTCCTACTCCCACCGAGAGTAGGACTCCCCCCTCTTGCCTTGTAGGAAAAGGAAGGGGGAAGGGAGAAAGAGGAAAGGGGGGCGCCGCCCCCCTTCCTTGTCCTATTCGGACTAGGGGGGAGGGGGCGCGCGGCCTGCGCTGGCTGGCCCTCCTCTTCTCCCTTAGGGCCCATGTAGGCCCAATAACCCCCGAGGGGTTCCGGTAACCCCCCGGTACTCCGGTAAAATCCCGATTTCACCCGGAACGTTTCCGATATCCAAATATAGGCTTCCAATATATCAATCTTTATGTCTCAACCATTTCGAGACTCCTCGTCATGTCCGTGATCACATCCGGGACACCGAACAACCTTCGGTACATCAAAACAAAAACCCTAATTACGATCGTCACCGAACTTTAAGCGTGCGGACCCTACGAGTTTGAGAACTATGTAGACATGACCGAGACACGTCTCCAGTCAATAACCAATAGAGGAACCTGGATGCTCATATTGGCTCCTACATATTCTACGAAGATCTTTATCGGTCAGACCGCATAACAATATACGTTGTTCCCTTTGTCATCGGTATGTTACTTGCCCGAGATTCGATCGTCGGTACCTAGTTCAATCTCGTTACCGGCAAGTCTCTTTACTCATTCCGTAATACATCGTCCCGCAACTAACTTATTAGATGCAATGCTTGCAAGGCTTGAGTGATGTGCATTACCAAGAGGGCCCAGAGATACCTCTCCGACAATCGGAGTGACAAATCCTAATCTCGAAATACGCCAACCCAACAAATACTTTCGGAGACACCTGTAGAGCACGTTTATAATCACCCAGTTACGTTGTGATGTTTGGTAGCACACAAAGTGTTCCTCCGGTAAATGGGAGTTGCATAATCTCATAGTCATAGGAACATATATAAGTTATGAAGAAAGCAATAGCAACAAACTAAACGATCAAGTGCTAAGCTAATGGAATGGGTCAAGTCAATCACATCATTCTCCTAATGATGTGATCCCATTAACCAAATAACAACTCATGTCTATGGTTAGGAAACATAACCATCTTTGATCAATGAGCTAGTCAAGTAGAGGCATACTAGTGACACTCTGTTTGTCTATGTATTCACACATGTATTATGTTTCCGGTTAATACAATTCTAGCATGAATAATAAACATTTATCATGATATAAGGAAATAAATAATAACTTTATTATTGCCTCTAGGGCATATTTCCTTCAGTCTCCCACTTGCACTAGAGTCAATAATCTAGTTCACATCGCCATGTGATTTAATACCAATAGTTCACATCACCATGTGATTAACACCCATAGTTCACATCGACATGTGACCAACACCCAAAGGGTTTACTAGAGTCAATAATCTAGTCACATTGCTATGTGATTAACACCCAAAGAGTACTAAGGTGTGATCATGTTTTGCTTGTGAGAGAAGTTTAGTCAACAGGTCTGCCACATTCAGATCCGTAAGTATTTTGCAAATTTCTAGGTCAACAATACTCTGCACGGAGCTACTCTAGCTAATTGCTCCCACTTTCAATATGTATCCAGATTGAGATTTAGAGTCATCTGGATCAGTGTCAAAATTTGCATCGACGTAACCCTTTACGACGAACCTTTTTGTCACCTCCATAATCGAGAAACATATCCTTATTCCACTAAGGATAATTTTGGCCGCTGTCTAGTGATCTACTCCTAGATCACTATTGTACCCCCTTGCCAAAAACAGTGTAGGGTATACAATAGATTTGGTACACAGCATGGCATACTTTATAGAACCTATGGCCAAGGCATAGGGAATGACTTTCATTCTCTTTCTATCTTCTGTCGTGATCGGGCTTTGAGTCTTACTCAATTTCACACCTTGTAACACAGGAAAGAACTCTTTCTTTGACTGTTCCATTTTGAACTACTTCAAAAACTTGTCAAGGTATGTACTCATTGAAAAACTTATCAAGCGTCTTGATCTATCTCTATAGATCTTGATGCTCAATATGTAAGCAGCTTCACCGAGGTCTTTCTTTGAAAAACTCCTTTCAAACACTCCTTTATGCTTTGCAGAATAATTCTACATTATTTCCTATCAACAATATGTCATTCACATATACTTATCAGAAATGCTGTAGTGCTCCCACTCACTTTCTTGTAAATACAGGCTTCACCGCAAGTCTGTATAAAACTATATGCTTTGATCAACTTATCAAAGTGTGTATTCCAACTCCGAGATGCTTGCACCAGTCCATAGAAGGATCGCTGGAGCTTGCATATTTTGTTAGTACCTTTAGGATTGGCAAAACCTTCTGGTTGCATCATATACAATTCTTCTTTAATAAATCCATCAAGGAATGTAGTTTTGTTTATCCATTTGCCAGATTTCATAAAATGCGGCAATTGCTAACATGATTCGGACAGACTTAAGCATAGATACGAGTGAGAAACTCTCATCGTAGTCAACACCTTGAACTTGTCGAAAACCTTTTTGCGACAATTCTAGCTTTGTATAGTAACACTACTAGCAGCATACGTCTTCCTCTTGAAGATCCATTTAATCTCAATGGCTCGCCGATCAATGGGCAAGTCAATAAAAGTCCATACTTTGTTCCCATACATGGATCTCATCTCAGATTTCATGGCCTCAAGCCATTTCGTGGAATCTGGGCTCATCATCGCTTCCTCATAGTTCGTAGGCTCGTCATGGTCAAGTAACATGACCTCCAGAACAGGATTACCGTACCACTCTGGTGCGGATCTCACTCTGCTTTACCTACGAGGTTCGGTAGTAACTTGATCTGAAGTTACATGATCATCATCATTAGCTTCCTCACTAATTGGTGTAGTAGTCACAGGAATAGATTTCTGTGATGAACTACTTTCCAATAAGGGAGCAGGTACAGTTACCTCATCAAGTTCTACTTTCCTCCCACTCACTTCTTTCGAGAGAAACTCCTTCTCTAGAAAGGATCCATTCTCAGCAATGAATGTCTTGCCTTCGGATCTGTGATAGAAGGTGTACCCAACATTTTCTTTTGGGTATCCTATGAAGATGCACTTCTCCGATTTGGGTTTGAGCTTATCAGGTTGAATTTTTTTCACATAAGCATTGCAACCTCAAACTTTAAGAAACGACAGCTTAGGTTTCTTGCCAAACCATAGTTCATACGGTGTCGTCTCAACGGATTTAGATGGTGCCCTATTTAATGTGAATGTAGATGTCTCTAATGCATAACCCCAAAATGATAGTGGTAAATTGGTAAGAGACATCATAGATCGCACCATATCTAATAAAGTACGGTTACGATGTTCGGACACACCGTTACACTGTGGTGTTCCAGGTGGCGTGAGTAGTCAACCTATTTCACATTGTTTTTAACTGAAGGCAAAACTCATAACTCAAATATTTTACTTCTGGAATCATATCATAGAAACTTTTATTTTTGTTACGATGATTCTCCACTTCACTCTAAAATTCTTCGAACTTTTCAAATGTTTCAGGCTTGTGTTTCATCAAGTAGATATACTCATATCTGCTTAAATCATCTGTGAAGATCAAAAAAATAATGATACCTGCCGCGAGCCTCAATATTCATCGGACCACATACATCAGTATGTATGTCCAACAAATCTGTTGCTCGCTCCATTGTTCCAGAGAACGGAGTCTTAGTCATCTTGCCCATGAGGCATGGTTTGCAAGCATCAACTGATTCATAATCAAGTGATTCCAAAAGCCCATCAACATGGATTTTCTTCATGCGCTTTACACCAATATGACCTAAACGACATTGCCACAAATAAGTTGCACTATCATTATTAACTTTGCATCTTTTGGCTTCAATATTATGAAAATGTGTATCACCACGATCAAGATCCAACAAACCATTTTCATTGGGTGTATGACCATAGAAGGTTTTATTCATGTAAACAGAACAATAATTATTCTCTAACTTACATGAATAACCATAGTGCAATAAACATGATCCAATCATATTCATGCTCAACGCAAACACTAAATAATATTTATTTTAGGTTTAACACTAATCCCGAAAGTATAGGGAGTGTGCGATGATGATCATATCAATCTTGGAACCTTTTCCAATACACATCGTCACTTCACCCTTAACTAGTCTCTATTCATTCTGCAACTCCCGTTTCGAGTTACTATTCTTAGCAACTGAACTAGTATCAAATACTGAGGGGTTGCTATAAACACTAGTAAAGTACACATCAATAACATGTATATCAAATATACCTATGTTCACTTTGCCATCCTTCTTATCCACCAATTACTTGGGGTAGTTCCGCTTCCAGTGACCAGTCCCTTTGTAGTAGAAGCACTCAGTTTCAGGCTTAGGTCCAGACTTGGGTTTTTCACTTGAGCAGCAACTTGCTTGCCGTTCTTCTTGAAGTTCCCCTTTCTTCCCTTTGTCCCTTTACTTGAAACTAGTGTTTTGTTTCCCATCAACACTTGATGCTTTTCTTGATTTCTACCTTCGTCGATTTCAGCATCACGAAGAGCTTGGGAATCGTTTCCGTTATCCCTTTCATATTATAGTTCATCACAAAGTTCTACTAACTTGGTGATGGTGACTAGAGAATTCTGTCAATCACTATTTTATCTGGAAGATTAACTCCCACTTGATTCAAGCGATTGTAGTACCCAGACAATCTGAGCACATGCTCACTGCTTGAGCTATTCTCCTCCATCTTTTAGCTATATAGAACTTGTTGGAGACTTCATATCTCTCAACTCGGGTATTTGCTTGAAATATTAACTTCAACTCCTGGAACATCTCATATGGTCCATGATGTTCAAAATGTCCTTGAAGTCCCGATTCTAAGCCGTTTAAGCATGGTGCACTAAACTATCAAGTAGTCATCATATTGAGCTAGCCAAACGTTCATAATATCTGCATCTGCTCCTGCAATAGGTTTGTCACCTAGCGGTGCATCAAGGACATAATTCTTCTGTGCAGCAATGAGGATAAACCTCAGATCACGGATCCAATCCGCATCATTGCTACTAAAATCTTTCAACTTAGTTTTTTCTAGGAACATATCAAAAATAAAATAGGGGAGCTAAACGCGAGCTATTGATCTTCAACATAGATATGCAAATACTACCAGGACTAAGTTCATGATAAATTTAAGTTCAATTAATCATATTACTTAAGAACTCCCACTTAGATAGGCATCCCTCTAATCCTCTAAGTGATCATGTGATCCATATCAACTAAACCATGTCCGATCATCACGTGAGATGGAGTAGTTTCAATGGTGAACATCACTATGTTGATCATATCTACTATATGATTCACGCTTGACCTTTCAGTCTCCGTGTTCCGAGGCCATATCTGTTATATGCTAGGCTCGTCAAGTTTAACCTGAGTATTCCGCGTGTGCAACTGTTTTGCACCCGTTGTATTTGAACGTAGAGCCTATCACACCCGATCATCACGTGGTGTCTCAGCATGAAGAACTTTCGCAACGGTGCATACTCAGGGAGAACACTTATAGTTTGATAATTTAGTGAGGGATCATCTTATAATGCTACCGTCAATCAAAGCAAGATAAGATGCATAAAAGATAAACATCACATGTAATCAATATAAGTGATATGATATGGCCATCATCATCTTGTGCTTGTGATCTCCATCTCCGAAGCACCGTCATGATCACCATCATCACCGGCGCGACACCTTGATCTCCATCGTAGCATCGTTGTCGTCTCGCCAATCTTATGCTTCTACGACTATCGCTACCGCTTAGTGATAAAGTAAAGCATTACAGGGCGATTGCATTGCATACAATAAAGCGACAACCATATGGCTCCTGCCAGTTGCCGATAACTCGGTTATAAAACATGATCATCTCATACAATAAAATTTAGCATCATGTCTTGACCATATCACATCACAACATGCCTTGCAAAAACAAGTTAGACGTCCTTTACTTTGTTGTTGCAAATTTTACGTGGCTGCTACGGGCTTAGCAAGAACCGTTCTTACTTACGCATCAAACCACAACGATAGTTTGTCAAGTTGGTGCTGTTTTAACCTTCGCAAGGACCAGGCGTAGCCACACTAGGTTCAACTAAAGTTGGAGAAACTGACACCCGCTAGCCACCTGTGTGCAAAGCACGTCGGTAGAACCAGTCTCGTGTAAGCGTACGCGTAATGTCGGTCCGGGCCGC
Organism: Triticum urartu; assembly: GCF_056163025.1. Classification (NCBI taxonomy): domain Eukaryota; kingdom Viridiplantae; phylum Streptophyta; class Magnoliopsida; order Poales; family Poaceae; genus Triticum; species Triticum urartu. Next base: position 502,949,987 of record NC_141876.1, on the reverse strand, counting down.
TTCATCCAACAATACCGCCGAACCAAAGTATGACATGCTGGTAAGCAGTATGACTTATATCGCCCACAACTCCCTTATGTTCTACTCGTGCACAACATCAACGCATAAAACCTAGGCTCGGATGCCACTGTTGAGGAACGTAGTAATTTCAAAAAAATTCCTACGCACACGCAAGATCATGGTGATGCATAGAAACGAGAGAGGAGAGTGTTGTCTACGTACCCTCGTAGACCGGCAATGGAAGCGTTGACACAACGTAGAGGAAGCAGTCGTACGTCTTCCCGATCCGACCGATCCAAGTACCGAACACACGGCACCTCCGAGTTCTGCACACGTTCAACTCGGTGACGACCCTCGAGCTCCGATCCAGCAAAGTGTTGAGGGAGAGTTTTGTCAGCACGACGGCGTGATGACGGTGATGATGTTCTACCGACGCAGGGCTTCGCCTAAGCACCGCTATGATATGACCGAGGTGGAATATGGTGGAAGGGGGCACCACACACGGCTAAGGAACGATCACGAAGATCAACTTATTTTTCATGGGGTGCCCCCTTGCCCCCTTATATAAAGGAGGGAGAGGGGGAGGTGCGGCGGCCCAAGGGGTGCGCCTGGAGGAGTCCTACTCACACCGGGAGTAGGACTCCCCCCTCTTGCCTTGTTGGAAAAGGAAGGGGGAAGGGAGAAAGAGGAAAGGGGGGCGCCCCCCTTCCTTGTCCTATTCGGACTAGGGGGGGAGGAGCGCGCGACCTGCCCTGGCTGGACCTCCTCTTCTCCCTTAGGGCCCATGTAGGCCCAATAACCCCCCCCCCCCCCCGGGGGGGGGGGGGGGTCCGGTAACCCCCCGGTACTCCGGTAAAATCCCGATTTCACCCGGAACGTTTCCGATATCCAAATATAGGCTTCCAATATATCAATCTTTATTTCTCGACCATTTAGAGACTCCTCGTCATGTCCGTGATCACATCCGGGACACTGAACAACCTTCGGTACATCAAAACACAAAAACCCTAATTACGATTGTCACCGAACTTTAGGCGTGCGGACCCTATGGGTTCGAGAACTATGTAGACATGACCGAGACACGTCTCCGGTCAATAACCAATAGCGGAACCTGGATGCTCATATTGGCTCCTGCATATTCTACGAAGATCTTTATCGGTCAGTCCGCATAACAATATACGTTGTTCCCTTTGTCATCGGTATGTTACTTTCCCGAGATTCGATCATCGGTATCTCAATACCTAGTTCAATCTCGTTACCGGCAAGTCTCTTTACTCGTTCCGTAATACATCATCCCGCAACTAACTTATTAGTTGCAATGCTTGCAAGGCTTGAGTGATGTGCATTACCGAGAGGGCCCAGAGATACCTCTCCGACAATCGGAGTGACAAATCCTAATCTCGAAATATGCCAACCCAACAAATACCTTCGGAGACACTTGTAGAGCACATTTATAATCACACAGTTACGTTGTGATGTTTGGTAGCACACAAAGTGTTCCTCCGGTAAACGGGAGTTGCATAATCTCATAGTCATAGGAACATATATAAGTTATGAAGAAAGAAATAGCAACAAACTAAACGATCAAGTGCTAAGCTAATGGAATGGGTCAAGTCAGTCACATCATTCTCCTAATTATGTGATCCCGTTAACCAAATAACAACTCATGTCTATGGTTAGGAAACATAACCATCTTTGATCAACGAGCTAGTCAAGTAGAGGCATACTAGTGACACTCTGTTTGTCTATGCATTCACACATGTATTATGTTTCCGGTTAATACAATTCTAGCATGAATAATAAACATTTATCATGATATAAGGAAATAAATAATAACTTTATTATTGCCTCTAGGGCATATTTCCTTCATTTTTAACTCACACACAAGTACACGTAAATATGATTTTTCAAACCGGTATGGTTAGGCATTGCATGTAGATGTAGTTGAAATTTGAATTACGGTCATTAATTGGCTAGAAAATCACTTAAATGTATTTAAAAGGTCAAATGACCCCTGAAATTTTCCAAATTTTCACATGACAGTTGTATTAGTGCACGTTAAACATAAAAAAAATTGAAGGCTGTAAGAGGAAGCTATCATCCGTTCATCATCAAACATGCATTGCTCCCTCTCGGAACCACAAACCTTCTAGTGAGTTGCTCCGGTTTGTGAGGGGTGTGTGTCCAAACTTTCGTCAAACAGGCCAATTTTTTACCACATCATCTTGTCGGCATGACATTACATCACGTAAGGTTTCAGGTTTTTCTGATCATTTTTTTTGTAATTAAAATGCTATGGCACTACATGCATGTGCCCATGCCGTGAGACCAACATGTTTGAAAATTCCTTCTAATTTACAGCACATGGAATTAACTCGCACACGGGTACACAAATATGATTTTTCAAACCATTTTGGTTACGCGTTGCATGTAGATGTAGTTCAAATTTGAATTGCGGTCATTAAATGGCTAGAAAATCACTTAAATGTCTTTAAAAGGTCAAATGACCCCTAGAATTTTCCAAAATTTCACATTACAGTTGTAGTAGTGCACGTTAGATGTAGAAAAATATTGAAGGCCGTAAGAGGAAGCTATCTCCCGTTTGTCATCAAACATGCATTGTTCCCTCTCGGTACCATGAGCCTTCTAGTGAGTTGCTCTGGTTTGTGAAGGGTGTGTGTCCAAACTTTCGTCAAACAGGCCAATTTTTTTACCACATCATCTTGGTGGCATGACATTACATCAAGCAAGGTTTCATGTGTTTCTGATTTTTTTTAATTTTTGGAATTAAAATTCCATGTCACTCCATGCATCATATGCATGTGCCCATGTCGTGAGACCAATATGTTTGAAAATTCTTTCTAATTTACTGCACATGGAATTAACTTGCACACAAGTACACAAATATGATTTTTCAAACCGTTTTGGTTAGGCGTTGCATGTAGATGTAGTTCAAATTTGAATTACGGTCATTAAATGGCTAGAAAATCACTTAAATGTCTTTAAAAGGTCAAATGACCCCTATAATTTTCCAAAATTCCACATTACAGTTGTAGTAGTGCACGTTAGACATAGAAAAAAATGAAGACCGTAAGAGGGAGCTATCTCCCGTTCGTCATCAAACATGCACTGTTCCCTCTTGGAACCACGAGCCTTCTAGTGAGTTGCTCCGGTTTATGAGGGGTTTGTGTCCAAAATTTCGTCAAACATGCCAATTTTTTTACCACATCATCTTGGTGGCATGACATTACATCAAGCAAGGTTTCATGTGTTTCTGATATTTTTTTAATTTTTTGGAATTAAAATGTCATGTCACTCCATGCATACATATGCATGTGTCCATGTCGTGAGACAAATATGTTTAAAAATTCCTTCTAATTTACTGCACATGCAATTAACTCGCATACAAGGACAAAAATATGATTTTTCAAATCATTTTGGTCAGGCGTTGAATGTTGATGTAGTTCAAATTTGAATTACGGTCCTCAAATGGCTAGAAAATCATTAAATGTCTTTAAAAGGTCAACTGACCCCTAGAATTTTCCAAAATTTCACATTACAGTATTAGTAGTGCACGTTAGATGTAGAAAAAAAATTGAAGACCATAAGAGAAAGCTATCTCCCATTCGTCATCAAACATGCATTGTTCCCTCCTGGAACCACGAGCCTTCTAGTGAGTTGCTCCGGTTTATGAGGGGTGTGTGTCCAAACTTTCGTCAAACATGCCAATTTTCTACCACATCATCTTGGTGGCACGACATTACATCAACCAAGGTTTCATGTGTTTATGATTTTTTTTAATTTTTTGGAATTAAAATGCCATGCCCCTCCATGCATACATATGCATGTGTCCATGTCGTGAGACAAATATGTTTGAAAATTCCTTCTAATTTACTGCACATGGAATTAATTCGCACACAAGTACACAAATATGATTTTTCAAACCGTTATGCTTAGCCATTGCATGTAGATGTAGTTCAAATTTGAATTACGGTCATTAAATGGCCAGAAACTCACTTAAATGTCTTTAAATGGTCAAATGACCCCTAGAATTTTCCAAAATTTCACATTATGGTTGTAGTAGTGCATGTTACATGTAGAAAAAAATTGAAGGCCATAAGAGGAAGCTATATATCTCCCGTTCGTCATCAAACATGCATTGTTCCCTCTCGGAACCCTGAGCCTTCTAGTGAGTAGCTCCGGTTTGTGAGGGTGTGTGTGTGTCCAAACTTTCGTCAAACATGCCAATTTTTTTACCACATCATCTTGGTGGAATGACATTACATCAACCAAGGTTTCATGTGTTTCTGATATTTTTTTAATATTTTTGGAATTAAAATTCCATGTCACTCCATGCATACATATGCATGTGTCCATGTCGTGAGACAAATATGTTTAAAAATTCCTTCTAATTTACTGCACATGGAATTAACTCGTACACAAATATGATTTTCCAAACCGTTATGGTTTGCCGTTGCATGTAGATGTAGTTCAAATTTTAATTACGGTCATTAAATGGCTAGAAAATCACTCAGATGTCTGTAAAAGGTCAACTGACCCCTAGAAGTTTCCAAAATTTCACATTACAGTTGTAGTAGTGCACGTTAAACGTAGAAAAAATTGAAGGCCGTAAGAGGAAGCTATCTTCCGTTCGTCATCAAACATGCATTGACCCCTCTTAGAACCACGAGCCTTCTAGTGAATTGCTCTGGTTTGTGAGGTGTGTGTGTCCAAACTTTCATCAAACATGCCAAAAAATTTACCACATCATTTTGGTGGCATGACACTACATCAACCAAGGTTTCATGTGTTTCTGATATTTTTTAAATTTTTTGGAATTAAAATGCCATGTCACTCCATGCTCAATTGTGTCATAGCTGTTAGACCAATATGTTTGAAAATTCCTTCCAATTTACTGCACATGGAATTAAATCGCACACAAGTACACAAAATATGAGTTTTCAAGCCGTTATGGTTAGCTGTTGCATGTACATGTAGTTCAAATTTCAGTTACGGTCATTAAATACCTAAAAAATCACTTAAATGTCTTACAAGGTCAAATGACCCCTGAAATTTTCCAAAATTTGACATGACAGTTGTATTAGTACTACAAAAAAATTCGCACATTTAAAACACCATCCGTTGCCACTTTACTCCAAATTCGTCTTTCACGGCTAATGAAAAATATCTACAACATCACACATAGTTGTCTTCTAGGAACCGTTTGCGATGAAAATATATGGGTCTATTTAAGTCTCCCTCCTTATGCTTCGCCGGCTCGTCTGCTCCAGTGCCGGCAACCCCCGAATCCACGAACCCTGATCCCCTTTCCCACACCCCCTTCTTGCAAAGATGATGCCGTGGAAATGCTTCGTGAAGGCCCGTATGATGGCCGCGTCCCCCCGAGCGCCGTTGCCTGCAGCAAGAGCGCCGCCACCTACGCCATGAGTACCGCCGCATCCGCATTGAGCGCGGCCGCTTCCGCCGAGAGGGCATCTGCGACAGCCAACAGGGCAGCTACAGTAGCTGCGACGGCGGCTGCAAACGTCGAGAGCGCTCGAGCTACCGTCCGTGCCGCGATGTCGCCCTGGCCCGGGTCGAGGCCATCCACGCCAAGATATTCCAGGCCACCTCGGACTCCAGCATGCAACCCATGTCCGAAAAGGCGGTGGCGGCCATGGAGCACCTGCTTCCTCATGAGGTAGCCGAGCGGGAGCTGGAGATGCAGGAGGCGGCGGAGATCGAGGAGCGCCGGGAGGAGGAGTTGCGTGTGGCCGAGGTCGATGTAGAGAAGAGTCTGTCCGTCGAGGAATCAGCGGTGGAGTACCAATGCGAGCTCTGGCACAACCACTACTATGAGTACTACAAACTTGAGGGCGGCACCGAGGACGAGGACGAGGACGCGGTCGACTTCAGCAGGGGGACGTGGAGTCCAACAACGGCGGCATGTCGCCAGGACAAGTCATCGATGTCTCATCTCACACTGGCGATGGATAGGCCGGCGCGGCGATGGATTTGTTAAAATTATGCGTGATGGCAGATGGGACTACGTCGGTATTTCCCCGGAGAGGGACGGATGATGTAGCACGGCGACGGTAGAGTATTTCCCTCAGTTATGAAACCAAGGTATCGAACCAGTAGAAGAACTAAGCAACACAACATAAATAGCCCTTGCACACAAATAACAACACCTCACAACCTGACGAGTTAAAGGGGTTGCCAATCCCTTTCGGGTAACGGCGCCAGAAATTGGCGAGTGACGGGAGAAAGTTGTAATAGATTGAGATAATAGATCGCAAATAAAATAAAGTGCAGCAAAGTATTTTTGGATTTTTGGTTTAATAGATCTGAAAATAGAAACAAGGAAAAAGTAGATCACAAAGGCAAATATATGAGAAATAAGACCCGGTGGGCGTAGGTTTCACTAGTGGCTTATCTCAAGAAAATATCAAACGGTGGGTAAACAAATTACTATTGGGAAATTGATAGAACATCAAATAATTATGACGATATCCAGGCAATGATAATTACATAGGCATCACGTCCGAGATTAGTAGACCGACTCATGCCTGCATCTACTACAATTACTCCACACATTGACCGCTATCCAACATGCATCTAGTGTATTAAGTTAATGGAAAAATGGAGTAATGCAATAAGATAAATGACATGATGTAGACAAGATCCGTTTATCTATATGGCGGTAGATATAGATCTCGTCTTTTTATCCTTAGTAGCAACGATACATACGTGTCGGTTCCCTTTCTGTCACAGGGATCAAGCACCGTAAGATCGAACCAACTACCGGGCACCTCTTCCCATTGAAAGATAAATATATCGAGTTGGCCAGACAAAAGCCAAATATCGGATAAGAAATACGAGGCTATAAGAGATCATGCATAAAAAAGATCAAAGAAACTCAAATACTTTTATGGATATAAAAACATAGATATGATCATAAACTCGAAGTTCGTCAATCCCAACAAACACACCGCAAAAGAGTTACATCATATGGATTTCCATGAGACCATTGTATTGAGGATCAAGAGAGAGACATGAAGCCATCTAGCTACTAACTACGGACCCGAAGGTCTACAAAGAACTACTCACGCATCATCGGAGAGGCACCAGTGGAAGTGGTGAACCCCTCCGTGATGGTGTTTAGATTGGATCTGATGTTTCTGGACTCTGCGGCGGTTGGATGAATATTCCGTCGACCCCCTAGGGTTTTGGGAATATTTGGGTATTTATAGAGCAAAGAGGCGGTCCGGGGGGCACCCGAGGTGGGCACAACCCACCTGGGCGCGCCCTGGTGGGTTGTGCCCCCCTTGGGGCACCCCCGGGTGCAACCAGGGCCCATCTGCTTCCTTTTGGCCCATAAAAATTCATCGTAAAGTTCCGTGCCATTTGGACTCCGTTTGATATTGATTTCCTGCGATGTAAAAAACACGGAAAAAACAGGGACTGGCACTGGGCACTATGTCAATAGGTTAGTACCAAAAGATGATATAAAATGACTATAAAATGATTATAAAACATCCAAGGTTGATAATAAAATAGCATGGAACAATCAAAAATTATAGATACGTTGGAGATGTATCAATGCGTACTTAGGCTTTGTTTTTAATGCTGGTCTTTCGTTAGAGCAATGTTTAGGTCAACTGGCTCTGTTTAATTACTAAAATTGCTCGATTCAGTTAGTGTGGTCTGTCTGCTGTATGCTCTTTTGTGTGCCCAAATTAGCAAGCGATGTTAAATTATGCAATGACATACCCGGGGAAATTTCCACCAAAATTTGAATTATCAAACTCATCCCATGCCCGTAAAGCAGAAGAATCGTTTGCGATGCACACAATCGTTCAAAGTGAATGGTCCGGTGGCACCGCGCGCAAATTTTCCCTCCATATTTCCAAAATTTTGGCCTACCGCCAAAATATCTACCCCCGCCCCTCCCCCCTTCCCCACCCCCTTTTCTCCCTGACCACAAGTCACATTTCCCATGTTTCCTCCTTCCTTCCTTCCTAAGCTATAGCCGCTTCCTCGCTCTCGTCGTCTCGCATCCTACCGCCGGGGTCGCCATGGTGTTCTTCAAAGACCTCTCCAACGATTCCTCCTCCGGTGACGAGTCCTTCACCACCCGGGTATGCCTCTCTTCTCTCTCTCGGGCTATGACTTGGAATGAAGGATTTTTACCCGGTGGTCGATTTGAGTCATTTCTTCCTCTTGTAGCTCCCTAGGACCATCAGTGGCAATGAATGGAGCGGGGTGGCTAAAGATCTATCTGCTTGTTGTCACCATCAATCTCCATGCGTGAAGCTAGTTGCGTTTGAATCTGTGGACAGTGGGAGGAAGTTTCTGGCATGTGCAGAGAAGGTTAGACCCTCTTTCGTTCTTACAAATCATTTGTTAGATGTGGTTCAGACACTATCACGGTCCCAATCCATTCATACCACACCTTCAACCAAACGCATCCTAAGACAATGTCACAGTTTGTACCTAGTATCTTAAATTGTTGCCATCTCATCAGCGGTGCCATTAGAAAATTATTTGGCACTGCTTCAGCAGTTTGTGCAGCCAACTTTGGTCCACACATCCGAGCAGCCAAGCAGTAAAATACTAAATCTTTATGGCACGAAGGAACTGGGCATCGGAGCAACTATGTGCTCTAGAGTCCGGGTCCCAGTTTTTTTCCGCTACATCGGCTCGCCACTGCAGGGCACCGGTGCGAGATGTAGCAACAGTTGTCTTTACTCCAGTTGTGGCATACATAGTGGATAGCCTTAGTGCTATTTGTTCTATGTTACTAAATTTTTGCATGTACACACCTGTTAGTATCAATTTGCTATCATCCAAACACCGTCGCTATGCTGTTGCAGTTATATTTACCTTCCTCATAAAATGTTCAATTTGTTATTTATTATACATGAGTAAGAACTTATAGCGTTGTTGTAGTTAATTATAGCTTCTGATGTTCCAGAATTTGGTTGTTGTCTCAGTAGCAGTTAATTCATTTGCACATTGATCTTTTTGAGAAGATATGTCATAATTAACATGTTTCTTCAGTTTTTCAAAATAAGCATTGGTGATTTTTCTATGTTTCTATAAACCCATTTCCCCTACAATTGTTACTGACCTAGTTTTAAATATTATAGGATGAACGGAAGTGTTCTTACCTTGAGTGGGTTGATCAAGAGCGGCCACAGTCTTTGAAGATGTGCCTAGCGAAGCCCTAGAGCATGTATGAGGAAGAGAATGGATGTAGGCTTAGAGAAACTATTGTCAACGCTGAAGAATATTTAAAGATGCGGGATAAAAAGTTGAAGGTGTAGAATGAGCTCAGATTTTTTAAATCAGACTTTGCTAAGATGGTGTTGGCGAAGGAGGAGGCACTTTCCTAGTTGGCCCGTGCAAAACAGGTTCTTACTGAACTAAAAGCAGAGGTGGATAAGACGAGCCTAGATGATCTCAATTAGGGAAATGAATATATTGTTCTTATGAAGTTGAACTAGCTATATTTTGTATTGTGTTATTTTCATGTAGCTATCTTACTGTGATGTTATAATATATTTATGTGCCTGATATATGAAATTGGCAAATAGTTGTTCGATATGAAATATGAATTTGCATAATACTGGAATTCTTAATTGTAAACTAATAAACCTACTAAATGTGTCATGGACCTTTGCAAACGGTTCTAGCAGTAAAAGTGCTTGCGATGGATAGCCTAATGCCATACAGTTTTCTTCATCAAATCGTGTGTGATGTAGTTGATAAAAGCAAACAGTTAACCAAGGCAGACCGTGTGTGATAGTTACACCTTTCACACATGATCCTACACATAAAACTGTGTGGGATGTACATACGAACGGAAATGTTTTTCCTGGATTGACTGTGTGGGATGTACATAAGAACGGAAACGTATTCCTTGGATTGACTGTGTGTGATATACATACCTACGGAAATGTTTTTCTGGGATTCACCGTGTGGGATGTACATACCTATGGAAATGTTTTTCTAGGATTCACTGTGTGGGAAGTACATACCTACGGAAATGTTTTTATGGGATTCACCGTGTGGGATGTACATACCTACAGAAATGTTTTTATGGGATTCACCGTGTGGGATGTACATACCTACGAAAATGATTGGGTGTCGATGCCTCGCTCGATCGCACACGGCCCAAGCCTATGTCCCAGGAGGGCCTATCCCAGACGATTTCTGGATCGTGTGGGAAGGACTCCCCTATCGCCCACACTCACTTGGCGACGGTTCCAAATGCCGTCGTGGAAAGGGGTTAAAAATCGTTTGTATAGCACCGACGCATACCAGTGCTAGACTATGTTACTACCTTTCATAGTGGGTAGTAACATAATTATGGTAACATGCAAAGCCTCATTTATTAGGTTATAGACTCATATTGCATTGGGACATGTGATATTACAGTAACTAGCTAAGTTACTCAAACTACCTCTCTCCTCATTAACTCATTGCCACATAACCAAATTTGTTGAGTTGGACTCGATATTACTACTGAAGTTACTCCCACTGTGGCTAGTCTAATGCATAGTACCATAGAGTAGTATCGTATGTAGTACTTTGTTTGTTATCATGCAGGACACATAGTAGCATAGCATTTATTATGATATGGTTTCATGATATGATACTTAACCCTCTGTTTCTTCATTTAATTCTATGACAGCTCATCAAAATTGCCTAGTTGGCATGCATGATACTAGCTATGATACCCCCTTACTATCAGCCTAGCAAAGAACGTGTACAGATCATTTGTGTGTCACTTTGTGAGTTTTCATCCGTTTGTTCGAGAAGTGGGGAGAAGTTTCAAACATTTCGGCCATGAGGTGCGGCCACTGGCGTAGGCCTAGTTGGTATTTTAATTACAGGAAATTCAGATGGAGTTCAGACATCATCGAAATCGATGTGTGCCCGTGGCGTGCTCTCACGACCCCGTGGAAAAAAATTAGTAAAGTTTGGCACAAGTTTTGATGACTGCTCCTTCCAAACCGGAGCATCTCACATGAATGATCATGGTTTCCAAAAGGAGACGTGTCAATTCAAACTCCCGTGGCCGATGACTTCATCGTTTGGCCTCATAAAAAGTTCCACGATACGCAATCACCATTGTACCCAGGGGTTTGATTTTCTGGTGCATTTCAGGTATCGTTAGCTATATTTAAGACATTTTTTGAGATTAACGTGCATTTTGTGCATAAAAATAAAATTACAACCAGAACTGCATGTGTTGTCGAAAGGGATGAAGATCGCCGTTCGATCTGGGAGAATCCAACATGCAGACGTATGATCCGCGGGGTTTGGGTTCTGGCCAATCAGAAAGCATGACTCAGATCGTGGGCGGGGTTTGGTCGACACATGGCTTTAATCAACGAACCGTGTGCTATTCGCAAACCAGATTGCATATTTTTGTTCACACATACTGTAGTGAGATCAATTGAGTGTGCTACCTCTATGATATAATAATAATAATAATAACAAAAAACAGTTCATATTCATTGCTTGAGCTGACATCATATCAAGGTCAACATATTAGCGGTTCTTACATCAACAAAAAACCGGGCATAACTCAAAATTTAGTACACGCGACAGTTCTAAATTGAACGAATTAAGTTGTAGAGTAGGCATAACGACTAGTCTTACGGCTTAATTCCCATGTACATGGGGGAACTGGGATCATTAAGTTGACCCCGAATGAACTTGGGTTTTATGATGATTTTACACTTCTCTATTACACGGGTGCGTGATCCCTTGGCTGGCAACTCATCAAATTCATCGTACTCGTCCTCATCGGCAACATTGTCGACACCCAGTATCCTTCTCTTCCCATGCATCACTACATGGCAGTTCTTATGCAAGGGGTCTTCCACAAAGAAAATCTGGGTAGCATCGCTGGCAAGAATGAATGTGTCTGCGTGATATGCCATCGTTGTCCTGTTAACATAGGTCTTCCTATACTCATCAATCCTTACCTGACCAAGAGGGATCCATGCACACCTGAATAATGCCACCTTAACTTTCACATAGTCAAGCTCCCAAATCTCTTTGATGGTTCCGTAGTATACCCTTTTATCAGCTTCATTTATAGTCATGCATTCTATTCAAACAGAGCTGTTCTGATATGAGGTCTTCTGATCACGTTCCTTAGTGTAGAACATGTATCCATTTATGGCATATGCTTGGTACATCAACATTGTAAGTGATGGCTTTTGTGCCAACCACGTAGCAATGTCATCGATGGATCCTTGTGCCAAATGATTCTTCAGCCATTCGGCGAAGTTCTTAGTGTGCTCCTTCATCTCCACATCTGATGAAGGCACCATTGGTAAGAAGCTTTCGCGTATCTCCGTGAAGTGTGCTTCGGCATAAGCGCTGAGAACTGGGCTGTTAAGCAGTACCGTCAAATGGGATTTCTCTGCTAATTCTCTGGGTGCAGCCATTTGCTTGCCAGCAAGGACCGGCTTACCTTTCATCCATCCCTCGTGGCGAGAGAGGGGCAAACCTATAGATCTTTGCTTCATGTATTCGGTGCAGAACTCAACCACTTCCTCCGCGGTATAACCTTGTAGGATGCTTGCCTCTGGATGGTTTCATTTCCAACAAAAGCGCTTCAGTATTCCCATGAACCGCTCGAAGGGATACATGTTGCGAAGAAACACAGGACCACAATACTTTATCTCGCCGACAAGGTGCACAGTGAGATGGACCATGACATCAAAGAATGACGGTGGGAAAAACATCTCTAGGTTGGACAATATTCTTGCAATATCATCTTGCATATGGTCCAACTCTTCAGGATCTACAACTTTCTGCCATAGTTGGTTGAAGAAATCACAGTCGTCAATGAGTGTGTCTCTTATATCTTTGTCCATCAGATTCCTGATGGCCACCGGGAGGATTTGTGTCAACATTACGTGGCAATCATGTGACTTCATGTGTCCCAACTTCATTTTACCTGAGCTCACATCCACGAGACTTCTGATGTTTGCGCAGTAGGAAGAGGGTGTCTTAACTGACAACAAATAGGTGAAGAACTGTGTTGCCTGTTTTGTACTGAAATTGTAACTCTGGCGAGCTTTGATGAATTTGTCATCATCTTCTGCTTCACTCTTGTGTTTTGACTGATCAACAAGCATATCGAGCCGTGAACCACCACCATCATTTCTTTTACCTTTAATCTTGAGCAGAGTACCAAGGATGCTTTCACATACGTTCTTCTCTACGTGCATGACATCGATGCAGTGACTTACACGTAGAATCTCCCAGTAAGGTAATTTCCAGAACACCGATTTCTTCTTAAACACTTCACCCTTGGGTGTTTGTTTCACCGTCAAAGGGTGGTTTTTGCCAAGCACAACATTAATTTTTTAGCCATGTTGTGGACCACCTCCCCTTCATAGGGTCTTGGGTCCACACATGTCGCTGCTGTACCATCAAATTCAGCTTTCATCTTTGGTATGGGTGAGTTTTCCGTAAGAACCTACGATGACGCAAATACACGGTTTTGTAAGAGTTGGGAAGTCTTCTGCTAGCTGTCCTATCCATGCATGTGACACACCCTCCATCTCCCTTTGTTTTCTGCCCCGATGTGTTGCCTAATGCCGACATATCTTGAATGGTGTGCACCAGCATCGCATGTAGATCGAAAATCTCCTTTCTGTAAGCATCATAACATTTCACAGCAGGCGCATCTATCCATAGTGTCAGCAGTTCTTCTACCAGTAGCTGAAAGTAAATGTCAATGTCATTTCCAGGTTGCTTCAGGCCTTGAATATTCATTGACATCATAATGTATTTTTTTCTTCATACACAACCAAGGAGCTAGGTTATATATGCACAGAAGCACTGGCCATGTGTTGTGGTTGGTGCTCATATCGCCAAAGGGATTCATCCCATCATTACACTCCCCGAGCCTTATACTTCTAGGATCCTTGGCAAAATTTTCAAACTTCTTGTCGATTAATTCCCACTGAGCCCCATCTTTCGGGTGCCTCATAAACTTATCCGCAATTCGCTCATCATGATGCCACCGCAACCTCTTTGCCTCTCTAGGGTTTGCAAACAAACGCCTCAACCATGGAATTAAAGGCAAGTACCAAACAACCTTGAATGGGATTCCTGTCTTGATCTCGTCGTCCAATTTGTACTTGTCCTTTGCTCTCTCACGCTTGTATCGTGCATGCTTGCATGTGGGACATGCACGAAATCTTTGTACTCATCACAGTACAATATACAATCATTCAAAAAAGCGTGTATCTTCTATACTTCAGGTTCCAATGGGCAAACAATTTTCTTTGCTTCATTCGTGCTTCTGGGGAGCACATTATCTTCCGGAAGAATTTCTTTGGAAAGACCTAACATGTGAAGGCCTTGTTTGGTAGACCGTTTGCTGCTTTTAATCTAAGAAGCGCCAAGGTGGCACTCAACTTGGAATATTTCTTTTTGCAACCTGGATACAATTATTTCTTGGAGTCCGCATCAACGGTTGGCAGATCCTTGTACCCAATCATATCCTTTTTTTGGGCCCTCGAAATCTGCAATCATAGCAGCAAAATCTGGCATATCAAGATCGTCGTCATCTGCGTCGACGTCTTGGTTTTTCAATGGGCGTTTCGGCTTTCTGGTGTTCCATTGCTAGCTTGAAGCCTCCGCACCAATGTTAGATTCAACATCCATGTGACACTGATCGGGGTTTGACATCTCGCTGCCCTGGGTATCTTCATCCATGGCCTCCTTTTCACCGTGTCTGGTCCAACGTGTATATCCATCCATGAATCCCCTAGAGACTAAGTGCAACTGGACATCTGCAACTTCATGTGACTCTGTATTGGCACAATCAGTACATGGATATAGGATGTAATCCGCATCACCAATTCTCCTCTTTGTACTTTCAGCCAAATTCATGAACTCTGTCATGCCACTGATAAAATCTGCGGTTTTTCGATTCTTCATCCATCGAGATCGTTCCATATGCACCACGCGAATGGTAATTAAAACAAAACAACAACATTAATACATGGATTAACTGTTGCCCAAAGATGCGTGCATAAATGACAAGGTTTTATTTTCAAAATTACTGAGTGCGCTCCATATTGTTATCCAGACGTGCAATGACAAAAATTAATGGTCAGTCAATTTACACGCAGAGTACACTCCAAAAAAATACACTTCCGTGATGATACGTGTTTGTCACAGTAGGTCGCTTTTTTTGTCATGCATGTACATCCATGACAAATTTATGACAGAATCAAGATAGTCATACCTGTGCTATCGTAGAAGTGTTCCATGACATTACCAAAATTATCATCACGGAAGTGTCCACTTCCATGACGATAAATCGCGCGTCACAGAAGTGCTTTCGTCAAGGGTGACCGACACGTGGCATCCATCGTAACGGAACGCCGTTAAGCTATCGGGTCAGTTTTTGGATCCGATAACCCGTTAACAGCCCCGATCAATGGGGATTTTCCACGTGTAAAATCATCATTGGCTAGAGGAAACACGTGTCGGCTCATCGTCGGGACAGATGTCATCCACTCACTGGATAGAAGGCGCCTATGATACGTCAACACGTGGCACGGCCCAACAAGTTTAAATGGGCCGGCCCAACTAAAGGCCCACAAGATTTTGCGGACCATAATGGGCCAGCCCAGCTGAAGGCCCACGAGATTTTGCGGACCATAATGGGCTGGCCCAGCTAAAGGCCCACAAGATTTTGCGGGCCATAATGGGCCGGCCCAGGTAAAGGCCCACAAGATTTTTGTGTGCCATAATGGGCCGGCCCAGGTAAAGGCCCACAAGATTCTTGCGGGTCATAATGGGCTGGCCCAGCTAAAGGCCCATGAGATTTCACCAACATTAATGGTCCGGCACAGCTGTAGGCCCACAAGATTTTGAGGACCCTAGTAGGCCGACCCATTAACTGGCTGCCATGTTTTGGGCCAAATGTCGGCCCATATTTGATCCGGTCCATTAATGGCCTGCCACGCTCCGGGCCTAATAGTGGCCCATATGAGATCCGGCCTGTTAAAAGCCTACCACGTTCTGGGCCAAATTACGGCCCAGATCAGGTCCGGCCCTTTAAGAGGCTTTGGGCTCAATTATGGCCCATATCAGATTCGGCCCGTCAACTAGACACTATGCTTTTGGGCCCACTTGCTAAAGGCCCACTTAGTAATTCGGCCTGATATTAGTTTTGGCCTGTTAAGGGCCCTGTCGGTGTAAAACCGGCGGATCTCGGGTAGGGGGTCCCGAACTATGCGTCTAGGCCGGATGGTAACAGGAGGCAAGGGACACGAAGTTTTACCCAGGTTCGGGCCCTCTTGATGGAGGTAAAACCCTACGTCCTGCTTGATTAATATTGATGATATGGGTGTTACAAGAGTATATCTACCACGAGATCAGAGAGGCTAAACCCTAGAATCTAGCCTACAGTATGATTGTATGTTGTGATTGTTGTCCTACGGACTAAAACCTCCTTCGGTTTATATAGACACCGGAGGGGGTTAGGGTTACACAAGGTCGGTTACAAAGGAGGAGATATCCATATACGTATTGCCTAGCTTGCCTTCCACGCCAAGTAGAGTCCCATCCGGACACGAGACGAAGTCTTCAATCTTGTATCTTCATAGTCTATGAGTCCGGCCAATGGAGATAGTCCGGCTATTCGGAGACCCCCTAATCCAGGACTCCCTCAGTAGCCCCTGAACCAGGCTTCAATGACGATGAATCCGGCGCGTAGTTGTCTTCAACATTGCAAGGCGGGTTCCTTCTCTGAATACATCATAGAAGAATTTGAATACGAGGATAGTGTCCGACCCTGCAAATAAGTTCCACATTCCACCGCAGAGAGAATAATTTTTTCGTAGATCTAATTTGCTGTCTTGTTTTGACAGCATGACGTCATGTCATGGCCCGGTGATTATTCAAACGTTTCTCTTAACCAGCTCCACACATAACGTGAGGCGGTTTCTTGACACGCCTTGCCGAAGCGGAGATCGTGTTCCCCTAATTACGGGATTCTCATTAATGTGGTCGTGGGTAACCCAACCGTGTCTAGGACTCCTAGATTATAGGCAAGTCCTAAACGGCTACGGAGAGGACGCTTGATATTCACCCTCTTTATAAGGGGACAAGGTTTTCGCTTTTTCCCTCTCGTGCTCAACCAAACCCTTCCCCCGCCTCAAGTTCTAACACCCAAAGCCCAGGTTAGGTGCCCCGGATCTTCAATCATGTCCGGATCCAGCCTTCAAGGCCGGTGGATGCCCTCCTCCGTGACGGAAGAGGACATTAAGAAGTTGAGGGAGGCCAGATACCCGACCACCGAGGTGTCGCATCGGCTGCCTGCTCAAGGGCAGGTCGTCCCTACTCCCAAACCCAACGAGAATGTTGTGTTCATCTCCCACTTCCTCTGAGGTCTAGGCCTCACTCTAGATCCCTTTGTCAGGGGCTTGATGTTCTATTACGGGCTAGATTTCCACGATCTAGCTCCGGACTCCTTTCTCCACATCACGACATTTATTGTCGTGTGTGAGGCCTTCCTCCGTGTGACCCCTCACTTCGGCCTGTGGCTCAAGACCTTTGAAGTACAACCGAAGGTGATCAAGGGGCAGCATGCAGCGTGCGGAGGTGCATCAATAGGCAAGATGACAGGAGCCCCATGGCCGAAAGGTTCCTTTCCAGAGGTGTCCGAATTATGGCAACGGGAGTGGTTCTACGTCACGGCTCCCAGAAGTGCCAAGTGGGCGGCTGCCCCCGCTTTCCGCCCGGGCCCCCCACCACAACTGATGTCATGGATTAGCAGGGGTCTAAGCTGGGGTCCAGCCAAGGACGTGCCTATACTGCAAAGCCGCATCCGAGATCTCTTCGAGGGAGATTTTAATTTGGCCACGGTAATACAAGTTATGCTGGTTTGTCAAGTCCAACCTTGCAAACGCCGGCCCCTGCGCTTGTGGGAGTTCAACCCAGAGGGACCACGTGCCATTCAAAGTTTCCTTGGCCTAACACACGAGGAGGTGTACAAGTCATTCTTCGGACCTCAAGTGGAATGTCCGGATATCACCGAAGACGTGGGCCTGAGTAGTAACCGCGTCGCCGAACAAGTAAGAAATCTCGTAGCCGAACACACTGTCTTTTATTCGAAGTTATTTCTGAGAGTCCGCTTTTTGACCAGGACTGGCTAACAAAGGCGAAGATGATCCGGTGCTTGGCTCCCCTCCCTGAGGGTTTGGAAAATCCGGTATTGGAGAAGATGCTCGAGGTCGCACCTTGTCCGGAGCCCCTGAAGGAAGATACCGAGGGAGATAATACGGGCGGACGCGGGCCCCCATTGCTATCCGCTCCAACCGAGGGAACGAGCGTCTCCACGAAGGAGGACTATCGGGGGAGGAAAAGGACTGCTTCCGAGGATCCGGAAGCCGAAGCCTCCAAACGGGAGAAGAGGTCTCCCACTGAGGGTCCTGCCTTGGGGGGGTGTTTTTGCCGCGCAGAGTCCGCGGGGGGATCAGCCCTCCAACGAGTCATAAGTGATCCAAAATATTTTAATAGTAAGGGTATGCTATCTTTTTCCTCTGAGAAAATAACCACCGCATCTATCTTGCAGTTCGGGCCTCAGCCCCTCTCAAATGAGCTCGTCCTCGGGGGATCTTCTTCCAGAGATGATGGAGAGCGAAATGCCTCCCCCGGACTCCTCCGCTCTAGAAGCGGGCGACCCCGAAGTGTCGTCGCGGAGGGCCTCTCTGGATCCGGTGAGGCCAGAAGATAATCCCGTAGACCCCCAAAGTCCCCAGTGTCCGGATCCCGAAGAGAGCATACGAAAGAGTCCCGCACCGTCTGGTGTGCGGTCGGACGTCCTGAGGGAGTTGGTGGGGCGAGCGGCCATCTCAGAAGAGCACCGTACGCTGATGGGTACGGTGATGGAGAGAATCTCGTCCGCTGAAAGCGGATTACATGAAGCCTTTATGAGTCTATTGACGGGCTTTGAGGTATGTGAGATAATATGTGATAGTACTGCACATGTTAGGTGTGTCCTGTGTAGATAGTAGCCCCTGAGACTCTGGTTGTCGTCGAGAATGGCGGCGAACAGAGGATCATATTCCCAGGCAATAACCAAACTACCTCTATGTGCAGGTGGTGGAAGCTCCGGTGGCTAGCCGGACTAGGGAGTTTGCCCAATTGAAACAACAACTGGATGCGGCAGACGCCGACATTGAGCTTGTTAACAAGAGGCTTGACGAGGCACAGGGTAAGTGTTATTATCCGGTGAATGCCACATAGTAAGAGCAGCATAATGCCAGTATCTTTAATATGTTGTGACTGTAGATGGAGCTGCCACCGTGGAAGCCTTGCGGGCGGAACTTGCCCGAGCCAAGGAACAAGCGAGGAGTAGTAATGCGGCTGCTTTGAAGGCAGCCGAAGAGTTGAAAGCCGAGAAGGCCGCACATTGCGAGAGCCAGGAGAAGATGGCCAAGATGGCCGTAGAAATTAAAGACACTGCCGTCTGTTGCCGGGTCCTTGAGAAAGAAAACCAAGCGAAGGCAACGGATCTTGAGAAGGCCGCGGCGGCGGACAAAGACACCCGTTCTGCTATGAGAGCGAAGAAGGAGGAGCTGCGAGAAGCCGGGGACATTGCGGCTGGGAAACCCTTCATGTTACGGAGGAAGTTCGGAGATCCTCGGTATGCCCCTCTGGATCGGCTGTGGAGTTCGGCAGATGCGTATATGGATTTGGCAGCGAGCGCTGCCGATGCGGCCAAATAATTCCAAGGTTAGACAGATCGTGAGGTGGACAAGCTGTTCTGGACGCAATTCCACGTTTCAGAACGTCTTCTTTCATTGACTGACCAGCTAGCCGAATGAGCCGAACTGAATAGGTTGTCCGGACTCGCCATGAGGTCTGTTGTGGATCAGCTATGGCCGGAAAGACCAAAGCCGAACAGCTATTTCAGCTTAGTGCAGCAGTTCCTTGATGCGGTGCCGCGCATTAATGCGATGAAGAGGTCGGCGTGCATAGAAGGCTCACGGATGGCCCTTGCCCGTGTTAAAGCATACTGGGCAGAGATGGATGCTACCACTGTTGCGGCGCAGGGATCGGCCACAGGCCGGGTGGCTGCCGAGCACTATTTTGAGGAGGTTCTCGAGGGTGCTCGTTTGATAGAGGCCCAGTGCTCGAAAAATATTATGTTTGAGTGATATGTAATTTCATTGTAAGCACAATGCTTTTATGAATTTTTTATAAGGTTATTTTTATACTTTTGCCTGAAAGTAGTATGATGCCTCTGTGCGTCCGTTTATGTATACCTGTGTATAACCTGAAAGATTGCAGCCATTGGCTTCAACCCCCACGCATAAAATGCGGGGGTGTTCGCAAAAAATGTGTGTTCACACTTAACCCAACGTCTTCGTCCTATTAGGGAGGTGATAGCGTAGCGAGCGAGGCAACCGGACTATAATGCTTTAACACTTTCACTTAGCCATAGGAGTTTGACAATGGGACTACTAGATAGCCCCTGGTGGCTCCGCACTCTCCCAATCGCGGGGTGTGTACATGCCTGGCCAGGAAACGGCCCTTCGTTAAGGCGGAGGAATTCTAACATTCCGATAGGTCACCGAGTGGTTGACCAGTCTCACGCTATATCATGACAGTTAGTTTTCGGCTTTCTCTACTAAGGTGCTCGTCCGGATGAACCAGGGAAAAATTGCAGTAGTTCTCCTGGTGCTACCTTAGCCGGTAAAGCGGAACATAAGGCACCAAAACACAGGAGCCGGGCAAACCCAACATTTGACCAAAGACAATGATTCGGAGCTGATGCATATAAGGCCAAACTCGCGACGCCGAACACTCCCTAAGGTATTCGGTCTTTATGGTATAACCCGGGCCTAGATGGTGCCCTTCATAAGAAGCCCCTTGTGTCCAGGTATGTGCATTATTCTGACGTGGCCACATGCCAAGATGCCAGCATCCTTCTCGAATGTGCTGAGAATTCGGTGGATATGTATCAACAAGAGACAGTAAAAAAGGTTTACGCAGGGTCTTAATCTAAAAAGAATCCTTGGAGCGGGTCCCTGCTGCACGTCTGCGCCTGTGTCTCCGTTGTGCCGTATCCTGGACGGGTGTAGCACGATGATTATCTGTAAAAGAGAGGAGCTTAGGTGAAAAAAGCTGTCGTGCAAAAAGATAGTTTTTTTAAAGAAATCATGTATAATTCAAGGTAAGTAAGAATTGCCGCTTGTCTGCGCATGTTGAGCCCCTTGTATTTGTAATAGGGGTGTTGTCGGTGTCAAAACCGGCGGATCTCGGGTAGGGGGTCCCGAACTGTGCGTCTAGGCCGGATGGTAACAGGAGGCAAGGGACACGAAGTTTTTACCCAGGTTCGGGCCCTCTCGATGGAGGTAAAACCCTACGTCCTGCTTGATTAATATTGATGATATGGGTAGTACAAGAGTAGATCTACCATGAGATCGAAGAGGCTAAACCCTAGAAGCTAGCCTATGGTATGATTGTTCATGTGTATGTATGTTGTCCTACGGACTAAAACCCTCCGGTTTATATAGACACCGGAGAGGGTTAGGGTTACACAAAGTCGGTTACAATGGTAGGAGATCTGTATATCCGTATCGCCAAGCTTGCCTTCCACGCCAAGGAAAGTCCCTTCCGGACACGAGACGAAGTCTTCAATCTTGTATCTTCATAGTCCAGGAGTCCGGCTGAAGGTATAGTCCGGCCATCTGGACACCCCCTAATCCAAGACTCCCTTAGTAGCCCCTAAACCAGGCTTTAATGACGACGAGTCCGGCGCGCAGATTGTCTTCGGCATTGCAAGGCGGGTTCCTCCTCCAAGTACTTCATAGAAGATTTTGAACACAAAGATAGTGTCCGGCTCTGCAAAAAAAGTTTCCACATATTGCCATAGAGAGAATAACATTTACACAAATCTAATCTACTAACGTATTCCGTAGTGTGACACACCACGGCCAAGCCTTTATCCGAGTCGTTTCATTATCCCACCTCAGCGCATCATGCGAGGCGGTTTCCTTGGCACATCTTGTTAAAGCAGAGATCGTGTCCCCTTATTCCAGGTTTCTCATCAATACGGGCGTGGGTAACCCAACCACGCCATTAATTACGGTGCTTGGAGATAAGCGAGTTTTACCAGGCTGGTGGGGACACATAGTTGCGTCCACCCATATAAGGGGATAGGGATCCACCTTTTCACCTACGCCTTCTTCCTCCCCTACTTATCCATTCTCGCGCACTCGAGCTCCAGTGCCAAAGTCCGCACTCCCCACCTCAACCTTCTCCAGCCATGTCCGGAGCGGGAGGCAAGTGGATGGTCTCCTCCGTCATGGAGGGACATATCAAAAAGCTGAGGAAGGCCGGATACCTGTCTAACGACATCGCGTACCGGCTTCCCGAAAAGGGGCAGCTCATCCCCACCCCTAGGCCCCATGAGAGGGTGGTGTTCCTCCCCCATTTCCTCCGCGGACTGACTTCCCTCTCCACCCATTTGTCCAGGGGCTCATGTTCTACTACGGCCTGGATTTCCACGATTTGGCCCCGAACTTTTTCCTTAACATCTCGGCGTTTATCGTCGTGTGCGAGGCTTTCCTCCGCATCCGCCCCCATTTCGGCCTATGGCTCAAGACTTTCAACATCAAGCTGAAGGTGGTGCGCGGCAACCAGGCGGAGTGCGGAGGCGCCATGGTGGGCAAGATGGCCAACGTCTTATGGCTTGAGGGCTCCTTCGTGGAGACCCTGAAGGGGTGGCAATCGGGGTGGTTTTACATCACCGAGCCGCGCGACCCCGAATGGGTCGCAGCCCCCGTGTTTCGATCCGGACCCCCTAAACCCTGGTGGACAAGAAGCTCAAACTTGTCAACGTTGTCCATGTTATGCTCATCCGCCTGATCCTCCCGTGTCAACAACGGGCTTTCAACCTATGGGAGTTCGACCCGGCGCGGCACCAAACTCTGAGCAGGCTCTTCGACACGACGTACGAAGATGCCTGGAAGGTGCTTTTCAAGGGCGCCGAGGCCCCCGCATCCGCTACCGAGGATCGCGGATTTAGTACGCAGCGTCACGCTCATGCGGTAAGCTGTTTTTTCCCTTTTACAGGGTATCAGTTTTTCATAGTTTGACTCCATGCGGGATCTAAGCTCCTTACCTTTGACAGGATTGGCAGGTGACGTCCGGACAGATCAACTGTCCGGCTCCTTTGCCCGAAGGCCCAGCGGACGCTCGCTTGGCGAAGCTGCTGGTTCCGGCACCCTATGTGGTGCCGGAGAAGAAGGCCGCGAAAAAGGCCACGGGGACTCGAAAGAGTGCCCGGTGCCAGGAGGTGTCGGATCCATCATCCGACGGTTCCGAGGCGCATTCCTCCCGTGAAGACGAGGAGGAAGAAGAAGAGACCTCTCCCCCTCCAGCGGGAGGAGAGAAGAAAAGGAAGGCCGCCCTCTCTAGGGAGGCCGGAGGGTCCAAGAAGGGGAAAACCCTTCCTCCGGACTACCCCACCGACGCCGACGACGGCGGGGAGGAGTGGCAGCCCAGGGCCAAGCCCCTGGCAAAATCGTAAGTATCCGGTTACCAGAGTAATTCATAGTATTCGTTTATTGCACAGCTTTCCCTTACGTCGAATATGTTTATGCAGCCCACCCAAAGACCGGCTCGACGCGTCGTCGAGCGGCTCACCGGACTCGTCGTATGTGAACTCGCTTCCGACGGCTTCCTCCCCCTGCCCTACGGATGACACCGAAGTGTTATCCCAACAGGTTCCAAGCCGGGAGGAGGTGGTCCTGGAGGCGCCGCAAGGCGACCTCCCGGACTCCAAGAGTAAAGGGGATGAAACCCCCCAGGGCTCCAAGTCCGGCTCTAGGCCGCACACCGCTCCGGAACCTTCAAAGGTTCCAGAGTCCGGCGGGGGACCTCCTTCCAAGAGGAGCAAGCCCACCGTGCCGGTGACCCCCGTCCAACCGGAGGCGCCGGACAATCTGTTGGAGGCGCTCCAAGGCTCCTCCATCGACGAGGAGCACCGCACCATTATGAGTGTGGTGGTCCAGAAGGTTCAGTCCGCCAAGAGCGGACTGACTGAAGCTTGTACTAGCCTTTTAACAGGCTTTGAGGTAAGTAAAGAATGTGTAAATAATATTACCGCATAGACAGTAGCCCCTGATGCTCTGTTTGGCATTCGGGAAGAAAAGCCGAATGGAGGATCAAATAAAATTCGCAGGAGTCTAACAACAACGAGTCAATATGCGTATGCAGGCTTCTCTGCTTGCATCCGCCGCACTGACCGCGGAAGTGAACACGCTAAAGCAGAACCTCGAGCGGTCCGAGCAAGAGCTCGGGCGTGCCAAGAAGCAGCTCGAGGACAATGAAGGTAAGAAATACCTTGTTTTTAAATATATATATATATATATATATATAAAGGTGCAATTGCAAAAAATGACAGGATTATCGTGGCTATTGTAGGGGCCACGTCTGAGGTGGCGATCCTTAAGCAAGCGCTGGTCGAGGCCGAGAAGAGGGCGGCCTCGGAGCGCACCGAGCGGGAGAAGTACAAGGCCGAGGTTGGCAAGGTATGGCAAGAGCTCCAGGCTCTAATGGAAAAACATGAGAGTTTGGAGCTTGACTCAAAGACGCGAGCGTCCGAGCTCGCGGTGGCTATTGAAAATGCCAAGTCTGCCAAGGCTGAATCCCAGAAGACCCTCCAGGAGTTGGATGAGGTGAAGAAGATAGCGGCGGGTAAGGCATTCTTTATGCAAAGCAAACACATAAACATGAGTTACTTGTTACTTACCCGAATCCGGAGCTCTCCAGGAGCATTCGCAGATCTTCCCCGGAGTGTGTCCGACGCCGTCGCATTCTATCGAGCTGAGGAGGGCAGCTCGACAGAGAAGGTGTTCTGGTCTCAGTATGCTGAGGCCGGACACCCCGTGACCCTGAGCGACCAGCTGAAGCAACTGGTCGAGCTCCACAAGGCGGCCGAACAGGCCATGAAGGGCCTCATAGTTCGGCTGTGGCATGGAGGGGCTCTGCCTGGGAGCTATTTCGGGCTGGTGTGGCGGCTGGTGGAGGCCTGTCCAAGGCTCGAAGTCATCAAGCGCTCCGTCTGCATTGAAGGTGCCCGTAGGGCCCTTGCCCGTGCTAAGGTGCACTGGGGCAAGTTGGATGCTGAGAAGCTTGTGACGGACGGGCCACCGCCGGGGAAAGAGCATCGCAAGCCCGAGAATTATTATAAGGATGTTCTGAAGGGTGCCTGCCTTGTGGCGGATGAATGTTCTAGGGATGTAATTTTTGAGTGAAACTTGCTCGTTTTGTCCTGTGCGCTGAAAACTTGTTCATATGCGCTAAGCAATGCTGTTGGAATTTAAAATATTACCTTATGTGTGGCTGTTTATCAATTTTGAGAGCTGGCGAGTCGTCGGCTTCTGCCTCCGTGCCGCTAGTGCTGGGTTGTTCGGGGATAAACCTGAGCGCTTTTTTCCCCATGTTTGGGTCCTTCGAGGGAGGCGCTCAGCCCAACGAACAAGGCAATCAGACTATAATGCGTGAACACTCTCACTTAGCCATAGAATTCTATAATTTTAAATTTCGGCGAAGCCCCTAGTATTCGGAAGACCGAGTTCAGGGCGCTAACCACGCCTTGGCCGGAAAGAGCCGGCTCCTCGCCCTAAGCGGCATAAGTCTTTAGGGACTCGAAAAACCTCTTGAACAGCGACCAGCTCTCGCTTCATCATGACAGTCAGTTTTAGCTTTCTCCACTGAGGTGCTCGACCCAGCTCAACTGGGGCACAATCGCAGTGGTTCTCCTAGTGCGACCTTAGCCGATATAGCGGAATGTAAGGCACCAAAATATAGTAGCCGGGCAAACCCAACTATTGACCCAAGACATGATTCGGAGCCGATGCATATAATGCTATAAGTTCGGGGTGCCGCACTTGTTAAAGTGTTCGGACTTCTCACACCATATTGAGGGGTAATAAAGCCCCTGGCGTATTTTGGCCGTACCAACGTGTACGGGTGCAACATGTCGTTAAGGAACATATATAAAGAAAAAAGGTAATGCAAAAATAGATGAAAGCTATGCATTGTTTATTAAAAAGGGCTGCGATCAGAGCAGAACGATACAAATAATGCGATAAGTGAAAGGTTGGACTAGTTAACATGTCCGTTCTAGGGGCAAGCTGCGGAATAGTATGCGGAACAGGTATACTGCTCGTGATAGAGACCACCTGGGAGTTCCGTAATGCGGCGTGGCTTGTCTGCTTCCCTGGTCCTTGCATCGTTTGTGCGGCAATTGAACTGCCGGACAGGCCTTCCGAAGGATAGAGTCCTAAAAGTAAGAGAAAATTAAAAAATCGGCAGCCCCTGGTACGGTTTAAGCCGTGTTTCGGGCGTGCCGTGATGGTGCCCCTCCCCCTGTACCCATGGTATCTCTAGAGCATAGTTATGTACGCGAAGTACTGGCATCGCCTTTTTGTGAGGGTTGGGGTTGGGGCCGCATTGCTATGCCTGCTCGGATCGTGCCAGGCGGTCTTGTTGTAGGTTACTCTGGGCGCGCTTGACGGTGTCCGGTCGTTTAGTGGCCGGACTGGAGAACTGCCTGGAGAGGCTGCTTTGTACTTCCGCTGCAAGGGCCGCCGTGTGCTCCTCCGTTCGGAGGGAGCGTTTGGTGTTTCCATTGACCATAATTACTCCTTGAGGGCCTGGCATATTGAGCTTAAGGTATGCGTAGTGCGGTACCGCATTGAACTTGGCGAATGCGGTTCTCCCGAGTAGTGCGTGATAACCACTGCGGAACGGGACTATGTCGAAGATTAACTCCTCGCTTCGGAAATTATCCGGAGATCCGAAGACCACTTCAAGTGTGACTGAGCCTGTACAGTTGGCCTCTACACCTGATATTACGCCTTTAAAGGTCGTTTTGGTGGGCTTAATCCTCGAGGGATCTATGCCCATTTTCCGCACTGTATCCTGGTAAAGCAGGTTCAGGCTGCTGCCGCCGTCCATAAGGACTCTAGTGAGATGAAATCCGTCAATAATTGGGTCTAGAACCAATGCGGCGAATCCGCCATGACGGATGCTAGTGGGATGGTCCCTTCGATCAAAGGTGATCGGGCAGGAGGACCATGGGTTGAACTTTGGGGCGACTGGCTCTACCGCATATACGTCCCTTAACGCGCGCTTCCGCTCCCTTTTGGGGATGTGGGTTGCGTATATCATGTTCACCGTCCGCACTTGTGTGGGAAAACCCTTCTGTCCACTGTTGTTCGGCGGCCGGGGCTCCTCGTCATCATCGCTATGCAGCCCCTTGTCTTTATTTTCGGCGTTTAACTTGCCTGCCTGCTTGAACACCCAACAATCCCTGTTGGTGTGATTGGCCGGCTTTTCGGGGGTGCCATGTATCTGGCACAAGCGGTTGAGTATTCGGTCCAAACTGGACGGGCCCCTAGGATTCCTTTTGAATGCCTTTTTCCGCTGACCAGACTTAGAGCCTTTGAATCCGGCATTAACTGCCGTATCCTTAGCATCGTCGCTGTTAATGCGGCGCTTCTGCATGTTGCGACGCGACCTGCCACTACTGTCCCTGGTGTCCGAATTACCAGGGTTCTTGGTCATATTGTTGCTACGAGCAAGCCAGCTGTCTTCTCCCGCGCAAAAGTGGGTCATGAGTGTCGTGAGTGCTGCCATAGATTTCGGCTTTTCCTGTCCAAGGTGCCGGGCCAGCCACTCATCACGGATATTGTGCTTGAAGGCTGCTAGGGCCTCAGCGTCCGGATAGTCGACTATTTGATTTTTCTTTGTTAGGAACCGTGTCCAGAATTGCCTGGCTGATTCCTCTGGCTGCTGAATTACGTGACTTAGGTCATCGGCGTCTGGGGGTCGTACATAAGTGCCCTGGAAATTGTCGAGGAATGCGGCTTCCAGGTCCTCCCAACAACTGATTGATCCTGTTGGCAAGTTGTTAAGCCAATGCCGGGCTGGTCCTTTAAGCTTGAGTGGGAGGTATTTGATGGCGTGGAAATCATCGCCGCGGGCCATGTGGATATGAAGGAGATAATCCTCGATCCATACCGCAGGATCTGTTGTGCCATCATATGATTCGATGTTTACGGGTTTGAAACCCTCGGGGATTTGATGATCCATTATTTCGTGTGTGAAGCATAGTGGGTGTGCGGCGCCTCTGTACTGGGCTATATCATGACGTAGCTCCTATGAGCTTTGTCTACTGTGTTCGGCCCTGCCGAATTTGTGGCCGGCATGACGGTTACCGTCTCGAGCCGTGGGGCGCCCCCGTGATCCATAGATCGATCTTGTTTGCCTTGCCTTGTCCTCCAACATATCTCGTAAGTCCGGCGCATATTCTCGTGCCTTGGTACGGGGTGAGGCTTGAGTGGAGGGCCGAGAGGCCTCTCTATCGCGGCCACGAGGTGGCCGGTCGGTCACATCAAGTGCTTCCTCCTCTAATCGGGGTAGCAACCTGCGCTTTGGGTAGCTCTTGGAGGGCCGTTCGAGTTTATGCTCTTCGGCCGCAAGGACTTCAGTCCATCTGTCGACTAGAAAATATTGATCAGCTCTAAGCTGTTGCTGTTTTTTCTTGAGGCTTCTTGCCGTGGCCATAAGCCTGCGTTGAAAACGCTCTTGCTCGACGGGATCCTCTGGCACGACGAATTCATCGTCGTCGAGGCTTGCCTCGTCTTCGGAGGGAGGCATATAATTATCGTCCTCGACATCTCTGTCTACCGCTCTCTCATGAGGGCTGGTTTCTCCATCCTCCTGTGCTAAATCTTGCTGGAGGGGATTTTCTTCGGCACTTTCCGGAGTATTATTATCTCCCGTGCTGGAATCACCGTATTTGTTTTGGCGGGATTTTGAGTGGCGCCGCTGACGCCGGCGCTTAGGCTGTTTCTTGGAGGGGTCATCCTCCGCTGTTCCATCGCCATCTCCTTCTTTTGGGGTGTCCACCATGTAAATGTCATATGACGAGGTGGCTTTCTAGGGCCTGTTAGGCGCTGGTTCTTCATCATCTCCTTCATCGGTGTCCATACCATCGATGTCTTCGGAGTCGAAGTCGAGCATGTCGGTTAAGTCGTCGACAGTGGCTACAAAGTGGGTGGTGGGTGGGCTTTGAATTTCTTCATCGTCCGTACCCCAACCTTGCTGACCGTAGTCCGGCCAGGGCTCTCCTGATAAAGAGAGAGACTTCAGTGTCTTCAGGATATCACCGAAAGGCGAGTGCTGAAAGATGTCCGCAGCAGTAAACTCCATGATCGACGCCCAATCGGATTCGATCGGTAGGGGCGTGGAGGGTTCGGAGTCCGGAGAGGAGTCCGGCTTCTTGGAGTCATGAGTCTCGCAGAGTACGGGGCTAGTGTTCGGCTCAATCTCCGTTGGGATCGAAGCCCCGAGGTGGCGTCCAACCGCCCATCCTCGATCGGCGCAATTGGCTCCGAATTAAGGGTCGAAGCTGATGCGGGTGCGGCCTCCAGGGCACTGTTCGGCGGCAGAGCTAGATCATGCTCGTCGGGACAGTGCGACGCGCTCGGCAGTGGCTCGAATCCGTCGAAGATCAAGTCCCCGCGGATGTCAGCCGTGTAGTTTAAACTTCCAAATCTGACCTGACGGCCAGGGGCGTAGCTTTCGATCTGCTCCGGAAGGCCAAGTGAATTGGCCCGCAGTGCGAAGCCGCCAAAGACGAAGATCAGTCCGGGGAGGAAGGTCTCACCCTGGACTGCATCGCTATTGATGATCGTAGGAGCCATCGAGCCTGACGACGACGACACAGAGGAACTCTCAATGAAAGCACTAATGTCGGTGTCAAAACCGGCAGGTCTCGGGTAGGGGGTCCCGAACTGTGCGTCTAGGCCGGATGGTAACAGGAGGCAAGGGACACGAAGTTTTACCCAGGTTCGGGCCCTCTCGATGGAGGTAAAACCCTACGTCCTACTTGATTAATATTGATGATATGGGTAGTACAAGAGTAGATCTACCACGAGATCGAAGAGGCTAAACCCTAGAAGCTAGCCTATGGTATGATTGTTGATGTGTATGTATGTTGTCCTACAGACTAAAACCCTCCGGTTTATATAGACACCGGAGAGGGTTAGGGTTACACAAAGTCGGTTACAATGGTAGGAGATCTGTATATCCGTATCGCCAAGCTTGCCTTCCACGCCAAGGAAAGTCCCTTCCGGACACGGGACGAAGTCTTCAATCTTATATCTTCATAGTCCAGGAGTCCGGCTGAAGGTATAGTCCGGCCATCCGGACACCCCCTAATCCAGGACTCCCTCAGGTGTGATCATTGATCCGGTAAAAATTGCATATGGCTGCGCCGGACTCGTCTAACCGTGTCCGAGGTCGTGACCACTTGCTAAATGCTTTAGTTGGTGAGGCCGTTTTTAGTGTGCGGTTGCTAAGGCAGCCGCACGCTCTTCGGCGCGCAGAGATCGCTTAATACTTCCGTTCACTGTAATGATGCCACGTGGACCGGGCATCTTGAGTGTGAAGGAAGCATAGTGTGGTATTGCGTTAAAGCGAGTGAAAGTTTCGCGTCCGAGTAGTGCTTGATAGCCACTTTGAAACGGAGCGATGTGGAAGGTTAAATGTTCGCTACGGAAGTTATCAGGGAAGCCAAATATAACTTTTAGTAGCAGGGAGCCCGTGCAATGAGCCCCTGGGCCTGGCGTTACTCCTTTAAAGGTAATATTGCTATGGCAAATTTTTGTTGGGTCTATCCCCATTTCGCAGATTGTATCCTGGTATATCAGGTTTAGACTGCTGCCACCGTCCATCAGGACTCATGTGAAGTGGTATCGTCAATTATTGGGTCTAATACCAGGGCAGCCCATCCTGCACACCGGACACTTGCTGAGTAATCACAATGGTCGAAAGTGATCGGTTGAGACGACCAATGGCAGGACTCCGTGGTGATAGGCCTTCGGGCGTATTTTCCGTGAGTGCCGTTTTGTTTCTGCCATTGATCATGTGTAACACGTTTACTGTTTTGACTTCTAGTGGAAATTTCTTTTGTTCCCCAGTGTCTTCCTTGAGAGGCTCATCCTCATCTTCGCTTGGTGTATCCTCCCCCTTGTGTACGGTGTTGAGCTTGCCGAACTGCTTGAATACCCGACATTCTCTGTGGGTATGATTGGCTGGTTTGCCAGGGGTACTATGGAATTGACATATTTGGTCCAGAATTTTGTTTAGGCTGGACAGTTCGTCTCTGGCGCCTTTAGGGGGCGGCTTTTGCTGACCTGACCGGGAGCTTTTGAATCCGGCGTTTACTGCCATGCTCTTCGTGCTGTCTCTTTTATTCCGGCTTTTGTTATTGTTGTTGCACCGTGATTTCCCGTTTCCATCTCTAACTTCAGATGTACTGGGGTTGCTGGAGCTGCATCGGGCTAGCCAGTTGTCTTCACCCGCGCAAAAGCGGGTCATGAGGCTTGTCAATGCTGCCATTGTTGTCGGGTTTTCTTGGCCGAGGTGTCGGGCAAGCCATTCGTCACGGACGCTGTGCTTAAAAGCTGCCAAGGCTTCGTCATCCGGGCAGTCGACAATTTGGTTCTTTTTAGTAAGAAACCAGCTCCAAAGCTTTCGGGCTGACTCTCCGGGCTGTTGAGTTATATGACTCAAATCATCCGCATTCGGAGGTCGGACATAAGTCCCTTGAAAGTTTGCCCGAAAAGCGTCTTCAAGCTCTGCCCAGCTTCCAATGGAGTTTTCGGGGAGGCCTTTAAGCCAATGACGAGCTGGCCCTTTGAGTTTGAGTGGTAAGTATTTGATGGCATGGAGATCATCTCGTCGAGCCATATGGATGTGGAGGATATAGTCCTCAATCCAGACCCCAGGGTCTGTTGTTCCGTCATATGCCTCTATGTTTACAGGTTTGAATCCCTCTGGAAATTCATGA
Source organism: Triticum urartu (assembly GCF_056163025.1). Taxonomy (NCBI): domain Eukaryota; kingdom Viridiplantae; phylum Streptophyta; class Magnoliopsida; order Poales; family Poaceae; genus Triticum; species Triticum urartu. Next base: position 502,918,048 of record NC_141876.1, on the reverse strand, counting down.
TCCAGCACCTCGTCGGTGAAACATAGGGGGTGTGTGGCACCCCTGTATCTGGGTGTACCGCGTTGTTTGGATGTTTGTTGTGTTATATCGTATGCTGGGGCGCGCTTGCGTGGTCCATAGATGGATCTGGTTGCGCTGTCCTTTTGGTGCAAGCCCTCGCGTGAATCGCGTATTGTCTTGTAGGTGGCATTGTTTGCTGCTCTATGTTGGTCGTGAGGTCGTCTATCCAGCCAGGTGGTTGTTTTGATTTTTGGTTGTGAGGGGTCTGAGGCTTCCTCATCGAATTTAGGTAGCAACTTCCGCTTTGGGTAGCTCTTGGTGGGGAGATTGTCGCCATACTTCGCTGCTGTGTTGAGTAATTTACTCCATCTGATTTGGAGTGTGTCCTGCACAGCCTTGAGCCTTTGCTGCTGCCTTTTCAGACTCCTCGCGGTGGCAACAAGTCTTTGACGGGCATTCTGCTGCTCCGGATGTCTGTCCGGCGTTGTGTCGTCCGGACTATTATCTTTGACAGAATTGGTTTGTTCGGTTTGATTCTCCATGTTGCCGTGGTCCGGCAGTGGTTCGCCCTGCTCCAACGCTGGGTCTGTGTTATCGTTATTTCTGGCGAGGCGTGATTTGGGGCGGTGCTTGCGCCGCCGCTTTGACTGCTTCTCGAGGGAATAAGCCTTCGGTGCGTCCTTCCGTTCCTCATCGTCTTCCTTTGGTGTGTCCACCATGTATACATCATATGATGAATTGGACGTCCAGCGCCCTTTGGGTGGTGGTTCCTCTCCGCCTCCTGCATCGTCGTCCATACCGCCGATGTCTGCGGAGTCGAAGTTGAGCATGTCGGTTGAGTCATCGGCAGTGGCTATTAAGTGGGTGGTGGGTGGGCGTCGAATTTCGTCGTCTGCATCCCAATCCTGTTGGCCATAATCCGGCCAGGGCTCTCCTGACAAAGAGAGAGACCTTAGTGAATTCAGAATGTCGCCGAAGGGCGAGTGCTGAAAGATATCCGCGGCGGTGAATTCCATGATCGGCGCCCAATCAGATTCGATTGGCAGGGGTGCGGATAGTTCGGTTTCCGAAAGAGAGTCCGGCACCTTGGAGTCACGGGCTGCACGGAGATTTGCGCTGGTGTTCGGCTCGACCGCCGTTGAGACTGCAACCCCTGAGGTGGTGTCTAACCACCCATCCTCGATTGGCGCAGTTGGCTCCGAACTAAGGGTCGGAGCTGATGCGGGCGCGGCTTCTGGGGTACTGTTCGGCGGTAGAGCTAGGTCATACCCATCGCGACAGCGGGGCGCACCCGGCTGTGGCTCAAATCCGTCGAAGATCAAGTCCCCACGGATGTTGGTCGTGCAATTCGAATTTCCAAATTTGACCTGATGGCCAGGGGCGTAGCTTTCAATCTGCTCGAGATGGCCAAGCGAATTAGCCCGCAGTGCAAAGCCACCGAATATGAAGATCTGTTTGGGGAGAAAAGTCTCACCCTGGACCGCATCGCTATCGATGATAGTAGGATCCATCAAGCCTAACAGCGACGACACAGAGGAGCCTCTCAATGAAAGCACCAATGTCGGTGTCAAAACCGGTGGATCTCGGGTAGGGGGTCCCGAACTGTGCGTCTAGGCCGGATGGTAACAGGAGGCAAGGGACACAAAGTTTTACCCAGGTTCGGGCCCTCTTGATGGAGGTAAAACCCTACGTCCTGATTGATTAATATTGATGATATGGGTGTTACAAGAGTAGATCTACCACGAGATCAGAGAGGCTAAACCCTAGAAGCTAGCCTACGATATGATTGTATGTTGTGATTGTTGTCCTACGGACTAAAACCCTTCGGTTTATATAGACACCAGAGAGGGTTAGGGTTACACAAGGTCGGTTACAAAGGAGGAGATATCCATATACATATTTCCTAGCTTGCCTTCCACGCCAAGTAGAGTCCCATCCGGACACGAGACGAAGTCTTCAATCTTGTATCTTCATAGTCTATGAGTCCGGCCAATGGAGATACTCCGGCTGTCCAGAGACCCCCTAATCCAGGACTCCCTCGGGCCCGTTTAACATTTTGGCCCTATATTAATTTCGGCTTGTTAAAATCCCGTCATACAGCTGGGCCTAACTACGGCCCGGTTTGCATCCGGCCTGCTCGCAGCCGATACCTGATTGGGCCAAACAAGGACCCACACAATTTTGGCCTGTTAAAAGCCCGTGATTTGATTCGCACAATCATGGGCCGGGGTTCATTTCGGGCTGCTGCATAACTAGTAGGAATTAAGAACAAACCTACTCTATACAATAAAGAAATTACGACATAGTGACTAAGAATAAACCTACACTACACAATAAAGGATTTAAGGTATATTACATCCACTGGGCATCAAAGTTCGCCACCAGTGATCATAAAGTGCAACGAAGAAGCAGATTACAAAAACTGGGCACCATTGCAGCGTAACAAAATAATACTGAACCGAGACCACTTCCAAGACAGTTCAAGAAAGGTTAGCCTTGCGGGGGAACTGCTGCGCAAGCTGCTGAGCAAGGCTGTGAGACCGGCCTAGCATGTCGGTCATAGCTTCCAGGTGTAGCTGTTTAGCGATGAGGTTCTCATTGGTGTTCTCCACAATCTTTCTTAGAGATAGGACTTCAAGTCGAAGTTGAGTTGCAGAATGCCTTTCTGCTAGAACTTGGGACTGAAGAAGTCAAACTGATTCAGACAACGAATTCTGTGAGCTTGTCTGACTGTTAGTCTCAAGTAACTAGAACACTGCATCAAGACAAGACTTTGGGGTTGTCTTGCTATCTTCAAGATGTTTTCCTTCTTTGCTGCAATATATGTTGGGTTTGTCTCACAGCCTTCAGTAGACTTGTGCATGCCATCAGGCATATCACCCTGAAACAAAGCAGAGAGATGACAAGTTTTGCACGTGTATAAACAAAGATGATAACTATTCTGTCAATTCTATCCAATTTCAAATTAGAAAATAAAGAGTATGTTCAAAATATCAATAGCATAATTTGGCATTGTTCATAATGCGGGGAGCTTCACCACATTACTGGATTACCATGTCAACATAACAAGCATAGATGAAGGGCAAAGAAAATCATTGTATCTATTTTGGATAATGTGCATGGCATGTTGTTCATATCATCAGCCACATCAGTAAGATAAAACAGGAGATGACAAGGTGCAAACCTGGGCTGCTTCACCACACACTGGATTATAGATCCACAAAACAAGCATACATATAGGGAGTATTAAGTAATGTGCATGGTATGAATAAGTAATTTGGTTTTACAAGTAAAACTTAGAACTTACGGTTCTTACGAACATGCATTTTGGTAGAAATAGCAAACTTAACAGCAGTAAACGATAGGGAGTATGAGCAAATTAAACAGTAGTTGAGGATAAAGGCTTTAGAAGGACTGACTTACATTAACAGTTAACACCGGCTTTATAATGCCCTTCTCCATGGTAAGGGAAGGATAACTCAAGAATTTCAGCACAGAATCTTCTTCATAAGCATTGCATGTACTCTACATTTTGTAGAGAGTAATTATAGATATGATAATACTGGAAGGTGTAGAGGATAATGAAGATAAGATGCAGATTGATGCTACATAATCAACTACCAATCCCTGGAAGTACAAGCGTTACAGGACAAAATGTACTGACAAGAGCAATGGGCTACACTTCTACAATGGCATTGTCTGTTTATTCTACTTGTTGGTAAGATTAAATATAGATCTGATCTTTTTTAGTAAATGGTGGGCGAGGGAGATAAGATGCAGAATGCTACAAAATGAACCAATCCCTCTTCCCATAATACAAGAGTGTTTTGAACACTGGTGTACTGTACAAAACGTTCTTATATTATGGGACGGAGGGAGTAGCTGTTAATGTAAGTATAGTGATAGACCACGTTCAGTCCTTACAAGAGGACTGCAGAGCTAAACCTCTTCAAAAGCATTGGGTTGATTCTAAATTTATGTAAGAGTCCATACGGATCTAATGTCCACCAAATCGACGATTACGAGGCTAACATGTGCAATGACGCTACATAATCAAACAGCTATGAAAGTAAGTATGGTCATACAGGGCAAGAGGTACTCACAAGAGCAATGCAGTGTGCAGTATAGTTGCGAGATTCTGTGGTCCCTTGAGAACGAATGTTCTTCTGCTAACAGTTTTCATACAAGTGAGACATTAAGGCAAATGCAGAAATGTAGTTCAAATTGTGATGTGATATCATTGACCGTACCTTACGATGCAGCCGAGACCAATGTGTAACAAGATTATTCCAGTCACCGTCGGATAAATGTAGCACTAGAGACTTTACAGAAATTTCGTTCAGAGGCTTGCCATCGAAGTGCGCTTGCCTCAGGTAGGAACGATACTTCATCAACGAGTGCTTGAAAAGCGCAACCAACCCTTGCTCGTCATCACAATCCAGTTTGCGCCTCGCCTATTTAAAAGAATGAAATCTTGTGTCTTCTGTCAGCAGAAACATATGTAGTAATGACCATGAATAACATTAGTACATTACTTACGCGTAAGTTGCCGAGGAAGACTGGAAATTGTTCTATGTCTGCGGTATAATCTTTCCATGAAGGAAAGATGCGCACAAAGTTCCTGACAACAACATAAGCTTCGTCTTCTAAACTGGGAAGAAATGGAACAGGGGTCCTATTTGCTGCAATTGGGGCTCTCTCTGGTTCGAAAAGGGATTTGGCAACTGGATTTGGTGTACTCTTTGCTGGAATGGGGGTTTTGCGTCGTACAACTAGTGCTATGTCAACTGGCATAATCATACTGTTTGCTGCAGTTGGGGTCTGCTGAGTTGGGGCATCAGAAATGACCAGTGTAGTAGGGGTAGAGTCTGCTAGAGTTGGGGTATTTTGTGGGTCAGGTGATATTGCAACTACACCTAATGGGCTATTTTATTTATCAGGTGCCACTACCTTTTCCAAATACTTTTCTTGTGCTCCTCCACGATTAGCAATCGCCCTCTTCCTTTTGGACGTCTGATACACAAGAACAACATTTGAATGGACAAATATGGTATGATGATAGATGGAATATGTACTAAAAATGGATAGGCAGGGCGTATTCACATACATGATGTGTAAACTAAGCTAATGGTAGTTCAACAAAGTAGAAGCAATGCAAAGCATCAGTTGCAAGATATGTGCGAGGAATGTAACCTTGGAAAGTTAGAGCAAGTACCTTGATGGGTGAATAAGATACTGCATCTTCCTCTGACTCCTCCACTAGGGAGCTACATTGACTTAGGTATCCCTCTAGCTCAGAATCATTGTTAGGATCATATTCTGAGCATGAATCTGTAGGTGGAGAGTGTTTGCATTGCATTGCATCCAGACTTGATTTCAGTCCCTTAATGCCAAGTTTGACAGCCATGGCATTGTTCTGCTTTATTCTTTTTATGCACGCAAGCTCATAATCATTATGATGCTGTTCAGAATATGAGATTCATGAAAACATAAAAAGTAGTCAGATTATCTATGGAATGCATTGCGGTTTCAACTCGGAGAGTGTCTCCCTATAAACCCCTGCATATGCAAAGTTCACCTCCCCAACCGTGCTGACCAGACCACACACAGAGATACACACCCGAGCGGCGAACATGCATTTTCGAAACTAATTTAGGAACATTTAGCTGACCAATTAAACAACTCTGTTTTCATAATATCAGATTCGTATTTGAACAACTAAGCTTGTTTAGCTTGATGGGTGGAGTAGTGTTATTATGACACGAAGCATGTATTCTGATCGTATAGTGATCATAAAAGGGGGAAACTCTAAGCATATATTTTTTAGCAAAAGAGGGTTTCCCCTCTGATTTCTATTAAAGAAACCACCACGGAACCAACATGATCAATTAAACCCTAAGCATGATCAATTAAACCGTATTATGGATGTGCCATGGCAGATTTGAAGCTGCAAACCGGAGAAATGATATTTAGCATCCATTGTTTGCTTCGAACTAAGAACTAAATTCTAAAAGCTGAAAAGAAAGTAGAGTAACCAAGTTAAGATCTATTTTCTGGTTGAGATCAAAAAGTTGAGGAGATATGAAGTACCACCTCTCTTGCGGCGCCGTGTAGGCATCGGGGGTGCGATGGCTGTCGGTGGCATTGAAGCAGATCTGCGACGGTAGATGGGTGCATCGGGGGATAAGTCGCGTTGCGGTGGAAGAGAAGGTCATGTGAGCGGCCCTGGCAAAGAGGACGACAGCGCCGATGAAGCGAGAGGACGCGATGCAAGGCTATTGGTCCGTCGCCGTGGATGAGAAACGTCCATCTCTAGCAGTGGACGACGCGGTCTTGGTAGGCGCTCCGGCATGGTGGAGGACGGTGGCGATGGATGTGGTGGAGGACGGCGGCGATGGATGGGGTGGCGGACGGAGGCTGGTGTGGGAATGGGGTGTTCTAGCACGGACGGTGTATGAATGGGAAAATGGAGGGAGAGGTACGGGGAACCATGTTTTGGGACGCGCCTGTCTGAAATATGGGAAAGTTACGAACTTATCCCCCATTTCAAATTTGGACGTCTCGTCGGTTGGGGATAGGACGGTAATCTCGCATCTCCCAAATATTTGCCGGTAACTATTTCGGGCGAGGAGAGGGTGTTTTGCCGCCCACGGTTGGCGCCCATGGTGTATGAACGGGGCTGACAGGTAGTGCGGTTGTGTCACGTCTGATGGAAGTTACACATCTGCCCCTATTTAAAATATTAGCCTACATCTATTTCGGACGAGGAGAGGGTGTTTTGCCGCCCACCGTGTATGAATGGGGAATGGAGGGAGAAACAGAGGTCTTTCAGACAAGCTTGAATCAAATGAGTTTTGCCGCCCATGTTTGACGCCCACCGTGTCGGAGTGGGCTCAGAGGTGGCCGTGTCACGTCTAATTGACGTTACTAACCTACCCCTATTTAGATTAGTGGAAATCGGGCCGATGGATTGTCCGTGTAATGGGTAGACAGTAATTTCCATCTCCCAAACACTTGGCTTCGGGCAGCCGATGTGGGAGTGGATATTTTGCTGTTTCTTTCGAATTTTGGGACAATAAGCATCCACGTTTACCCTGGCAACTAAATTCGAAGCCATTTTGTATTCCTATATGAATCTTTACAAAACATTCTGTGTGTTTTATATATCTTCAAAAGGACGACAAAGATGTATTCCACTGTCATATATGAATATGGTTTACAAATGCCGATACTCAAATTCAGAAACTAGAATCCAGTTTAAGGTGAATTCGAATATTTGCAACACTTCATGTCCAACTCAAATGTCACACGCAGCATAATGTGTACTCCCATTTAGATATGTACAAAAGCGATGTATCAAGATTCAAATACCGAGTCAATCAACCGAGAATGTACGAAACTAATAGACATATAAACACTTATAGAGTATATGGATCAATAATATCAACTAACATACATAATCAACCAAGAAAGTGGGAGCAATTAGCTAGAGTAGGTCCATGCAGAGCATTGTTGACATAGAAATTTGCAAAATACATGCGGATCTGAATGTGACAGACCCGTTGACTAAACTTTTCTCACAAGCAAAACATGATCACTTTTTGGGTCTTAATCACATAGCGATGTGAACTAGATTATTGAATCTAGTAAACCCTTTGGGTGTTAGTCACATGGAGATGAGAACCAATCACATAAAGATGTGAACTATTGATGTTAAATCACATGGCGATGTGATCTAGATTATTGACTCTAGTGCAAGTGGGAGACTGAAGGAAATATGCCCTAGAGGCAATAATAAATTTATTATTTATTTCCTTATATCATGATAAATGTTTATTATTCATGCTAGAATTGTATTAACCAAAAACATAATACATGTGTGAATACATAGACAAACAGAGTGTCACTAGTATGCCTCTACTTGACTAGCTCGTTAATCAAAGATGGTTATGTTTCCTAACCATGGACAAAGAGTTATTATTTGATTAACGGGATCACATCATTAGGTGAATGATCTGATTGACATGACCCATTCCATTAGCTTAGCACCCGATCGTTTAGTATGTTGCTATTGCTTTCTTCATGACTTATACATGTTCCTATGACTATGAGATTATGCAACTCCCGTTTGCCGGAGGAACACTTTGTGTGCTACCAAACGTCACAATGTAACTGGGTGATTATAAAGGTGCTCTACAGGTGTCTCCAAAGTTACATGTTGGGTTGGCGTATTTCGAGATTAGTCCGGGGATCGTCATCGAGCTGAACGTGTGCTAGAACTCGGAGGTGCCGTAGTTTCGGTGCTTGATCGGTCGGGCCGTGAAGACGTACGACTACATCAACCTAACGCTTCCGTTGTCGATCTACAAGGGTACATAGATCATACTCTCCCCTCTCGTTGCTATGCATCACCATGATCTTGCGTGAGCGTAGGAAATTTTTTGAAATTACTACGAAACACATCAGTGGCATCCGAGCCTAGGTTTTATATGTTGATGTTATATGCACGAGTAGAACACAAGTGAGTTGTGGGCGATATAAGTCATACTGCTTACCAGCATGTCATACTTTGGTTCGGCGGTATTGTTGGACGAAGTGGCCCGGACCGACATTACGCGTACGCTTACGCGAGACCGGTTCTCCCGACGTGCTTTGCACATAGGTGGCTTGCGGGTGACAGTTTCTCCAACTTTAGATGAACTGAGTGTGGCTACGCCCGGTCCTTGCGAAGGTTAAAACAGCACCAACTTGACAAACTATCATTGTGGTTTTTGATGCGTAGGTAAGATTGGTTCTTGCTTAAGCCCGTAGCAGCCACGTAAAACATGCAACAACAAAGTAGAGGATGTCTAACTTGTTTTTGCTGGGCATGTTGTGATGTGATATGGTCAAGACATGATGCTAAATTTTATTGTATGAGATGATCATGTTTTGTAACCGAGTTATCGGCAACCGGTAGGAGCCATATAGTTGTCGCTTTATTGTATGCAATGCAATCGCACTGTAATGCTTTACCTTATCACTAAGCGGTAGCGATAGTCGTGGAAGCATAAGATTGGCGAGACGACAATGATGCTACGATGGAGATCAAGGTGTCGTGCCGGTGACGATGGTGATCATGACGGTGCTTCGGAGATGGAGATCACAAGCACAAGATGATGATGGCCATATCATATCACTTATATTGATTGCATGTGATGTTTATCTTTTATGCATCTTATCTTGCTTTGATTGACGGTAGCATTATAAGATGATCTCTCACTAAATTATCAAGAAGTGTTCTCCCTGAGTATGCACCGTTGCGAAAGTTCTTCGTGCTGAGACACCACGTGATGATCGGGTGTGATAGGCTCTACGTTCAAATACAACGGGTGCAAAACAGTTGCACACGCGGAATACTCAGGTTATACTTGACAAGCCAAGCATATACATATATGGCCTCGGAACACGGAGACCGAAAGGTCGAGCGTGAATCATATAGTAGATATGATCAACATAGTGATGTTCACCAATGAAACTACTCCATCTCACGTGATGATCGGACATGGTTTAGTTGATTTGGATCACGTAATCACTTAGAGGATTAGAGGGATATCTATCTAAGTGGGAGTTCTTAAGTAATATGATTAATTGAACTTAAATTTATCATGAACTTAGTCCTGGTAGTATTTTGCAAATTATGTTGTAGATCAATAGCTCGCATTGTTGCTTCCCTGTGTTTATTTTGATATGTTCCTAGAGAAAATTGTGTTGAAAGATGTTAGTAGCAGTGACGCGGATTGGATCCATGATCTGAGGTTTATCCTCATTGCTGCACAGAAGAATTATGTCCTTGATGCACCGCTAGGTGACGGACCTATTGCAGGAGCAGATGCAGACGTTATGAACGTTTGGCTAGCTCAATATGATGACTACTTGATAGTTTAGTGCACCATGCTTAATGGCTTAGAATCGGGACTTCAAAGACGTTTTTGAACGTCATGGAACATATGAGATGTTCCAGGAGTTGAAGTTAATATTTCAAGCAAATACCCAAGTTGAGAGATATGAAGTCTCCAACAAGTTCTATAGCTAAAAGATGGAGGAGAATCGCTCAACTAGTGAGCATGTGCCCAGATTGTCTGAGTACTACAATCGCTTGAATCAAGTGGGAGTTAATCTTCCAGATAAGATAGTGATTGACAGAATTCTCTAGTCACCATCACCAAGTTAGTAGAACTTCGTGATGAACTATGATATGCAAGGGATAACGGAAACGATTCCCAAGCTCTTCGTAATGCGGAAATTGATAAAGGTAGAAATTGAAAAAAACATCAAGTGTTGATGGTAGACAAGAGCACTAGTTTCAAGAAAAGGGCAGAGGGAAGAAGGGGAACTTCAAGAAGAACAGCAAGCAAGTTGCTGCTCAAGTGAAGAAGCCCAAGTCTGATCCTAAGCCTGAGACTAAGTGCTTCTACTGCAAAGGGACTGGTCACTGGAAGCGGAACTACCCCAAGTGATTGGCAGATAAGAAGGATGGCAAAGTGAACATGAGTATATTTGATATACATGTTATTGATGTGTACTTTACTAGTGTTTATAGCAACCCCTCAGTATTTGATACTAGTTCAGTTGCTAAGATTAGTAACTCGAAACGGGAGTTGCAGAATAAAGACTAGTTGAGGGTGAAGTGACAATGTGTGTTGGAAGTGGTTCCAAGATTGATATGATCATCATCGCACACTCCCTATACTTTCGGGATTAGTGTTGAACCTGAATAAGTGTTATTTGGTGTTTGCGTTGAGCATGAATATGATTTGATCATGTTTATTGTAATACGGTTATTCATTTAAGTAAGAGAATAAATTGTTGTTCTGTTTACATGAATAAAACCTTATATGGTTACACACCCAATGAAAATAGTTCGTTGGATCTCGATCGTAGTGATACACATAATCATAATATTGAAACCAAAAGATGCAAAGTTAATAATGATAGTGCAACTTATTTGTGGCACTGCCATTTAGGTCATATTGGTGTAAAGCGCATGAAGAAACTCCATGCTGATGGGATTTTGGAATCACTTGATTATGAATCACTTGATGATTGCGAACCATGCCTCATGGGCAAGATGACTAAGACTCCGTTCTCCGGAGCGAGCAAATGACTTATTGGAAATAATACATACTGATGTATGCGGTCCGATGAGTGTTAAGGCTCACGGCAAGTATCGTTATTTTCTGAACTTCACAGATGATTTGAGCGGATATGGGTATATCTACTTGATGAAACATAAGTCTGAAAAATTTGAAAAGTTCAAAGAATTTCAGAGTGAAGTGGAAAATCATCATGACAAGAAAATAAAGTTTCTACGATCTGATCGTGGAGACAAATATTTGAGTTACGAGTTTGGTCTTCAATTAAAACAATGTGGAATAGTTTCACAAACTCATGCCACATGGAACACCACAGCATAATGGTGTGTCCGAACGTCATAACCGTACTTTATTGGATATAGTGCAATCTATGATGTCTCTTACCGATCTACCACTATCGTTTTGGGGGTTATGCATTAGAGACAGCTGCATTCACGTTAAATAGGGCACCATCTAAATCCGTTGAGACGACACCGTGTGAACTATGGTTTGGCAAGAACCTAAGCTGTCGTTTCTTAAAGTTTGGAGTTGCGATGCTTATGTGAAAAAGTTTCATCTCGATAAGCTCAAACTCAAATCGGAGAAATATGTCTTCATAGGATACCCAAAGGAGACAGTTGGGTACACCTTCTATCACAGATCCGAAGGCAAGACATTCGTTGCTAAGAATGGATCCTTTCTAGAGAAGGAGTTTCTCTCAAAAGAAGTGAGTGGGAGGAAATTAGAAAACTTGATAAGGTAATTGTACCTTATCCCTTATTGGAAAATAATTCATCACAGAAATCTGTTCCTGTGACTACTACACCAATTAGTGAGGAAGCTAATGATGATGATCATGTAACTTCAGATCAAGTTACTACCGAATCTCGTAGGTAAACCAGAGTAAGATCCGCACCAGAGTGGTACGGTAATCCTATTCTGGAGGTCATGTTACTTGACCATGACGAACCTACAAACTATGAGGAAGCGATGATGAGCCCAGATTCTGATAAATGGCTTGAGGCCATGAAATCTGAGATAGGATCCATGTATGAGAACAGAGTGTGGACTTTGGTGGACTTGCCCGAGGATCGGCAAGCCATTGATAATAAATGGATCTTCAAGAGGAAGACGGACACGGATAGTAGCGTTACTATCTACAAAGCTAGAATTGTCGCAAAAAGGTTTTCGACAAGTTCAAGGTGTTGACTACGATGAGAGTTTCTCACTCGTATCTATGCTTAAGTCTGTCCGAATCATGTTAGCAATTGCCGCATTTTATGAAATCTGGCAAATGGATAAACAAAACTGCATTCCTTAATGGATTTATTAAAGAAGAGTTGTATGTGATGCAAAAAGATGGTTTTGTCAATCCTAAAGGTGCTAACAAAATATGCAAGCTCCAGCGATCCATTTATGGACTGGTGCAAGCATCTCGGAGTTGGAATATACGCTTTGATAAGTTGATCAAAGCATATAGTTTTATACAGACTTGCGGTGAAGCCTGTATTTACATGAAAGTGAGTGGGAGCACTACAACATTTCTGATAAGTATATGTGAATGACATATTGTTGATCGGAAATAATGTAGAATTATTCTGCAAAGCATAAAGGAGTGTTTGAAAGGAGTTTTTCAAAGAAAGACCTCGGTGAAGCTGCTTACATATTGAGTATCAAGATCTATAGAGATAGATCAATACGCTTGATAAGTTTTTTCAATGAATACATACCTTGACAAGATTTTGAAGTAGTTCAAAATGGAACAGTCAAAGAAAAAGTTTCTTGCCTGTGTTACAAGGTGTGAAGTTGAGTAAGACTCAAAGCCCGACCACGATAGAAGATAGGAAGAGAATGAAAGTCATTCCCTGTGCCTCAGTCATAGGTTCTATAAAGTATGCCATGATGTGTACCAGATCTGTTGTATACCATACACTGTGTTAAGAGAGGGAGTACAATAGTGATCTAGGAGTAGATCAATGGACAACGGTCAAAATTATCCTTACTGGAATAAGGATATGTTTCTCGATTATGGAGGTGACAAAAGGTTCGTCGTAAAGGGTTACGTCGATGCAAGTTTTGACATTGATCCAGATGATTCTAAGTCTCAATCTGGATACATATTGAAAGTGGGAGCAATTAGCTAGAGTAGGTCCATGCAGAGCATTGTTGACATAGAAATTTGCAAAATACATGCGGATCTGAATGTGACAGACCCGTTGACTAAACTTTTCTCACAAGCAAAACATGATCACTTTTTGGGTATTAAGCACATAGCGATGTGAACTAGATTATTGAATCTAGTAAACCCTTTGGGTGTTAGTCACATGGAGATGAGAACCAATCACATAAAGATGTGAACTATTGATGTTAAATCACATGGCGATGTGATCTAGATTATTGACTCTAGTGCAAGTGGGAGACTGAAGGAAATATGCCCTAGAGGCAATAATAAAGTTATTATTTATTTCCTTATATCATGATAAATGTTTATTATTCATGCTAGAATTGTATTAACCGGAAACATAATACATGTGTGAATACATAGACAAACAGAGTGTCACTAGTATGCCTCTACTTGACTAGCTCGTTAATCAAAGATGGTTATGTTTCCTAACCATGGACAAAGAGTTATTATTTGATTAACGGGATCACATCATTAGGTGAATGATCTGATTGACATGACCCATTCCATTAGCTTAGCACCCGATCGTTTAGTATGTTGCTATTGCTTTCTTCATGACTTATACATGTTCCTATGACTATGAGATTATGCAACTCCCGTTTGCCAGAGGAACACTTTGTGTGCTACCAAACGTCACAACGTAACTGGGTGATTATAAAGGTGCTCTACAGGTGTCTCCAAAGGTACATGTTGGGTTGGCGTATTTTGAGATTAGGATTTGTCACTCCGATTGTCGGAGAGGTATCTCTGGGCCCTCTCGGTAATGCACATCACTTAAGCCTTGCAAGCATTGCAACTAATGAGTTAGTTGCGGGATGATGTATTACAGAACGAGTAAAGAGACTTGCCGGTAACGAGATTGAACTAGGTATGGGATACCGACGATCGAATCTCGGGCAAGTAACATACCGATGACAAAGGGAACAACGTATGTTGTTATGCGGTCTGACCGATAAAAGATCTTCGTAGAATATGTAGGAGCCAATATGAGCATCCAGGTTCCGCTATTGGTTATTGACCGGAGACGTGTCTCGGTCATGTCTACATTGTTCTCGAACCCGTAGGGTCCGCACGCTTAAGGTTACGATGACAGTTATATTATGAGTTTATACATTTTGATATACCGAAGGTTGTTCGGAGTCCCGGATGTGATCACGGACATGACGAGGAGTCTCGAAATGGTCGAGACATAAATATTGATATATTGGAAGCCTATGTTTGGATATCGGAAGTGTTCCGGGTGAAATCGGGATTTTACCGAAGTACCGGGAGGTTACCGGAACCCCCCCGGGAGCTATATGGGCCTAAGTGGGCCTTAGTGGAAATTAGAAGGGGCAGCCCTAGATGGGCCGCGCGCCCCTCCCCTCCCTTGGTCCGAATAGGACAAGGAGAGGGGGCCGGCCCCCCTCTCTCTTTTCCCCCCTCCGCGAATCCTATTCCAACTAGGATTGGGGGGGGGGGAATCCTACTCCCAGAGGGAGTAGGACTCCTCCTGGCGCGCCTCTCCTAGGCCGGCCGCACCCCCCCTTGAGCCTTTATATACGGAGGCAGGGGCACCCCAGAGAAACACAAGTTGATCCACGTGATCATATTCTTAGCCGTGTGCGGCGCCCCGTTCCACCATAGTCCTCGATAATATTGTAGAGGTGCTTAGGCGAAGCCCTGCTGCAGTAGTACATCAAGATCGTCACCACGCCGTCGTGCTGACAGAACTCTTCCCCGACACTTTGCTGGATCGGAGTCCGGGGATCGTCATCGAGCTGAACGTGTGCTAGAACTCGGAGGTGCCGTAGTTTCGGTGCTTGATCGGTCGGGCCGTGAAGACGTACGACTACATCAACCTAACGCTTCCGTTGTCGATCTACAAGGGTACGTAGATCATACTCTCCCCTCTCGTTGCTATGCATCACCATGATCTTGCGTGAGCGTAGGAAATTTTTTGAAATTACTACGAAACACATCAGTGGCATCCGAGCCTAGGTTTTATATGTTGATGTTATATGCACGAGTAGAACACAAGTGAGTTGTGGGCGATATAAGTCATACTGCTTACCAGCATGTTATACTTTGGTTCGGCGGTATTGTTGGACGAAGCGGCCCGGACCGACATTACGCGTACGCTTACGCGAGACCGGTTCTCCCGACGTGCTTTGCACATAGGTGGCTTGCGGGTGAGAGTTTCTTCAAAAAATTTCCTACGCACACGCAAGATCATGGTGATGCATAGCAACGAGAGGGGAGTGTGTGATCTACGTAACCTTGTAGACCGACAGCGGAAGCGTTAGCACAACGCGGTTGATGTAGTCGTACGTCTTCACGGCCCGACCGATCAAGCACCGAAACTATGGCACCTCCGAGTTTTAGCACACGTTCAGCTTGATGACGATCCCCGGACTCCGGTCCAGCAAAGTGTCGGGGAAGAGTTCCGTCAGCACGACGGCGTGGTGACGATCTTGATGTTCTACCGTATGAAGGGCTTCGCCTAAGCACCGCTACAATATTATCGAGGATTATGGTGGAAGGGGGCACCGCACACGGCTAAGAATATGATCACGTGGATCAACTTGTGTCTAGAGGTGCCCCCTTGCCCCCGTATATAAAGGAGCAAGGGAGGAGGAGGCCGGCCCTAGGAGGGGGCGCGCCAAGTGTGGAGTCCTACTAGGACTCCCTAGTCCTAGTAGGATTCCACCTCCCATATGGAATAGGAAAAGAGGAAGGGAAAAGGAGAAGGAAGGAAGGGGGCGCCCCCCTTCCCTAGTCCAATTCGGACCAGACCATGGGGAGGGGTGCGGCCACCCTTGAGGCCCTTTTTCTTCTTTCCCGTATGGCCCAATAAGGCCCAATACGTATTCCCGTAACTCTCCGGTACTCCAAAAAATACCTGAATCACTCGGAACCTTTCCGATGTCCAAATATAGTCGTCCAATATATCGATCTTTACGTCTCGACCATTTCGAGACTCCTCGTCATGTCCCCTATCTCATCCGGGACTCCGAACTCCTTCGGTACATCAAAACTCATAAACTCATAATATAACTGTCATTGAAACCTTAAGCGTGCGGACCCTACGGGTTCGAGAACAATGTAGACATGACCGAGACACGTCTGCAGTCGATAACCAATAGTGGAACCTGGATGCTCATATTGGCTCCCACATATTCTACGAAGATCTTTATCGGTCAGACCGCATAACAACATACGTTGTTCCCTTTGTCATCGGTATGTTACTTGCCCGAGATTCGATCGTCGGTATCTTAATACCTAGTTCAATCTCGTTACCGGCAAGTCTCTTTACTCGTTCCGTAATACATCATCTCACAACTAACTCATTAGTTGCAATGCTTGCAAGGCTTATGTGATGTGCATTACTGAGAGGGCCCAGAGATACCTCTCCGACAATCGGAGTGACAAATCCTAATCTCGAAATACGCCAACCCAACATGTACCTTTGGAGACACCTGTAGAGCTCCTTTATAATCACCCAGTTACGTTGTGACGTTTGGTAGCACACAAAGTGTTCCTCCGGCAAACGGGAGTTGCATAATTTCATAGTCATAGGAACATGTATAAGTCATGAAGAAAGCAATAGCAACATACTAAACGATCGGGTGCTAAGCTAATGGAATGGGTCATGTCAATTAGATCATTCACCTAATGATGTGATCCCGTTAATCAAATAACAACTCTTTTGTTTATGGTTAGGAAACATAACCATCTTCGATTAACGAGCTAGTCAAGTAGAAGCATACTAGTGACACTTTGTTTGTCTATGTATTCACACAAGTATTATGTTTCCGGTTAATACAATTCTAGCATGAATAATAAACATTTATCATGATATAAGGAAATAAATAATAACTTTATTATTGCCTCTAGAGCATATTTCCTTCAGCAAGCGGCGCACTCCGGGTAATCTATCGCAAACAAACAAGCATACAATAAGTACTCAACTAATGCACATGTAAAACTCGAATCAGAGATCTAACCAGATAGTTCAACTTAAGAACTCTGGTTGGCAAAAGAATCAAATCGAACGAAGCAACAAAAGACAAACGGCAAAATAAATAAGCTCCGTTTAGTAATTTGAATCTAGAGCAATTTTTACAGAGGCAAAAACTTGTTTGAGTTGGTTAGACGGAAAGAGGGTTTCGAGACGAAACTCCAGACGCTTGAATCGCCTGATTCCGACAAATGAGCGAAAAGTTAAATTAAAACGAACATCGGATCAGAAATCGCGATCAGAAAAATCGCGGATTTAATCCGAGAAAAGAAAAACGACGAACAGGTTAACGACCGAACGTTCGTTAACAGGAACTAAACAATGAACACGTTCATTAAAACGAACGGACGAGCGAACGCTCGCTAAATAAATAAACTGGAGAAAAACTGATCTATTTAAAAAAACGAAAACTAGGGGTTTCAAAAAAAACTGAAACGGCTTTTCTCCAAAAAAAAAACCGGGGCGGCGGCTACCTTGGCTCGGGGCTCCGGCGGGCGGCGGGTGGTGCGGGGCGGCAGCTCCGACGTGGCGGCGGGGCGGCGGCGGGGCGGCGGCAGCGGCAGGCGGCTCGGGTGGCGTGCGGCGGCGGGTTTAGAGGCGGGGAGGCGGCGGCGGGTGTGGGGCTGCAGGGGCGGCGGCGGCGGGGTTATAAAGGGGGGAGGCGGCGACTTGGGGGAGGGGTCGGCCTCGGGAGGCGGGTCCTTCCCGGACTCGGGCGACGGCGGCGATCGAGACTCCTGTCCCGACCCGGCAGGAGGCGGCGGCGGCTGGGTGGGCCGGCCTGCTTGGCTGGGCCCTTGGCCCAGTCGGGCGCGGGGTCTCTTTAAAAAAAACAATTTCGCTGTGACTAAAAAAATTCTAGAGAAATAAATAAAATTCTAAAAATGCCAAAACAAATTTTCATCGTCTAAATAAAATATTTAGAACAGGATGAACATTTTCTTGGCCCTATATGCAATTTTTGAAAACGTGCAATTTTTCCTAAATTCAAATAAAATAGCAAATAAAACCAAAATAAAACCTCATTTGATTTTTTTATTAAATCCCAAATATTTCTATATTTTGGGAAAGTCATTTTATTCCCACTCTCATAATTTTCATAGTAGAAATAATTGAAGATAAAATAAATAAAATCAAATGATCCTATTTTCAAAATTTGAGAATACTCAAATATGAAAATAATGAAGTCCCCAACTCTTTCCGAGGGTCCTTGAGTTGCGTGAAATTTCTAGGATCAACCAAAAGCAATAAAATATGATATGCAATGATGATCTATTGTATAACATTCCAAGTTGAAAATTTGGAATGTTACAAACCTACCCCCCTTAAGATGAATCTCGCCCTCGAGATTCGGGTTGGCTAGAAAATAGGTGAGGGTGGTCCTTCAACAGATCTTCCTCTCGTTCCCAGGTGGCTTCATCTTCCGTGTGGTGGCTCCACTGAACTTTGCAAAACTTGATAACTTTGCTACGGGTGACTCGGCTGGCATACTCAAGAATCTTGATTGGTTTCTCCTCATAGGTCAAATCACTGTCCAACTGAATCGCTTCCAGCGGTACTGTGTCTCTCAGCGGTATGTCAGCCATCTCTGCGTGGCACTTCTTCAACTGGGAAACGTGGCACACATCGTGAACTCCTGACAATCCTTCGGGCAATTCCAACTTGTAGGCTACTTCTCCCATACGCTCCAAAACTTTGTATGGTCCTACAAAACGTGGTGCTAACTTTCCCTTAACTCCAAAGCGCTTAACTCCTCGAAGTGGAGATACTCGAAGATAAACTCGGTCTCCGACTTCGTAAACTGTCTCCTTGCGTTTCGAGTCTGCGTAGCTCTTCTGCCTGGACTGGGCTACCTTGAGCCTATCGCGAATCAATTTTACTTTCTGTTTAGACTCCTTAATCAGATCCGGTCCAAACAACTGGCGGTCTCCAACTTCATCCCACGACAACGGGGTCCTGCACCTCCTTCCGTACAGAGCTTCGAAAGGGCCATCTTCAAACTGGATTGGTAACTGTTGTTATAGGAGAACTCTGCATATGGAAAATTCTCGTACCAACTAGATCCATAATCTAGCACACAAGCTCTCAGCATATCCTCCAAAATCTGATTGACTCTCTCGGTCTGTCCATCTGTCTGTGGATGGAAAGCTGTACTGAATTCTAGCCTGGTACCCAAAGTTTCATGCAACTGATTCCAGAACTTTGAGGTAAACTGGGTTCCTCTATCCGATACAATGCTCCTTGGAACTCCATGCAGACATACGATTCTAGTCATGTATATCTTTGCCAACTTTGCACTGGTATAGGTAGTCTTCACTGGGATGAAATGAGCTACCTTTGCCAAATGGTCGACTACAACCCATATCGAGTCATAGCCTGAACGAGTTCTGGGCAATCTGGTGATAAAATCCATGCCTAACTTATCCCACTTCCATTCAGGTATCGGCAATGGCTGTAGCAATCCTGCTAGCTTCTGATGTTCCACCTTTACTCTCTGACATACATCACAAACTGCTACATACTCCGCAATATCCTTCTTCATTCCGGTCCACCAGAAAATATCCTTCAAATCCAAATACATCTTGGTATTTCCTGGGTGAATTGAATATGGTGAATCATGGGCCTCTTGCAGAATTAACTTCCTGATCTCCGAATCATTAGGCACATAGACACGGTCTTCAAATCATAAGGTATCGTGCTCATCCTCATGAAATCCTTTAGCTTTTCCTTTACTCATTTTCTCCTTAATAGAGGCAATCTCCTTGTCAGTCTTCTGGGCTTCTCTGATCTTATCCATCAACGTAGACTGGATCTCCAATGCTGCTACATAGCCTCTCGGAACTATTTCCAAACATAGCTCACGAAGATTTTCGGCTAACTCCCTTGGTAAATCTCCTGTCATTAAGGTGTTGACATGACTTTTACGGCTCAACGCATCAGCTACTATGTTAGCCTTTCCAGGGTGATAATGCAAGCTCATATCATAATCCTTGATGAGTTCCAACCATCTCCTTTGTCTGAGATTCAACTCCTTCTGCGTGAAAATGTACTTCAAACTCTTGTGGTCCGTGTACACCTCACAATGATTTCCAATGAGAAAATGTCTCCAAGTCTTCAATGCATGCACTACGCCTGCTAACTCCAAATCATGCGTAGCATAATTCAACTCATGAGACTTGAGCTGTCGTGAGGCATATGAGACAACTCTTCCTTCCTGCATAAGCACTGCTCCAAGTCCTTGACGTGAAGCGTCGCAATACACCTCATAATCCTTGGTCTGATCTCGCAAAATCAACACTGGTGATGTAACCAAACGTTTCTTCAACTCCTGGAAACTAGCCTCACATTCCTCAGTCCATATGAACTTGGTATCCTTCTTCAGCAACTCCGTCATAGGTTTCGCAATCTTCGAGAAATTTTCAATGAATCTCCAGTAGTATCCTGCAAGTCCAAGAAAACTCCGGATCTCTCCAACTGTTGTTGGTGCTTCCCAATTTGTCACAGTGTCAACATTGGTGGGATCCACTGCTATACCTTCTCCAGATATAACGTGTCTGAGAAATCCAACTTCCTTCAATCAAAACTCACATTTGCTAAACTTGGCATATAACTGATGTTCTCTGAGCTTACCAAGTACCAAACGCAAATGCTCCTTATGCTCCTCTTCATTCTTCGAGTAAACCAGGATATCATCAATGAACACTACGACGAACTTATCCAAAAACTCCATAAACACTTTGTTCATCATGTTCATAAAATATGCAGGTGCATTAGTCAGACCAAATGACATAACGGTATACTCGTACAGCCCATACCTGGTGGTAAAAGTTGTTTTAGGAATATCCTATTCTCGAATCTTCAACTGATGGTATCCTAATCGCAGGTCGATCTTGGAAAATACCTTAGCTCCTTGCAACTGATCAAACAGATCATTGATCATCGGTAGTGGGTACTTATTCTTGATGGTTACTTCATTCAATCCTCGATAATCAACGACCATCCTTAACGATCCATCCTTCTTCTCCACTAGAAGTACTGGCGATCCCCAAGGTGAAGAACTTGGGCGAATATAACCTTTATCCAGCAACTCCTTAATCTGCTTCTTAATCTCCACCAAGTCCTTTGCGGGCATCCTATATGGTCTCTTAGATATTGGCCCTGTGCCTGGCAAAAGTTCAATCAAAAACTCAATATCTCTATCCGGTGGCATGCCTGGCAACTCTTTTGGAAAAACATCAGGGAAATCCCTCACTACTGGTACTTCCTCTTGCACAACTCCTGTTAGGCAATTTACTTGAGTCCTTTCGGCACATGCCGGGATACATACTTGATCCTTCTTCCTTCTGGGGTGGTAAGCAAATTGACTCACTGGCACATTCAATGTTCCCTTCATACTTCGATAACCAATCCATGCCTAATATCACATCCAATCCTTGAGATTCCAATACTATTAGGTCCGAGGGAAAAACATAGTTACCAATCCTTAATGGTAATTGATCACACCATAGACTAGCCATATACTCTGCTCCAGGTGAGGTTACTAACATGGGTGACCTAAGGGCTTGGGTTGGCAGTTTATAGTTATCCACAAATCCCCTTGATATGTATGAATGCGATGCACCAGTATCAAAAAGAACGAGTGTAGTAAATGACTTAACCAAAAACATACCTATTACTGCATCAGGCTGGGCTTCAACTTCCTCCACATTTACGTGGTTCACCTATCCCCTATTGAAAGGGTTCAGCTTCTTCCCAGAGCTTCCATTGCCATTTCCATTTTGGGCTTCAGGACATTCATTGGCATAATGTCTGGTCTTCTGGCACTTAAAGCAAGTGACTTGGCTCAGGTCTCTCTTGGCTGGGGTTGATGGGTTGGTGCGATTCTGGCCGTTACTTCCTCCATTCCCATTACCATTCTTGGTGCCATTGTGATTGTGCGAGCTACCTCCTCCATGGGTATGCTGAAAATGTCCTCCCGATCTAGGGGTAAAATGTGGCTTCTGCTGAGCTCCTGAATTGTACTTCCCTTGTCCATACTTCCTCTTGCGGTTCTCAATTTGCTGCTGCTTCCCTTCAATCATGAGAGCATGACCTACCAATTCCTGGTAGTTGTTGAAGGTGGCTACCATCAACTGCATGCTCAACTCATCATCCAGTCCTTCCAGAAACTTCTCCTGCTTAGCTGCATCCGTAGCAACGTCATCTGGGGCATAACGTGCTAGCTTACTAAAGTCCTCCACATACTGGCCAACTGTCCGTCCTCCTTGGTGCAAGTTGCTAAACTCTCGCTTCTTTAGGGCCATAGCTCCTGCTGAAACATGGACAGTATGGAAAGCCTGCTGGAAGTGGTCCCATGTGACAGTGTCAACAGGGAAAGTGACTGTGAAATTCTCCCACCATGATGATGCGGGTCCTTCAAGCTGGTGTACGGAAAACTTCACCTTTTCCGCATCTGTGCATCCTGCCGTGGTCAACTCCCTTGCTGTCTTGCGGAGCCAATCATCTGCTACTATTAGCTCGGTGCTACTGGAAAACACCGGCGGATTCAGCCTAAGAAAACGGGCTAGGTGATCAACAGGTGGTGGTGGTGGTGGTGGGTTGTTGTTGTTCCCCTGATTCTGATTCTGGACTAGCAACTACATCAATGTGTTCTACTGCTGGATCAACTGGGTGAGCTCCGGTGGGAAGGTAAATCCGGGGTCACGTCTTGGAGGCATCTGAGTGTTTAGAAAAGATGAGATTTAAGAGTAGAGAGGGGTCTAGACAGAAAGCAAACAATTCACTTCATTCAATCAAACAAGGGCATACAATCGATCTAACTATCGCAAAAGTGCTCAGACTACTATAATTACATGGTGGACTACTACTACTGTTGGGGTGGTCTTCGAGAAATATTCTTCGGTTGCAGACTCCATGATATCTGCTCCAGCTTCATCAACATAGTCATCATCGCTATCATCTGGATCGGAGTCGGTGTCGTCAATGATGATGTAGTCTTTCGGGCGAATCTCCTTGGGTTCTTCGTCTTCTTCTACTAGTGTAGGGCCTCCCATAAATATTCCGATCTTCATTGTTAGGTCGGCATTCTTATCCACTAGTACTTCGATTTCCTCTTCATAATCTTCACGTGTAGCTTTGAGTTCTTCCTCCAGTTCCTTGATTCTTGTCCTCGCCTTCTTCAGATCTATCATGTCGGCGCACATCTGGTTCTCCTGACGTCGAGTGTGTTGGTTTAACTCCTGGATAAAAGTTGCAATTGATCTATCCTTCCTGGTGCTGATCATCTCCCAGTGCTCATCTCGGCGCCCACAAATCTGGTAGATAGTATCCTTGAGATCATTGTGGTAAACTTCTCCAATGCGTCCCATGGCGATGTGAGCTGCCATGCTCTTTCCTAGACTCCAGGTTGGTGCATCAAAAGAAAACTCTATGGGCTTAGTTACTAGCATGGACATCCTTCCTGGAACTTGAACTTGAATCATCCAGCGCTCTTCTTCAGGTAATGTGGCGTTGTAGGTTCCGGTGAAGCTTGGTACTCCTATGTTCAGGTATCTTGTGACTTCCTTCAAATGACGTCCAAAGGGTGTATCTTCATCCGGTTGCGTGAACTTGTTCCTTGCATCCGCCATCCTAAAATAGTAGAAAAGATGAGAGGTCAGAATGAGAAGAGTGAGTAGTGATCTAGGGCTTTAGCTTAGTGGTTGTGTCCTACAGTCAGCGTGTGCTCTGATACCATCTTGTAGTGACCAAACCTCAAACGGTCCAATCTCTGTGCTCAGGTGTCATCCCTGGATCAGTAATGCTGACACCACACAGTACTTGAAGGATTTATAACAGAGTAGCAATCACACACTTATTGCATCGAGAGTCTCAAAAGAGAACTTATTACAATAATAATGGCTTAAGGACATCTAATAACGATAACAGCGGAAGGCTTGGAAGATATGTGAGTCCATCAACTCCAACGGCATCACTGAGTATAGATCCACGACCTAAAAACACCTTACTCGTCGTCTGAAAAGTCTGCAACATGAACGTTGCAGCCCGAAACGGGTCAGCACATGGAATATGCTGGCAATGTAACACATAGAGAGTAATGAAGAAATAAGGCTATACTACATGCATATTTGGCTCGTGGAAAGCTCTATGGTTACAATTTTGCGTAAAGCCAATTTTTCCCTACTACAAAGGAATAAATTTTGTTTAACTATCATGATAGTTGTTAAACATTGAAAATGGTTGACAGCATTCTCAATCCCAATTAAGCATCATCATTAATAACCAACAAATTAATTAGAGTAGCATGATGAGATTCACATGATAATCCAAGTACTAGATACTCAAGATGTCCATAACCGGGGACACGGCTAACCATGATTAGTTTTATACACTCTGTAGAGGTTTGCGCACTTTTCCCCACAAGATTCGATCTCCTCCGTTGGATTTCTCGCACTGCATGGTGTTTGAGAAACGGATGACCGAGACATAGTCTTTCAGAAGCTCTAGCACCTTACGATGGGTAGACCGTACCACCTACATCCCCTACATCTGCTAGTCTACCACTGTAAGAGTTCGCACGACTTAGTCAACTATGCTAGAGCCCATAGTAGCTTGTGGCTGCACACGGAAGTTTCTAGCATGAATAATCTCATGATCCCTTTGAGCCTGGGTGGCGGTCCGAAGAAAAACAGGCAATCGCTGGAATACCCAGGTGCCTCAATCCACCCATATGTGTATTTAAGTTGCCACCTTAGACAAACCATTAATTTAACAAACTCACATCTGTCATGGATTTCACTCACCCAACCACGTCTACTGGCATAGCATGGCATAAGCAAACGTAGAAGTAACTCCCAAAGGTTTGATAATAACAGGTAATAGGTACTACCTCATCTACTTCCCAAACCCACAATTTAATTAGATCCTAGTCAATGCAATGTGTGAGGATTGATCTAATGCAATAAAACTGGGTAGTAGGAAGGTATGATCAAAGTGTTACTTGCCTTGCTGATGACCCGCAAAACCTAGCGATTCGAAGTAGCAAGCGGCGCACTCCGGGTACTTTATCGCAAACAAACAAGCATACAATAAGTACTCAACTAATGCATAGGTAAAACTTGAATAAGAGACCTAACCAGATAGTTCAACTTAAGAACTCCGGTTGGCAAAAGAATCAAATCGAACGAAGCAACAAAAGACAAATGGCAAAAGAAATAAGCTCTGTTTACTAATCTGAATCTAGGGCAATTTTTACAGAGGCAAAAACTTGTTTGAGTTGGTTAGACGGAAAGATGGTTTCGAGACGAAACTCCAGGCGCTTGAATCGCCTGATTCTGACAAACGAGCGAAAAGTTAAACTAAAACGAACATCGGATCAGAAATCGCGATCAGAAAAATCACAGATTTAATCCGAGAAAAGAAAAACGACGAACAGGTTAACGAACGAACGTTCATTAACAGGAAGTAAATGATGAACGTGTTCGTTAAAACGAACGGACGAGCGAATGCTCGCTAAATAAATAAACCGGTGAAAAACCGGTCTATTTAAAAAAAACGAAAACTAGGGTTTTCAAAAAAAACTGAAACGGCTTTTCTAAAAAAACAGGGCGGGGGCTACCTCGGCTCGGGGCTCCGGCGAGGCTTCGGCGGGGCTCCAGCGGGCGGCGGGTGGTGCGGGGCGGCAGCTCCGACGCGGCTGCAGGCGGCGCGGGGCGGCGGCTGCGGCGCGGCAGCGTGCGGCGATGGGGTTAGAGGCGGGGAGGCGGCGGCGGGTGTGGGGCTGCAGGGGGGCGGCGGCGGGGTTATAAAGGGGGGAGGCGGCGACTTGGGGGAGGGGTCGGCCTTGGGAGGCGGGTCCTCCCCAGACTCGCGCGACGGCGGCGATCGGGACTCCTGTCCTGACCCGGCGGGAGGCGGTGGTGGCTGGCTGGGCCGGCCTGCTCGGCTGGGCCCTTGGCCCAGTCGAGCGCGGGGTCTCTTTTTTTAAAACAATTTCGCTGTGACTAAAAAAATTCTAGAGAAATAAATAAAATTCTAAAAATGCCAAAACAAATTTTCACCGTCTAAATAAAATATTTAGAACAGGATGAACATTTTCTTGGCCCTAAATGCTATTTTTGAAAACGTGCAATTTTTCCTAAATTCAAATAAAATAGCAAATAAAACCAAAATAAAACCTCGTTTGATTTTTTTATTAAATCCCCAATATTTTTATATTTTGGGAAAGTCATTTTATTCCCACTCTCATAATTTTTATAGTAGAAATAATTGAAGATGAAATAAATAAAATCAAATGATCCTATTTTCAAAATTTGAGAAAACTCAAATATGAAAATAACGAAATCCCCAACTCTCTCCGAGGGTCCTTGAGTTGCGTGAAATTTCTAGGATCAACCAAAAGCAATAAAATATGATATACAATGATGATCTATTTTATAACATTCCAAATTGAAAATTTGGGATGTCTTATATTTACTAATCAGAAGCACCGTTTAAGGCTCCACGTTAATCCTCAAAAACTAATCAAACTGTCCGTTCGATCTATTCATTAACTATTTAATAGCCGTTCGATGAGTTATCTCTGGAGTCCTCACAAATTTTCCCACGTCCATGCCTTTGGATCTCAGGGAGTCCTCACAAATTATCCCACGCCCATGCCTCTCGAGCAAACTCCTCCACGGGATGCCAAACATCTCCCTTGAAGTAAAAAAATCATCTCTCACCCTAAAAAATAAGATCTCTCTTGCATATTCCTTCCTCTCACGGTCCTACCCTACGCCGTCGACGCAACGACGCGTCATCCACTGACCCAATGCTCCTCCTCATGATCCAATCAGCCACTTCATGCAGCAATGCCCCAAGCCCCCAACTATGCTGCGATCCATCTTGGCTATGAGGACGAGGCCCTTCTCCTTTGCTTGATGCCTCTACCAAATTGCAATCTGCGACGGATGATGGAGCAGAGAAGGAGATGTATCGAAGATAGTTTTAATCAGATCGGACATCTTCCATTGTTTATGAAGGTTCATGATGGAGGTACTATGATACTAATGCCGCCCCGGTATACATCTCCTACGCTGCTGGAGTTCGTGGCCCATCACTCCTGTACTCGCAGTGCAGGCACGTAAGCAATTATCCTCAAATCTGTGCTCTATTCTACAGCCTGTTCAAGCTATAAAACAATGCTCCCTATAAATTTGATTAACGCCTAACGTCTGATCAAGAGAAATTGGTGTTGTGGTGTCCATCTATCAGCACTGCTCATGACCAGATCATGCACTTAATTTAGGGAGCAAGGGGAACCAAAAGGGGTGGTTTGTTGTGTGCATCTCCTACATCGCGCTCAATCCCTGCAGTATAGTATGACAGTTTTGTGCTCTGCCCGGAAGCTGCACATGGTTTCAAATTTCACTCGCATTGTGACTTCAGACATTGAAATAATTTTTGATTAGATAAATGCTTTCATTAGTTTATTTATGTTCTGTATATAATTAGTAATGGTTTAGATTATAAGTCCGAACAATGTTAATGCTAGAGAATTATTCATTATTTTCATCGGTAGCAGTTTTAGTTCTGCCATCGCCAATTCATATAAATAATCTACGAGTTATCAACTATCAGGCTGACTCTGCACATTGATGCGGGCGGTGTATTGTGTATGGGCTCCAATCTGGACTGCAGGCACGGCTGCATGGCGCCGGCGCACGCACATGACTTCGCTGTTGATTCCGATTAGACACACAAGTACATGATCTGGGTTTGGAGTCAAGCTGTTGGATTGATTCAAGTTGGAAACACACACGTACATAATGCAGCCATCTACCTAGCTTTTGATCGGCCAGAAATACACGTACATACTACAACCTGCTGGGCTCATCAATTTCCACGGTCCGCTCCGCTGATGCTTTTTTCCAGCAGCAAAATGTAGCAGTGCAAACATGTTACATGTGGAATGATGAGACAATGGGCAGCACTGCTAGAGTCAGCCAGGGACACCCGAAGGGACAAGATGCATGGACTCGGCCTCGGATGTGTTAACGGTGAACTGCAAGCAACCTTGCAAAATTCAGAGTACGGTATTTGTTTTGTCACCTTCAATTCCTCTATGTCCCCTCCATTGGCATTTTTATATTTCTAACTGCATTTATAGGTGTAACACCCCGCATGTAACCTTCCCAATTTGTACTCCAACTCTTGCCGTTTCCGGCGTTAAGTTATATTTATTTCCTCGGGTTCGGGTCTTTGTCTCCGTGTGTTGTTGTCGTTGTCATGCATCTCATATCATGTCATCATGTGCATTGCATTTGCATACGTGTTCATCTCATGCATTCGAGCATTTTCCCCGTTGTCCGTTTTGCATTCCGGCGCTCCGTTCTCCTCCGGTGGTCATTTCTAGCTTTCTTTCGTGTGTGGGGATTAAACATTGCCGGATTGGGCCGAGACTTGCCAAGCGGCCTTGGTTTACTACCGGTAGACCGCCTGTCAAGTTTCGTACCATTTGGACTTTGTTTGATACTCCAACGGTTAACCGAGGGACCGAAAAGACCTCGTGTGTGTCGCAGCCCAACACCCCTCCATTTTGGCCCAAAACCCACCAAACTCTGCTCCATGTCCTAGAGCGTTCGATCACGATTGTGTGGCCGAAAACCGCACCTCATTTGGACTCTCCTAGCTCCTCCTATGCCTATATATACACCCCCATTCCAAATTCGCGGTTCCTCTCCCCCCTAACCCTAAAAATTCCCAGATCCGCCACTCCGGACGTGTCCGGGCAGAGCCGGACAATGTCCGCCGCCACCGCCGCCCAACCGGGACGCGCCACGTGGCGCCCGGCGCCCGCCGCCGCCACGGCCCGCAGGGGCCCGAGGCCGGCCCTCCCGCGCCGCCTCCCGGGCCGCGCCCCGCGCCGCCTCCCTCCTCCAGCCCGGCGCCGCCCCTCCGCCGCGGCTCGCCCTCGCCGGCCGAGCTTGCCGCGCCGCCATCGCCGGCCGAGCCCGCCGCGCCGCCCCAGGCCGAGCAGGCCGCGCCGCCCGCCGCCGCCGCCCGGCCCCGCCGCCCGCCGCCGCCTCCCGGCCCCGCCGCCCGCCGCCGCCTCCCGGCCGCGCCGCCAGCCGCCAGCGACCACCCCGGCCGCCTCCTCCACGCCAGCCCGCCGGCGAGCGCCGGATCCGCCGGTGAATAGTGCGCGAGATCCGATCCGGTTCGCAGCTACAGTAAACCCTAGGAGAGGTTAATTTTTTTTTACTAAGTTCCGAAATTCTTGATCCATATGCTCCTGTTCGCGGCTCCGTAACTTTGCATCCGTAGCTCCGATTCATGCATATAGCATATCAAAATGTTCATCTCAGAGAGTACATCATTTCATTCCATTGCATCATTTTCATTTGAGCTCATATTGATGCCCGAAATGCTGTTAGAAGAGGGCTACTTGAGATAATTGCCAGATCTGTTACTCCATTTAGCACTTTTGTCATTTTTGCCATGATTAATGTGTGCATGCTATGCTCGTGAGTTCTCATATGTTTTGTTAAGGGTTTTGTCATCTATTCAGAGGTGCAACCCATGTATTTTTAGGATGTGTGTGATGAATTGTGCAAGCTTGCAAAGTGGTGCACTTGCTAATTCTGTTTTCAGGGACTTAGTGATTTCACTAAGTCCTGGGATTGTTAATCTCATGATGCCATATGTTCATGTTGTTTCCTAGTGATCCGTGCCTCTTTTGAGGATGATCAGTAAGTGAGTTTTGTTAATCTTGTAGTGCTCTATCCATCCATGTTTTTGTTTGCAATTATGGAGCACCCTAACTTGAGTCAATCGAGCTCTACTTTGCTTCGTTGCGAATCTGGGCAGATCGTCAAATTGTTTGCGATTTTGCCGATGTTATTGTAGTTGATCCGTGCTTGCTATGCCATTGTTCTTGCCATGTATAGCTTGTATCTTGTGCCTTCTTTAGGGATGTATGCTTGTCTTGCCATGACTTGCACCGTAGTGAGTACATCGAGCTCGTAAACATGCCTTCGTGAGTTATGTTTCAGCATGTCCATGTTTTTCACTAAGTCTGAAACTGATTATGTTTTTGCTATGTTTGTGTGCTTGTTAGTATATTTTGTGATCCCTTTTGACTCAAGGTCACTAAGGGAATTTTGTTAAGCTTGTTGAGTAGCTCCATGCCATGTCTTTCTTTGTCATGTTCAGGTCCTGTAGCATGTTGTTTTGTTGCTCCGAAGAGGGCTATATGATCTGAAATTCCAGACAAGTGTTAATTTCACTAAGTCTGAGATCTGTTTTACCATTTGCATTTTGCCATGCTTGTTTGAACCTCCTAATGGATGATTTGGCCGTAGCTCAGTGCTAGACTTTTATTAAGCATCTTGTGTGCATCCCTGCCATGTATTTTGTTGTCATGTTTGGGTGCTGCAGCATGTTCATTTCGTTGCATTTAGATGCCTACTTGCTGTAAATCGCAGACCGGTGTCATTTTTGAATCGCATGCCATTTCCAAACCGTAACTCCGATTCCGGCGTTCTTTATATCGTTTTCAAGCGATTTCATCTCATCTTTCCAGTGGCACACTTGGAATTCCATGTTGAGGCCAGGTTCATGCATTTCCTATCATATCTTGCATTTTGCATCCCGCATCGCATCCCACATAGCATATCATCTTTGCATTGTGTTGTTTGAGTTTGCACGTGGTTGATTGTATCCTTGTTGCTTGTTTGTCTTGTTTGGGTAGAGCCGGGAGACGAGTTCGCTAACGAGGAGCCCGTTGAGTTTGCGTTTGAGGATCCAGTCAACTCTGACAACTGTGCAGGCAAGATGATCATACCCTCAAAATCACTACTATCTTTGCTATGCTAGTTGCTCGCTCTTTTGCTATGCCATTGCTACGATGCCTACCACTTGCTTGAAAGCCTCCTATATTGCCATGTCAAACCTCTAACCCATCATTGTCCTAGCAAACCGTTGATTGGCTATGTTACCGCTTTGCTCAGCCCCTCTTATAGCGTTGCTAGTTGCAGGTGAAGATTGGAGGCCGTTCCTTGTTGGAACATCTTTTATTTACTTGTTGGGATATCATCATATTGCCATGTTATCTTAATGCATCTATATACTTGGTAAAGGGTGGAAGGCTCGGCCTCTCGCCTAGTGTTTTGTTCCACTCTTGCCGCCCTAGTTTCCGTCATATCGGTGTTATGTTCCCGGATTTTGCGTTCCTCACGCGGTTGGGTTATAATGGGAACCCCTTGATATTTCGCCTTGATTAAAGCTTTTCCAGCAATGCCCAACCTTGGTTTTACCATTTGCCTCCTAGCCCTTTTCTTTCCCTTGGTTTCTACAGACTCAAGGGTCATCTTTATTTTAACCCCCCCGGGCCAGTGCTCCTCTGAGTGTTGGTCCAACTGAGCGATGTCCGGGGCTACCAGGGGCAACTCTGGGCTGGCCTACCCGATGTCTGGCTCATCTGAGTGTGCCCTGAGAAAGAGATATGTGCAGATCCTATCGGGATTTGTCAGCACATTCGGGCGGTGTTGCTGGTCTTGTTTTAACCTATCGAAGTGTCTTGAATTACCGAGATACCGAGTCTGATCGGAACGTCTTGGGAGGAGGTCTATTCCTTCGTTGACCGTGAGAGCTTGTCATGGGCTAAGTTGGGACTCCACTGCAGGGTTTGAACTTCCGAAAGCCGTGCCCGCGGTTATGGGCAGATGGGAATTTGTTAATGTCCGGTTGTAGATGACTTGAACCTTAATTAATTAAAATGAATCAACTGAGTGTGTTACCGTGATGGCCTCTTCTCGACGGGGTCCGGGAAGTGGACACGGTGTTGGAGTAATGTTTGCGCAGGTTGCTCTCTAGTTTCTCGCCCGCGCTTTGCCTCCTCTTCTCGCTCACCTTTGCGAATAAGTTAGCCACCATACTTGCTAGTCGCTTGCTGCAGCTCCACTCATATTTTACCTTGCCATACCTGTAAGCTTAAATAGTCTTGATCGCAAGGGTGCGAGATTGCTGAGTCCCTGTGGCTCACAGATTACTATTACACCAGATGCAGGGCCTGGTGATTCCGCTCCAGGAGACGCGTATGAGCTCAAGTGGGAGTTCGACGAAGACTCTCAATGATACTACGTTTCCTTTCCCGATGATCAGTAGTGGTGCCCAGTTGGGGGTGATTGGGACCGTTGTCGCATGTTGGGTTCTCTTTATTTTGGCGCCGTAGTCGGGCCATGAGTGTTTTGGATGATGTAATGTTATTTATGTACTTGATTGACGTGGCGAGTGTAAGCCAACTATGTTACCTCCCTTTTTATTATCATATTACATGGGATGTTGTGAAGATTGCCTAACTTGCGACATATGCCTTCAATGCGATTATATCTCTAAGTCGTGCCTCGACACGTGGGAGCTATAGTCGCATCGAGGGTGTTACAATAGGATAGATATATATCTACCATATGAAGCAAAATAATTATTTGGAGATAGGCTGACGAATATGTAACAACATGAATGCTCAGTAGTGTTCATCATAATAGATTTTGTAAGTTTTGTGGCTGCTTAATTTCCTAAGAAGAAGAGGAAGCGGACGAATGTTGAAGTCAGGTTTCTGAATTGATTTGTGTGACATGTCAAGCAAGCATATACAAATTTCGTCCAGTGGTTGGTTATGTTTTTTATATATACAATGAGAATACATGAGGTAGCAACAGTACTAGAAGGCGATCTCAAATATTTTTAGAATTGAAGATGCTAGAGGAATGGACTTGCGTAATATAAATAAAATTAAACATTAAATTTTTACATGATGTGTGCATGATCTGTTTATATTTTTTCTTTGGTATGTTAATTCTGTGCAAGGCCTTCTGCTCAACCAGACAAAAAGGATAACTAACTATAGCTAGAAATTTCTGGTATATGGAACATGACCGATATCTTTAAGTTTTTGGTATTACAAGCAGTACTGTATGTTCTACTATATGTCTACATGATGTGGTTTTTTTTTGTTTCTTTCGGTCATCGTGCATTGCTTGGGGACAAGTGAGCTGCTTGATTCAATGAGTTTCCGTGTCATCTATACGTAAGAAAGGCAGAAAAGCACCGCCGGTCAAAGGTTCAAATGTGATCTTAATCTATTCTTCTAATTACAAATTTCTTATATCTAGATAATCTGCCAATTAGATTATAGAGAAAACTATTCTATAAATAATATTTTTGTTAAATAAATTTAATGAGCTTGATTCAATGTATGTCAATGCAATAATGTTCCTGATGTGAACATTTTTACTTAGTATGAAGGTAGTGGTTTCCGATGTATGTTATGTACTTCTGGGAATATCTCTATGGTTTATTCTTCATATCTATTCCTTATTTCTAAATCTTATTTCTGTTTGTAGAAACTAGAATTGCTTGATGGCTAAAACTTTTAACACATAACATAATTGGTTTGTTGTTTGTTAACCTCGATGACCTGGCATTTCCATTTATGGTGGTGTTCGAATACAAGTGTAGTTTATCACATTGCTACAATTATATTTTAACACATAACATAATTGGTTTGTTGTTTGTTAACCTCGATGAGTTGGAATTTCCATTTATGGTGGTGTTCGAATACAAGTGTAGTTTATCACATTGCTACAATTATATTTTTCTATATGTTTGATTCCGCTCGAACAAGCTTATGTCAATAATCATCCAATCTATTAGTAAACCCAACATGATTAAGCAACAGTTTGGCATTGTAGTGTATTGTCAACAAGTTCATAATTATTAAAGGTAAACTTAGCCTTAACAAACACAATAAAGCTTCAAATTCTTTGCATTCGTTTTATCCCATAATTATCAAAGGTTGAAGAAATACTATATTTGTTTGCAATATATGATGAGACCAATTATATACATATTTCATGTTCCCTAAAATGCAAGTACAATATATATTTTTGTGAAATCCTACCAAGTATAACTGTATGTGACACTAGCCCGTGCAGATTAACGGGTGGAGGACTAGTTACATCTAATCAAGTTTCCAGTGCAAACATACAAGCTCATGTTGTTCTTGAGCCTGAAGTGTCTAATGAACAGACTGCTAATGAAGGATTTGATGCAAACATTTTACATGCTCCTGGTGATGAACATATAGTGTCTAATGAGGGATCTAATGCAAGCATTTTGTAAGCTCATTGAAGGATTTAGTGTCTAATGATGATCTACTATGTTGAGAGAGACAGAAATTTGCAGGCATTGATGACAAGCAAATTATAGTGCATTTTCATAGCTTGAGGAAACGTCGAGGCCATCTACCAAAAAGTCCCCGTATCATGACAACATAGCATAAATACTTTTCTAATCTGTTGTTTGAAACTATTGGCATACTTGTGCAGGATAGATATATTGATATGCAGTTTGCGCACTGGTTATACATGCAATTACACTTCGATATTTTCAGCCAGAGAACGAATAATTCAAGCAGGTACAGACCATGTTTGTAGTCCTTGTACACCATGTTGCATTTTGTGTTTTTTGGTGCTTGCATCATTTAGTGTTTATAATCTCAACTACTTTGGATCATTAGCTGGTTTTCAAAGTGCATGTAGCTTCACATTTCTCAAGTTATGCTCATTTCCAGAGTGCAAGTTCCTTCATATTTTTTAAGTTAAATGTTCGCCCCTGGTAACTTGAATTCATGGATCAGCCACTGCACACAAATCATATACGAATGCCAGTACAAATTAAATGAAATGCAGGGACTTACGCTAGCTCATTGTACAGGCTCACTGCAGCTCTGCTTGCGCTTGGGATGTTCCATGTACAAGTCCATGTTACCACTTGCTTGGATGTGCAGGCCTTGTGCTCCTTGCATCCCCCTCTGCATTTTTGACACGGCGAATGGTTGATCAAATAAGAGGAATCGACCTTGATGTTGTACCGGAGGACAGATATTTACAAGGTTATACGGGTGTGCAGGATGTGTACCAGATCCCGTAGCGCCATCATGCTTCGCTAAAATATGGATTTGCTTGTTTCAAATGATATCTCTAGAAGAAATAAGAGTTAAGGTCAGACTTGCATAGGCGTGTAAGCTAAGAGAGCAGTGAAAGGATATCCAAACATCGTCGGAACAGTGCACAAGGGAGTGATGTGTGGATACCTAGTTCGGGCCGGCGTTTGGGCATGCTCGCCTAGCTAGAGTACGGGTCACTTCAGAGTCGTTGAGGGTGATGCGCTGGCATTGGCTGGCCGCGCACGGATGCAGATCTTGAGTGGCAGCGGAGCGCTACGATGCGGTGGACGAGACTGTTGGTGAAGCCCCAACGGCCTCGGGGGGCGGAGGTGCGACGATGTGCTCGGTGAAGTAGCCCCGATGAGCTGGGAGACAGCATCGGTGAAGCGGACCTGATGCGGTGGAACTCGGTGTCTGTGAGGCACATCGGTTGCAGCGGCCGACGTTGTTGGTGGACCACCCGGCGCAGTGGACGAGGGCGTAGATGAGGTAGCTCCGGTGCGGTGGTGAAGCACGACCGTCGTCTTCGTTGTCGTCGTCCGGCACAGAGGTGGGGAACGGTGGGGAAAGAGACGAGACGAGGGTGATTCGAGGGTTGGCGGCGAATTAGGGATTTGAGGAATCTGGGCGCGGAAGGGGACGGTGGAGAAGAGAGATTTTGCAGGGCTGGAATTGGGGCCGCCAGATATTTCAATCCGCAACGTGGAAGCGCGAACTTATATTGTCGTCGTCCTTTTTTTGGGGGGGAGGGGGTGGGTGGCTGGGTGCTACACGTCCGTCCGACACACGCGACCACCCCGACAGGACTATGCTTCGGTGCCTTAAGGCACCTGCCTTTCTGTCCATGACATATGGTCCCAACAGGTGGCTGGCCCACATGTCAGTGACCCAAAGGCAGTTGCCTTTAAGGCACCGAAGCAGCGTCCACCCCGACAAGACCCTGGTTTGCCTGGTGCGCCTACATTTGAGAATGCAAACGAATCTTCTTTCATTTGCAAACGAATCTGTATGTATTACCATGCCCGTGTTTTCCTTGCAATAATTAGTCATTCAAAACGAGATACTCCATCCGTTCACTTTTGTAAGCCGTTTCAGACAACTTAAAATGAACTGTTTTCCACATTGTCTGAAATGTCTTCAAGGTCTTGTAAAAGTGAACAAAGGGAGTACTATAAATTAATTAATGAGGAGTTATTTGAAAAAAAAATCGAAACAGTACCCATGCTAACGTGGATTAGAGTGTGTGGCACATAATTAGTTATTTGAATTAGAGTGTGTGTCACGTAGTTAGTTATTTGAATTAGAGTGTGTGTCACGTAGCGATCTCCAATTCTAACGTGGATTTCGCATTTCACTGTATCCACGCTACTTTTTAATACAAATTCATATGTATATGATGAACATCATGGTAATGAGAAAACTTTTGGATGGATTCAAACATATGACCTACAAAATAGCACAACAAACTGAGTCAATGTCAACTTTTCGAAACTTAGTATGGCACAAATTCGAAATAATTACCCATATGCCTGGTCCTCGGTTCAAATCTTACAATGTACATCGAATTGAAACATCGATATTAAGTCTCGTACTATGTACATTCAAATGTTGTTTTTAGCCCCCCCCCCCGCACAAACGCTACATACTTCCTGTATCGGTCAATCTTCCTCTCCTAACCACCTTAGGAAGCTATCGGTTTCCAACACACGTTCATTCTTTATCTTCATGTTTCGATCTCTAAGTCTCTCAACTACACAACCCCTTTTTCCACTCTGTTACCAAATGTATTTACCTCACACACCCGCCATTGCACCCCATGCCGAGCTCTCTCTCTCTCCCCCTCTCCCTCTCACCCTCTCGCGCTAAATACATGCATTGCCTATCTAGCCCCCCAACCTCTCGTGCATGCGCACGCACGCACGTTGTATATCTAGGTCACTCCCTCGAGACTGTCTCACTCTTTCTTCCGCACGGCGGGCCACACTCGCTCAATCTCGCTCTCTTTATCTGAGTCTCGTTTAACCTCGTTTTCTTTCACACACAAATGATATATCTCCCTGTTCGGGCCTCGATCGTCACACTCTATACTCTCTCACGCAGATTGTCTATCTAGGTTAGTCCACCCAAGCTGCCACCACTCTTTCGACCTCATGGTGGGCCACGCTCACTCAATCTCTCTCTCTCTCTCTCTCCGTATGTCTCGATTGACCTCGCTCTTTCTCGGACAAAAACGATATATCACCATGTTTGATCCCAATTCGACCTATTCACATTGTATACTCTCTCACGCACATCGTCTATCTAGGTCACTCTCTCCAACCCATCTCACTCTCTCGATCGCACGGTGACCCTATGTGATCGGTTGACCTTGCTTCCTCCCACGCACAAAATATATCTACACGTCTGTGACTGGATCATCTCTCAAGCTCTATCTTACAGCCCTCACCCTTGCCAAAAAGCTCAATCGGACAATATATCTCCAGAGCATATATATTTGTTCAATGAATGTCGGACCACACTCACTTTGTCTCTCTATCTATATGTCTCTCGATTGACCTCGCTTTCTCACACTGTATCTTCCACGCGTTGAAGCTACTACCTCTCCATCCCTCACAAAGCCGGAGCTATTTACATTGCGAGGGGCACTCCAACCTTGGATTAATTTGTGTAGGCATTTATTCCGGTCGGTTTAGATTATATTTTCGTAGCATTCGGCCCACAACTACTCCAATCGCCGTAGCGGGTAATTAAGCTACGGGGAGCACTTAATATGAGCACCGGGGAGCCGTTGGATCGAAGATGCAGCGGCACACACGAGGCCTGAATGTTTTATTTGCAAAAAAACCTTTGGAGAGTTTGGAAATTGCGCATAATTACAAAGACTACTCCCAAGCCATTGGATCTCACTTCCAACGATGTAAAAACTCGTATCACCATAGTATCTAAGCTGCGGGGTGGATGTGATATTCTATGCCGCTGTCATTTTTGTTCGTAAACTTGCAAAAAACGTGTAACTCGTGCCGTTACTTGTCTAACCGCGCAAAGTGTTTGTTCAAAAAAACCATCCTACACTGAAATATCAGAACAACACACGGGGGTCCCACTTGTCATTAATAAAATTTGGACCTAAAACTAACAAATCTGAAAGATGAGATTCGAACTGGCAACCTGGACTACAAATCGTAAGTCGATAGCCTGAAAAAACCAACGGTTGTTGGCTTTGTCCCATAACTTGATTTTATACAGTACTTGTCGTGGATTTGTCATGGCAGATGTCCTTGTAAAAGGACTTAGTCGTGGAGCCATCGCTACGGGTTAGATTAAGGGGTTAAACCGGACAAGGGGACACGGGGAATTTTATACTAGTTCGGCCCCTTCGAGGAAGGTAAAAGCCTACGTCTAGTTGTGATTGGTATTGCTAGGGTTTCGAAGGCCAGGGAGCGAATCCGCTTTGTCTGGCTCTCGAGTTGTTGTCTGTCCCTAAACCACTGCCGGGTCGTCCCTTTATATACATAGGATGACGCCCTCCGGTTTACAGAGTCCCGGAGCCGGATCATAAACGTATCCAGTTCGGTCTCTATCCTTCCAATCTTATAATACAAGTTACATGACTAAGCCGGTTTACATTACAGGCTTTAACCCGCCTTTGGGCCTTGGGCCTCCATGAAGTGCCATCATCATTGCATCTTTATGGGCTTCTAATCTTCCAGGAGTCAACCCGACTACATAAGGCCGGTTTACCTTCAGTAGTAATATCCCCAACATTAGGCCCCGGATTGGTTTGAACTCGTTCATGTCAATCTTCTATAGTTAGAAAAATTCTTCCCACATATCTTCACCTCGATCTTGTAAACCGTCGTGACGTCATACTTTAAGATTATGATAAACCTCCCTGACGTCATCTATCCGTTGATGTCGAAGATTACCTTCATTTAATATGTCTTCAGCCATCGAGGCGACACCCCTATTAACTTATCCATTTTGGGGCTCCTCGATTCCCGCACTTGCCGTTTCATCTCTTCGGCCTATAAATAGGGACAGCAGACCCCTTTTCTTTTCTTTCCGCTACCCATTCATCTCTTCTTCTTCCTCTCGATGACCTCGCACCCGAGCGCCGCCGTCATCTTCGAACTCCGCCTCTGCTTCGCCGTTGGCCGCTGCATCAACCTGTTCGCATCAGAGTTTTCCGCTGCTTCCACCGTCGCAGTAAGTCTTTTCCCCTTTATTTCTTAGATCCATTAGGGTTTCCTTGTTCTTCGTTGTTCTTGAGGTTCGTAAAGCTTTCAGTGTTGCTCTTTCATGGCCTTTAGGTGAATACTTCGTATCTGACGCACTCCTTGCCGTAGCTAACCTTCCATTATCACCACAAACCCTTATGCGCAAAGAACTGATCTAGTCCTTCATAAGTTGCTTCGGTTCTGCACCCCTTCTAGATCCAATTATTTTTACTTTTCTGTCTTATATTAGATCCGAAAATTTCATATGTCACTGTGAGATATGTTCCTATGTCCCTGTGAGATCTGTCTCTCCTTGCACCAACATAGGCGGTTTAACCTTGTATGAGCAGTCTATGCCATTAGCCCTTTGATAAACCGGAGGAGCATTTTACCTTCATAATTATGCTCCAGTTTAACAGTGTCTGAGTAATCCTGTGCTAGTATTACCTTTTTCCCTTATTGCATTAGTCTCCGGTTTACACCATTTCACATATCAGTATGTTTCTTACTCCCTTGTCTCTTGCATATAATCATGCGTAATTTATAAACCGGTCTTTCATTTTCAGCTTGTTTGTTTCACAATGGCCAAACAATTCACTGCCTGCAACTGGGCTCGTTCTCGGGTTACTGAGACTCAGTTGAATAAGATGGTTAGCATCGGCTCCCTGCCTAAGAAAACTGAAATCAAATGGCGAGTTCCAGGAACAGAAAATCCTCCAACCCCAAGGCAGGGCGAGGTGGTGGTCTTTGTTGACCATATAGGTTGTGGCTTCAAACCGCCAGGGTCAAAGTTTTATCGAGATGTGCTTGCCAACTTCCAACTTCATCCGCAAGATATTGGTCCCAACTCAGTTTCCAATTTATGCAACTTCCAGGTCTTCTGTGAAGTATATTTACAAGAAGAACCAACTGCAGAAATGTTCCGGGATTTCTTCCACTTAAACCGGTGCATAGAGTTTGTAAATGGCCCGAACACAGAACTTGGTGGTGTCTCGATTCAAAAGCGGAAAGAAGTTGAATTTCCTCATGCCAAACATCATAGCTACCCAAAGGAATGGAACCAAACATGGTTTTATTGTAGAGACACTTCGCCTAAGGATGAAAATCCCCTCCCCAGCATTCGTGATCACAGACTATCCAATACTTACCCAATGCCACAATGCCTGAGCTCTTCAGAAAGGGCGAAATACGCTCCTCAACTCGCCAAACTCCGGGCCTTTATGGCAAACGGTTTAACAGGCGTGGACTTTGTGCGCTGTTGGATATCCTGGAGTATCTTGCCACTAAGCCGGCGTCCTGGTTTAATGTGTGAATATACCGGTGAGGTTGGCAACCCTCAACGCCATTGCAACATCCAATTATCTGAGGAAGAAGTTACTAAAGGTGTAAAGAAGATTCTGAATGAGTCGGAACTGATCTGTAGTAAAACCAGTTTGAGTCCCTTCTATGCCAAGAACAAACTGCCTGTTGTAAGCATTATACTCCCTCTTCATCTCTAATATCTTTAACTTATGCAACCTGTAACCCTTCTTCTTTATATGTAGGGTGATGACCCCTTCTGGAAATGGAAAACCGTAGAGAAAGCGGCAAAGCCGACTGGAGACAAAGCGGTCAAGCCATCCTGCCCAAACACCAAAGCCGTAAAACGAATGTCAAAACGGAAAACGGCTGACCGGATTAATATGGAGGTTGATGATGATACTGATGATCCAGAAGTTGAGGTAGAACTTGACTCACTTGGCTCTCTTTTCATGCATCTCATTAACAATGATCTTCCTCAGGAGGACGCAGAAGCTAGTCAAGCTGATGACGTAGAGGTAATTACCCTTTCCTCTGGTTCAGACTCTATGACAA
This sequence comes from Triticum urartu, assembly GCF_056163025.1. NCBI lineage: Eukaryota > Viridiplantae > Streptophyta > Magnoliopsida > Poales > Poaceae > Triticum > Triticum urartu. The sequence goes on along the minus strand of NC_141876.1, from coordinate 502,876,692 downwards.
CACAAAAAACTTGCCAAGCAGTCCAGAAAGTAAGCTTTTCTCATCCTCTTGCTCACTTGGATCCAACATTTATTTTGAAGACTCAGCAGCATGAAGCTCGCCGGACAACCCGGCACAGTGGCCAACAGGTCACTTCAGCCGGTTTACCTGATACTCCGGTTCGGAAGCGCTGGTCTGAGGTCTCTCCTACTTCTGACCATTCTTACCCCAAGGCAGGTTATTTCAGACAGCCTCTTAATCCGTCTGATTCAAATTATCAGGTGACACCTCCTTCATCTTCTGGTGAATCGACAGCAACTCAACTCCCCCCCTTTGAAAAATGTGGTCAGGTGAGTTATAAAAACATTTCCTTTCACTGCGCCATAAATCCTTTGAATAGGATGTTAATCCTCTTTTATTCTGTTTGCAGGGCCAAAGCCAGACCCAGCAAGAAAGCTCGGGTCACCAATCCGCCAAAAGACCCTGTCACCGAAGAAGAAGAACCAAGAGGTGAACTGGAACAGACTGGTGAACCGGAAGGCCCTCATCCTGAAGCTACTTTTGATGATCCACCCCTTGAAGGCCAACATACTAATGAACCAACAGATGTTGAGCCTGCCACACCCGGTACTGAACCGGCAGAACCAAACTGAGCTAGTCCGGTGAAAGACACTGAAATTCCAGTATCATCAACCAAAAATCCTGAAGGCCAAGGTGATGATGTTATTATTACTGGAATGGGCCACAGCTCTCCTGGCCATCCCGTCATTTTGGCTCAGCACAGTGCCAAAGAAGAGCAAGCTGCCCGGGATAAAGGTAAATGGAGCAGCGACTTATCAAGCTATGCTCATCTTAACGCTGATGAGCTTCATTCTGGCTTCTTGAACCGTCTGCACTCAAACCGGAATTATGAAGCCGGCTTGGTGAACTTGATGAAAGAACGATATGAGGTAAATTCCTCTCCTTTGTTGATTGATTTACAACTGAATTACTATCCCAAGTGGCCCCCAAGGGCCGTTTATATGATTATTAATCATAAACCGGGTCTTTGTAACACTTTACACTTCTCATCATTGATCCTAGCAATGGCAGGTCTCTAATAAGAGATAAAACTCATCTTGAAATAATTAGATAACATTCTGCAGCATAGCCCCCAAAGGCCGGTTTAACTTAGAAGGTTAATCCGGGTTTTAATCTGCACCTCCACTTTAGAATCGATGCACATTAGCCCCCAAGTGTCAAGGATAATGCTTGCATTCTTTTGGAGACTTGCAAAAATTGTAGCACTTTTAGAACAAATAGGCATTAGCCCCCAAGTATGAAGTGTATAACTTGTTATATGCTTTATACTTAGCACATATATATGTTGTTTGTTGAATATACTTTCAATGTTTGCAGGCTGAACTGAGAAGCAAAGATGCCTGAAATTCTGACTTGCAAGAAAATGTGAAGTCTCAACAAGCCGAGGCTGCAAAAGCCAAAGAGGAGCTGACCCAGGCCCTGGCCGGAATGGAAAAGCTAAAAGAATCCTTCAACCAAGAGCGTGCTGAATGGGAAACCGAGAAATCCGGTTTAACTAAAAGAGCTGTAGAAGCCGAGGCAGCCCTGAAACCAGTGGTTGAAGAACTAGCCGGTTTGAAACGCCAAATCAATGCTATGACCTCTGCTATCTTTGGTAAGTGTCTGCTTATCTGTGTTGCGCCAGTCGATGAATCTTATAACTGACCAAAATGTTGATAAAATCTTTGGCAGGCACTCGGATCGCTCATCTTGGTACAGATATGCGGATGAAGCTCAAAGCGGCATATACATTGGTTGAACAGCTATAATCTGGGTCTCAGCGGGTTATTAGCACGGCAGCTTATAACAAACCGGCTCCAACTTTGATTAACGAGACCCTTGAGAAGCTGGGCATGTTACCAGCCCGTATTGTCGAGTTGAAGAGAGCAGCTGCTAGAGCAGGAGCTTTAACCGCCCTTATTCGAGCCAAAGCCTGGATTCCAGACCTTGAAGCGGAGGATATCATTAAAGGATACCCAGGAGTTAAAGAAGACGGTTCAAACTTCAACAATGATGATCTTTGATGGCTGACCAAACAGAAGCGGCCAGCAGCCAGCAAGTTGGCTGATGATATCGATCTGTCCCATTTTCAACCGTTTTATGATGCAGAAGGGAAAAGACAGCCGGCCGACATCCATGAAGTCGAAGAACTTGTGCCTCTGATTCGTAAGCACACTTACGCCCCTGATATTAACCCTTCCAATCTTATCCATGAGGAAGCAGTGTTCCAAGCGTTAACTGGAATCGATTGGTCAACGGCTGATTTCCAGCGTCTGGGGAGGGATGAAGAAGTGCCTACACCAACTGACCCTCAACCGTCAAACCGTCGCGATGAAGAGTCCTGATTCGGTCGCCGGTTTATATGGCTACTGTGAAAAACAATGATACTGTTTGAGCCGCTTTGAAGCTTCATGTAATAGGATAGCTGAAACTCCGTTATCTGCCATGCCATCGAGTATGTTTCGTAATACTTTTTGACAATCTGTGCTGCCCTTTGGGATATATTTATGCATAACCCATGATGAATTGCGTTCCTGGGTACAACAACTTAAAAGTATCTAGCGGTTTACCGCTAGACGTGTCATGATGTCCAAGAAGTATATAGTACCTAGATGACCAAACGTGTATACGGCAAAGGTGTTAATACCAATCCGGAACGTTGATAACTCCATCTTCATAATGCTGGTCTATATATTAAACCGGACCGGGATAACCACCAGATTTTCTTATAACACTGGCGATTTAGTCAAACCAGACCGGATCAATGAACACCGGTTTATAATTCATCATGTGCCCACAACTTGTACTTGAGAAGCAAGCCGGTTCAAGGACGCCGGTTTACCAAAAAATACTTATGATTTTCAACAAACAAAATGCAAACAGGAAAATATGCAAGGCTTTTTATGAGTTGCCAGGCTCCAAATCGAGGCTTTTCATGGGCTGCCAGGCCTCTGAGTGAAACCATTTAACAAAGCCTTTTAAGATGGGCCTCCAATTAACCAATCATCATTTTAACTGTGACAAGTTCAGGGTCTGTAAAATATTGACTTATCAAACATTCGATGGGTCATACCAGGATTACCTGGACAGGAGTGGCTTACTTGATGAAGGAAGGTTAACCCGGGTTTTTAGGTGAATACACCAGGCTTCCAAGTCGTGGCTTGATAGCCAATTACAAGGGTCCTTTCAAACTCTTTGTTGCTTTGCAAAAAGAACCCCCAAGTAACTTTGTGAGCGATGCTCAGTGTGTGCCCATGTTTGAGTCTGTACTGTGTACAACACTCTCTTTGGCTCCACAAATTTTTCCCTTTGTGGCTTAAATGCCTATCAAGAGGTGTAGCTCTAGTGTGAGGACAACCAAGCCCGCTAGTGATATCCCTTCGTGATTTAAAAACCGATCAAGAGGTGTAGCTGTAGTTCAAATATGACCAAGCCCCCTAGTGATTTTCTTTATATCTATGCAGCTGCTAAAGTCGGATTTAACAAAAACTCCGCTTTGTCAGTTAACTTGTAAAAGCACACATAGGATATAAAAAGAACAGATACCCCGCTTATAACGGAGGCTCCGGTTTATTATATGATATATACACTGTCATAAATATGTACAGATGAGGAGCCTATGGCTTCAAGTATAGTAAGGCCTAAGGAGAGCTATGTTCCATGGCCGCTTGGTCTCCTCCTTCGATTGACATGAGTCTTCATGCTCTCGAACATCAATGAGGTAGTAAGATCCGTTGTGCAGATTTTTGCTGACCACAAAGGGTCCTTCCCATGGTGGGGATAACTTGTGCATATCAGTCTAATCCTGGATGAGCCGGAGCACCAAATCACCTTCTTGAAAGGTTCTGGTTTTAACCCAGCGGCTGTGGTAACGTCGGAGATCTTGTTGATAAATCATCGATCGTGCTGCTGCAAGATCACGCTCTTCATCCAACAGGTCCAGTGAATCCTGACATGCCTTCTCATTATCAGCTTCAACATAAGCTGCCACACGGGGCGAATCGTGACGGATGTCACTAGGAAGAACTGCCTCCACTCCATAGACCATGAAGAAAGGTGTGTAACCCGTAGACCTATTGGGTGTGGTGTTAATGCTCCATAACACAGAAGGTAGCTCCTCAACCCAACAACCCGGCGTCCGCTTTAAGGGAACCATAAGCCTTGGTTTGATACACCGTAGAATTTCTTGGTTTGCCCTTTCTGCTTGACCATTAGATTGGGGGTGAGCCACCGACGCTAGATCAATCCGGATGTGCTCACGTTGACAGAATTCTTCCATCTCCCCTTTTGATAGATTAGTAGCATTATCTGTTATAATGTTGTGTGGAAAACCAAACCGGAATATCACCTTCTTGTTGAATTGAACCGCCGTGGCTGCATCACACTTGCTGACTGGCTCTGCCTCCACCCATTCAGTGAATTTATCAACTGCTACTAATAGGTGGGTCTTTTTGTCCTTAGAACGCTTGAAGGGTCCAACCATATCAAGCCCCCAAGTTGCAAACGGCCACGTAATTGGAATCATCCGCAACTCTTGAGCCGGAACGTGCACACGGCGGGCAAATTTTTGACATCCATCACATCTCTTGACTAAATCCTCCGCATCAGCATGCGCCGTCAACCAGTAAAAACCATGGCGAAAAGCTTTGGCAACCAACGACTTTGAACCGGCGTGGTGACCGCAATCCCCTTCATGTATTTCTCGCAAAATCTCACAGCCTTCTTGGGGAGAAACACAGCGCTGAATTGGTCCTGAAACACTGTAATGATGTAACTCCCCGTTGAGTATGGTCATGGACTTGGAACGCCGGATTATCTGTCGAGCCAACGTTTCATCATCTGGTAACTCGCCCCGGTTCATGTAAGCCAGATATGGGATCGTCCAATCCGGTATGGCATGCAGAGCTGCCACCAACTGAGCTTCCGGATCAGGAATAGCCAAATCTTCTTCGGTTGGCACTTTGACCGACGGATTATGCAACACATCAAGAAAGACATTGGGCGGGACCGGTTTGCACTGGGAACCAAGACGACTTAAAGCGTCTGCCGCTTCATTCTTCCGCCGGTCTATATGGTCCACCTGATAACCCTTAAAGTTACTAGCCACTGCGTCCACCTCTCGCTGATATGCAGCCATGAGCAGGTCCTTAGAATCCCAAGTGCCAGACACCTGCTGAGCCACTAGATCTGAATCGCCGAAGCACTTAACCCGGCTCAAATTCATCTCCTTAGACATTCGAAGACCGTGGAGCAAAGCCTCATATTCAACTACATTGTTAGTACAAGGGAACATTAAACGGAGGACATAACAAAACTTGTCACCTCGTGGGGAAGTTAGTATGACTCTAGCCCCCGAGCCCTCCAACTGTTTGGACCCATCAAAATCAATAGTCCAATATGTATTATCTCGCTTCTCCTCCAGTGCCTACAACTCCGTCCAATCATTAATGAAGTCCACGAGTGCCTGGGATTTTATCGCTGTGCGGGGTATATACTTGAGCCCGTGAGGTCCAAGTTCAATAGCCCACTTGGCAATCCGGCCAGTTGCTTCTCTGTTTTGAATGATGTCGCCCAGAGGAGCTGAACTGACCACTGTGATGGGATGGCCCTGAAAATAATGTTTAAGCTTCTGGCTCGCCATAAATACCCCATACACCAGCTTCTGCCAATGCGGATACCTCTGCTTTCACTCAATGAGCACCTCGCTGATATAATAAACCGGCCGTTGAACCGGATATTCCTTGCCAAGCTCCTTGCGCTCTACCACAATGGCTACGCTAACAGCCCGGGCATTAGCAGCCACATATAATAATAATGGCTCTTTATCGATCGGCACTGCAAGCACGGGCGGTTCAGCTAGCTGCCTCTTTAGATCCTCGAACGCTTTATCAGCTGTCTCGCTCCAAACAAAGTTATCTATTTTCTTGAGCATCTGATATATAGGGATGGCCTTCTCTCCAAGGCGATTGATAAACCGGCTCAAGGCTGTAATCCGGCCGGCCAGACGTTGAACATCGCTAAAACACGCCGGTTTAGCCAAGGATGTAATTGCTGCAATCTTTTCCGGATTAGCCTCAATGCCTCTGTTTGATACCAGAAAGCCTAAGAGCTTACCTGCCGGGACACCGAAGACACACTTCTCCAAATTGAGCATCATCTTGTAAACTCGGAGATTGTCAAAGGTTTCTCGTAGATCATCTATCAATGTCTCCTCTTTTCTGGACTTGACCACAATATCATCCACATATGCATGAACATTGCGCCCAATTTGTTTATGAAGGCAATTCTGAACACATCGCTGGTAAGTTGCTTGGGCACTCTTCAGTCCAAAAGGCATGGAAACATAGCAGAAGGCTCCAAAGGGAGTTATGAAAGCTGTCTTCTCCTGGTCCTTAACCGCCATTTTGATCTGATGATAACTAGAGTAAGCATCCAAAAAACACAAATGGTCACAACCCGCCGTAGCATCAATTACCTGATCAATGCGAGGGAGAGCAAAGGGGTCTGTAGGGCAAGCCTTGTTTAAATCTGTGTAGTCCACACACATGCGCCAGGTGCCATTTTTCTAAAGAACCAGTACCGGATTAGCTAACCACTTTGGATGAAAAACTTCGACGATAAACCCTGCGGCCAACAGACGGGCTACCTCTTCACCTATAGCCTTACGTCTCTGTTCATTGAAATGGCGGAGGAACTGTCGGACCGGTTTAAACTTAAGATCAATGTTGAGTGTGTGCTCAGCAAGTTCCCTCGGTACACCTGGCATGTCAGAAGGTTTCCGTGCAAAGATGTCCCGATTCTCATGGATGAACTCGATGAGCACGCTTTCCTATTTGGGATCCAGGTTAGCGTTGATGCTAAACTGTTTGGATGAATCACCAGGAACAAAGTCAATCATCTTAGTGCCTGTAGCCGATTTAAACTTCAACGCTGGATCATGTTCTGTAGTTGGCTTTTTCAAAGAGGTCATGTCTGCCGGATCAACTTGCTCCTTATAGAATTTCAGCTCCTCCGTGGCACAAACCGACTCAGCATAAGCCGCATCACCTTCTTCACACTCCAAAGCAATCTTTCTACTTCCATGTACTGTGATAGTCCCTTTATGACCTGGCATTTTAAGCTGTAGATAAACATAACATGGCCTTGCCATAAACTTAGCATAAGCCGGCTGCCCAAACAAGGCGTGGTACGGACTTTTGATCTTTACCACCTCAAATGTCAATGTTTCTGACCTTGAATCATAGTCATCTCCAAAAGCTACCTCCAAAGCTATCTTGCCAACAGGATATGCAGACTTACCAGGCACCACACCATGAAAGACCGTATTTGACGGTTTAAGATCCTTATCTGTCAACCCCATACAGCGGAATGTATCATAATATAAAATATTGACACTACTTCCCCCATCCATGAGTACTTTAGTGAACTTGTATCCCCCAACTTGAGGGGCCACCACCAAGGCTAAGTGACCTGGATTATCGACCCGGGGTGGGTGATCATCTCTACTCCACAAAATAGGCTGCTCAGACCAGCGTAAATACTGAGGTACTGCTGGCTCAACAGAGTTTACTACCCTTTTGTGAAGCTTCTGATCACGTTTGCATAAACTAGTAGTGAAGACATGATATTGCCCGTTATTCAGCTGTTTGGGATTGCTCTGATAACCCGACTGCTCCTGATGATGATTCCCCTGATGGTTGTAACCTCCCTGGTTGCCTTGGTGCCCTTGATTGAAGTTTCCGGTTTGGTTGCCTTGAAACCCTAAACCGGAACCACCACCTCCGTAACCCGGCCCGTGGAAACCTCCTCCTGAACCGCCGGGCGGGCTGTTGTCATATTGGAACATATTGGAATTCTTGAAATCCCGCATGATATAACAGTCCTTCCAAAGATGTGATGTCGGCTTCTCCTTCGATCCATGCTTTGGACAGGGCTGATTTAACAAGCGCTCCCAATTGGGGCCTGAACCTCCACCCCTCTGGGGCTGCTTGCCCTTACGGCGTTGGCCATTCTCCTGCGCGTTGGTATTTGCAACAAAGTCCAAGCTACTGTCGGCCTTGCGCTTACCACCATTTCCATGGCCTGCCAGATTATGCTGTTGACCCTTGGCATTGCCGTTCTTCTTACCTTTCTCCGGTTTGTCCTCCTCTGAATCCGGATCCTTGGTATTATCTGAATCGGCGTATTTAACCAAAGCGGCCATGAGTGTTGACCTTTCATTGCAGTGACGTTTGAGCCTTCCCAATTTCTGTTTTAGCGGTTTGAAACGACAATTGCCCTCTAATGTTAACACTGCAGTGTCTGCATTGATACGATCTGATAAATGCAAAATTGCTGAGACCCGTTTGACCCAATGGGTTGTGGACTCCCCTTCCTCTTGGACACAAGCGGCCAGATCCATGATTGACATCGGCTGCTTACACGTATCCTTGAAGTTCTGGATAAACCGGTGCTTCAATTCGGCCCATGATCCAATAGAGTTGGTCGGCAAGCTCTTCAACCAAGTGCGAATTGTTCCTTCCAACATCATGGTGAAATATTTAGCACACACTGCCTCATCCACATCTAACATCTCCATTGCCATCTCATAGCTCTCCACCCACGCTTCTGGTTGCAAATCGGCAGTGTAATTTGGTACCTTACGAGGTCCCTTGAAATCCTTAGGCAGTCTCACATTACGCAAAGCGGGGGTTAGACACGGCACCCCTAAGGAACTGAACATCACTCCTGGCTCCACAGAGGCCGTGGGGTGAACCGGAGTATGCTGTCGTGCTCCATGTCGAGCCGCCAACTCGGCCTCCCGACGTGCGCGGCCATGGTCCACAACATCTTGCGCATTAGCGCCTCCCCCGGCCGGGTTGTTCCCTCATGGTGAATTTCGGCGACGTGCACTACTAGACACAGCGGTTCGTCCTCCACGTGTCTGCTATAGCTCCGGCTTGGACGGGGAGTGGAATGAATCCTCTCACGACTGTGTGAATACACCTGATGTTGATTTAGTGCTGTTTGAAGGAGATCCCTGGCCCGACGTGCTTCCACTGCAACTGGTGACTCGCTGTCGGTTGGGAGGGCCGCCAGGTGTGAAGCGGCGACCACAATGTTGTCCAATGGGTTGGAATCATGCCCGGGCGGTGTTGGTACATACTGTGGCACAATGTTGTTCTGGCGAGGCGGGTCCGTCGTGCGCATTTGAACCGGCGCTCCTGTTCCCGGTGCCCCTGCCCGGTTTAGTGTGGGTTGGCTACCAGCTCCTGCTCCTGGTGTGTTGAAGAGATTCTGCGGCTCATAAACCAACGGGAGACGTGATCGATACCTTCTTCTCATGACTTCCTCTGAAGCATTCTGATCCAGTCTAATCCGGTAGGCCTGTGCTTCCAATTCAGCCCGCTCTGTAGCCATCCTAGTATTCTCTGTTGCCAGGTCCGCTTTAGCCTGGGCTATCTGATCTTTTACCTTTGCAATCTCCGCATTGTGCTGATCCCTGGCTGCTGCATCCACCTCCGCGGCCATCAACGTTGCCAAAGCATCGAACAAATCAGATAGGACTTGGGACGGAGGCGGCGCCGAGCTTCCTGCCCCTGCTGGTGTGGCCGTTGTTGAACCGGAGAGCATTGCTGCGGCGGTAGATGAATGAGGCGCCGATTGTGTGCCGGCCATGAAGATGGCGGCCCGGTTTGGTAGATCAGGGGAATCCGGAATACTGTTGCCCTCGGATCCTCCATCAATCCGGCCGTCCTGCAACTGGTAAAGTGATTCGGTCTCTCCAGAAGACTCGTCATCAGAATAGACCACGGTCTCTCCATCGGACACCGGTCCATCCTCGTACCTCGATCCATGGATGACACCCACGAAAACATGCCTTGCCTCGGGCTGAACCGGCGAAGGACTTGCACGCCGAGCCGTTTCGATGATGTCGGTGCAGATGTCTGGCTTAGGGGCCGGTTCGCCGATCTTGCCGATGAATACGTGAATCCCACCAAAGGGGACCCGGTACCCGTATTCGATTGAATCGGCCTCGGGACCCCATCCTGCGTTGTCGATGTAGAGCTTGCCGCGACGACTCTTCGTCATCTGGCCCACAGCGTATCTGTCGGTGTCAAAACCGGCGGATCTCGGGTAGGGGGTCCTGAATTGTGTGTCTAAAGCTGATGGTAACAGGAGGCAGGGGACACGATGTTTTACCCAGGTTTGGGCCCTCTTGATGGAGGTAAAACCCTACGTCCTCCTTGATTAATATTGATGATATGGGTAGTACAAGAGTAGATCTACCACGAGATCGGAGAGGCTAAACCCTAGAAGCTAGCCTATGGTATGATTGTATGTATATATCTATCGACTAGCCTGGCCTCGGTTTATATAATGCACCAAAGGCCTAGGATAACAAGAGTCTTAGCCGAATACGCCGGTGGGGAGGAGTCCTTGTCTTGATCACCAAGTCTTGTGGAATCTTCCATGTATGCGGCAACTGTCCTAACTGGCCCATGAGTATACGGCCATGGGGGTCCTTGGCCCAATCTAACAGATCGGGAGATGACGTGGTGAGTACCCCCTAGTCCAGGACACCATAACTAGCCCCCTGAACCGGTCTTCAAGTTAGAGACGCTCCTCGATTCTTCCGAACTGTTCTTCATCTTCGGTTGTCGGTCTTGGAAACTGGTTCAACAAATCTTCCCATCTTCGATCTTGAGGATCGCCGAAATGCATTCGACGAGTTTACACGTCGGGTATCCAAGGAGCCCCTTTAAGCTTCCGGCCTTTATCAAAGCCTTGTTATTTTTATGCCACACCTCGGGTTTGAAGTTGTTCCCGGGAGGCAGTGTCCTCTTGCATCCGAGCTCTAACACCGGGTAGCATTCGAGGTATCTTTTGCAGCCGAGCACTAATGTTGGACTGCTTCCGAGCTCCAACGCCGAAATATATCCGAGCTCCAACGCCGGACTGTGTCCAAGCTCCAACGCCGGACTATATCCAAGATGACATAGATCATCTTGGTCCAAAAAAGTTGAAGGAGTTTAGCCGAGCTTAATGCTGGAAATGCCCTCTATGGAGCCAGCCACTAGGGCCCGAGCTTTATGCCAGACTGCTTCCGAGGTGGTGCACCACCCCGACTGTGGGCCGATTTTTGTCAATATTTTTGATTGGTGCAATTTATTCTCTGCCGAGATATATAGCCAGTAGCCCTCAAGGTGTGTATCGGTTTAAAACCCGAGATGCACCTGAAGGATGACGTAAGACTGCTAATCCCAGTAGCCGCTGAGACTCAGGTTGATTTGTAAAATTGGCCTGAGGATCAAGTCCTAGCTCGGCAGGATACTTCGGGACACAAAAGGCGGCATGCTCAGTCCTCGAGACTCAGGTTGGGTGTGGCCGACCAACCTGAGGATCAAAATCTCCTCGGAAACTGTATTGCACTTAAAATTTTCTGCATTGGATAGGCAATGCAGTAGCCCCCAAGACACTGGTCGGGTGGCAACACCGGATCAGGGGATCGATGTGCCCCTTTAATATTTGTAAATAATAAGCCCAAAGGCCAGTAGCCCCCGAGCCTTAATACGGGCACGGGTGGCCGAATTAAGGATCAATATCCATAGCAAAATCACAAATTATGTGTAATGACTCTATGTATCCAAGTAATTTACGTCATTAATGCTCGGATCTTCATTGTACAAAACTTTGTTGACCGACCATCGGCTTCCACCTCCTCGGCCAGTAGCCGAGGAGTGTTTGTCCTACTTTATAAAGCCTTTATGAGGGCAAAGATTTGCGACAAACAAGGCAATCTGGCCATACGGTTTTATAAACAAAGGTACACAGAGAGATATGTTATATTACGGTTTAACATAAGAAATGTCTTCCAAAGAAAATAGTCCCGCTATCGGTTTCTTTCTTTGGGTTGTCATGCTAAGCATGATCATGAAACCTCAGCTCTAATGTAAGAGAAAATATCGAGGATTTAGTTTGGGAGGCAAGTTAATAGCCCCCGGTAGTGTTCGGCGACAGTCGAGGTCAAGCCATAAACACTTCGTCCATTGTTATGAGTGGCCCGTCATTTAACACAGTCATCGGATCGCTGACCAGTTTACGCTTATTGTGACAGTCAGTTTTCGGCTTTCTCCACTGAGGTGCTTAACCGTGTGAGCTGGAAGCACAATCGCAGTGGTTCTCCCTTTGCACGCCTAGCCGAACAAAGCGGAACATAGGAAGCAAGTGCAGGAGCCGGGCAACCCAACTATTGACCGAAGACACAATTCGAAACCGATGCATATATAGCAATATCCGAGAATATTTTTGCTGAATCTATAAAGGTGTCCGGCATTGCACTACGAGACTTGTGCTGAAAACACACAAATAATTTAAAAGTGCCATAAGCTTGGAAAACCAAAAAACGTCAGTAAAAACTTGACGTCCGAACAAGATCAAGTGTTCGGTGCCAATCCGAAAATTGGTCTTAGAAAAAAAGAGTTCTTCTGTCGTGCTTTAACATTACACATCCGATCTCAAGACTTCAAGCGGGTCAGCCTACGGCAGCAGCCTCCTATCCCGAAAGCGGAGTGCTTCTCGTTAGACCATTTTAGCGAACTAAACTCGAGCGGTCACTAGAGAGAAAATGGGTTATCTGGCTATTGACCACACACTCACGTCGAAAAAGGAGCGATAGAAAAAGACTTTGCAACGACCAAGAAGAAAACACATTTACTATAAAATAGCTCATATAAATTTTAAGAGCTCCCAAGTGACTTGGGTAAAATATTTTATGTATAATGATTGTATGTACCGAAGTACTTATATCATATCTTTGTTCAACCGAACTTTAAACGTGTCTTAACTGACCGTCGGCTTCTCCTTCTTCGGTCAAGGACCGAAAAGTGTTATGTACTCCACCTGTTGAGAATATCGACATTGTTTCCAATAACCAGGCAACCGGGCCATAAGGCTGTAACAGACAAAGCGCGCTCAGGGAACTTATGCTATATTACAGACGAAGTGTAAGGAGCATCTTCGAAGAAAATAGTACCCCCACCGATACCTTTCTTTGGTGCTCATTATTACTATGAGACTTGTGCAATAGATTTTTTGTACTCATGAGTTCCGTTGTGTGCCGACCATGATTGAAAACAATAAGAGCGCTAGCTTTCGGCTTCACCCAGTCTGAGGTCAGAGCTCGGAGGACCCGGTCGTGACAATCGCAGAGGTGCTCCCTTTACTCCCTAGCCGAACAATCGGGAACGTAGGGGTAAGCATAGGAGCCAGGCAACCCAGCTTGCAAATCGCTTAAGTCAATATGGTGCATATTGTGGCGTAATACACGAACAAGGTACGAAGACGTACAAGTATAATCATATGCAAGAGGAAAAGCTTCATAAAGGAAGCCCCCAAATAAACGGGGTATTTGAATTTGTGCGTCACAAACAAAGTTTGGACAAGGGAATTCTCTACAAGCAACTTTTTTTTCAAAAAGGTAAAATGCTTGGTCGAACCGAACATAAGTTAAAATTTTAAAACTTTGAGCATGAAGGCAACTTAGCTGGTTAATGTGTTCGGAATTGATGACGCGGCCCGAGCTTGATGCGGGACAAGGTTCCATCCCCCAAGCCGGTCCCAAGGTGGCGGAGCAAATAGCTTGGCACTCCGAAGTGGTGACATAGCACGGTCAATGCGGGCCGGCAGAGTGATGCCGAAGTCCCTGGCATGGGGTAATGAAGTGTTGACGAAGCCCCCCATCTAGCCGAGGTGGCATGGCATGCCAGTACGCCGAGTTGACGATACTGCCCAACCCGGATCATTTTCCTGTGCACAAAAAATAGTGCAAACCAGAGATAATAGTAGTAATAATAATAATAATAATAATAAATCATCGCATAATAAATAATTTATGCAAAGTGAGTAATAAAAGAAATATGGCCTGGCGCCAAAGTCAATGTTGATGCAGGGCGTCGGTGTGATGTGGCAAAGGCGTGGCAAAGCCTGAATTCACAGGTCGGTCCGAGTTCCGGATGCGGCATTCGCCGGACTATGTACGAAAACTGACCGAACCACCACGTGACCGTCGTTAATGCGGCCATCATTTGATAGACCTATGTACAGATGATGGACAAGCCAGAGTAATAATTCCTTGGGAAAAATAAACCCAAACAAGCAAAAAATACTAGGATTAATAGCACCTGGTTTATTTGTTGTAGCAATCCGAAGAAAGGTGATTCCCAAAATTGGGATTCGATCTGCACACCCATTGCCTGATGGTCGATAAAGCGACGGTATGGCGATGCTGACGAAGGTTGGCTCGCCGAGGCAAAGCCCTCGGTCCAGCTATCATGACGGAACTGGTCGGCTAGTGACGCTGAAGTCTCTGGAGTAGGTTGATGAAGAGATGGCGAAGCCCCCGGTCCAGCCGAGATGTCGAAGCCTCGATGTCAGCCGATGAGTTGAAGTAGGTCGGCGTGGTGGACACCAGCTTGAAGAAGCAATAGTGCGGCCCTGCCGATGCAGGTCGTGACGTGGTTGATGCCGGCTTGATGAAGTGACCGTGCGGCGATACCGGTATGCCCGCTTCGTGTAATCCGTGGGGCGGTGATGTTGGTGATGATTTATCCTTCGCGATGCTGGACTCTTGTTCGGCTTGCCGAGATGATGATCCGAAGAAGTTGAGCTCAGCTCAATAAAGTGACGACGTGTCTAGCGCAGGTCGGCAGCCTTGGAGCAATATCGCCGGTCTGGTTTGACACCAGCATGATGATGAAGGCGACCTCAAGGGAGGCTTAAAAATTTATGGACGCGTGTTTAAAAACAACGCACAATACCCTAGAAGAGAATTCCTCTAAAAAGGTTGTCCAATGTCACGTTCATAAAGGAACATGAATTCGGGTCGGATCCGTATTCGCGCAGAAAACGGATCCGAAAATTGATCCACTCATCGGAAGTTTCCCGGAGTTTGAACCGTCGGATCGATCTGAAATTTGGAGGAGTGGTAGATTTGGGAATTCCGCAGTAGATGAACGGTTGGATCTTCCAAAGGACATCCGAGCTAGGCTCTGGAGACCACGCCCTAAACTCGTCCAGATTCCCGTCCAGATTTGACAGGGCTTCGGTATATCGTAGATTGTCCGAGATTCCTCCATCGGAATTCGACGAAATTTTGCATGGCTGTTGTAGACTCAATTCCACACAATTCCACCAAAGGGATTGTCAAAGCGATGCTCTAAGAGGTGGTGGCAGCGGATACAAGTTTGCTGTTCGGAAAAACAGCACGGTCGCCCGAGGGCAATGTTGACGTTGAGCCCCCGAGCTCCATGGATGATTCCTCCATGATCTTGATAGAGATCGGAGTTGATGTTGATGAAGGCCCTCGTCCGAACATGATGATCGGAGATGGAGCATGGTCCTCGGTTGAGCCGGCGAAAGATGCCGGCATCACAGTTGACCTGCAGACGAGCCATCGATCCTTTTGCCGATCACACAGCGGAACTCTCAATGAAAGCACCAATGTCGGTGTCAAAACCGGCAGATCTCGGGTAGGGGGTCCCAAACTGTGCATCTAAAGCTGATGGTAACAGGAGGCAGGAGACACGATGTTTTACCCAGGTTCGGGCCCTCTTGATGGAGGTGAAACCCTACGTCCTGCTTGATTAATATTGATGATATGGGTAGTACAAGAGTAGATCTACCATGAGATCGGAGAGGCTAAACCCTAGAAGCTAGCCTATGGTATGATTGTATGTATATATCTATCGACTAGCCTGGCCTCGGTATTTATAATGCACCAGAGGCCTAGGATAACAAGAGTCCTAGCCGAATACGCCGGTGGGGAGGAGTCCTTGTCTTGATCACCAAGTCTTGTGGAATCTTCCATGTATGCGGCAACTGTCCGAACTGGCCCATGAGTATATGGCACAGGGGGTCCTCGGCCCAATCTAACAAAACGGGAGATGAGATGGTGAGTACCCCCTAGTCCAGGACACCGTCAGTATCCCTTAAGTCCACCGAAGCTGCCCTTCAAGAACTCAAAACCATCATGCGATAGCCCCACGGTGGGCGCCAACTGTCATGGATATGTCACGGCAGATGTCCTCGTAAAAGGACTTAGTCGTGGAGCCATCGCTATGGGTTAGCTTAAGGGGTTAAACCGGACAAGGGGACACGGGGAATTTTATACTAGTTCGGCCCCTTCGAGGAAGGTAAAAGCCTACGTCTAGTTGTGATTGGTATTGCTAGGGTTTCGAAGGCCAGGGAGCGAATCCGCTTTGTCTGGCTCTCGAGTTGTTGTTTGTCCCTAAACCGCTATCGGGTCGTCCCTTTATATACATAGGTTGACGCCCGCCGGTTTACAGAGTCTCGGAGCCGGATCATAAACGTATCCAGTTTGGTCTCTATCCTTCCTATCTTATAATACAAGTTACATGACTAAGCCGGTTTACATTTACAGGCTTTAACCCGCCTTTGGGCCTTGGGCCTCCATGAAGTGCCATCATCCTTGCATCTTCATGGGCTTCTAATCTTCAAGGAGTCAACCCGGCTACATAAGGCCGGTTTATCTTCAGTAGTAATATCCCCAACAGTACTTGCGTTGAGTAGAGTAGAGGGAGTGCCTCGTCAACACGTGCATGACCATTATCTCACTTACTGGTGGGTCCCAGGTCTGCGATCTCAATCTATCTTCTCTCCATCGTCTAACCTTTGCACGGGCACACACGAAGAGCGGCGCTAGCTTGCCGTGGTGTTATTACAACTAAAAAAAACTTGGAAAATAGAAGAATTGCCTAGAACAAGAGACGTTGTGGCTGGTCGAGATGGAGCTAACCACATCTATCCTCCGTGCCACGTTTGCATGATGAAGTTGTGTGGCTAGTGGGCTGTTTTCAACCGACTGGCTGGGTCCCGAGGTCGAACCATAGGTACTACATCTAATACAATATATTTTTACACGCACATTTTTCCTCCGTGCCGAGACGTGGCACACCCTACCGCGCGGTTTCGGGGTCCTCCCGGGTGGTGCATGCATATATTCTTCCTGAAGTGGGACGCCCTACCGCGCGTTTTCTGGGTCCTCCTCGGTCGTAGCGCCGAAGCAAGTAAATGAGTCGTCAAATCACGAAAGACCACCTTTCCCGCCAAGTACATCAGTGAAGCACGGTGGCTAGCTAGTTGGGCTAGTTCGACCGATTAGCTAGGCCGCCGCCACATTTGTTTTTTCACCCCTTTTTTTATCTACTTGCCGGCAGGTAAATTTAAATATCCACCGCGGCGTTGCTCTGGTGTTTGGGTGCGGCAGGATTTTTAATTTTTTGATTGACGGGAGCAGGCGCGGCAGGATTTTTAATTTTTTGATTGACGAGAGCAGGTGCGGCAGCAATTAGTCACGATGACTCCGCCTGTACCCACTGCTCCCTGATGTGAGAAGTCATCGACTGGTGTTTTCCTGTGGTGAAAACCAGAAGATTCCCCGCTCCCTCCGCCTTTTCGTAGATTGCATTGCCTTTCAGCCGTTTCTCCCCCTTTGCTTCCTCTCCCCATTGCTTCTACCTGGTGCCATGGCGGCGCAGCAGATCACGGAGTCCGAGGTGAGGCTCCTGACACAGGAGCTCCATGCCAAGGATGTGGACCTCAGGGCCAAGGACGTGGAGCTCCGTGAGCTCAAGGAGGAGAGGAGTGCCATGCTTCTCTGTTATGTGTGGGAGTTCACAGAGCTTCAAAAGCGGCAGACATCCACCACAAAGATGCTCGAGGTGTCGGCGGCGTTGCTGCAAAAAGCGGGAGATACGATAGGCCGTCAGGGGAGCCGGCTGGAGCGCGAGCGGACCGATCGTGACGAGGTCCAGGATCGCCTCAGCCACTTGGTGAACCAAGTTGCCACGCACGTGTTGCGGCTGCGCGATGCCTACCCTCGTGCCAGCGCAACGATGCCGGCCATCGGGCTAAACCCGTTCGACCACCCGGTCGACTTCAACGAGTTGCAGCTTCCTGACCTGGTCTCCTTCTTCACCTATATCTCCGAGGAGCTGAGCCATCTCCGCGCGATGGTGGGGGCTGAGCTGGACGAGGAGGGGTTGCAGGCTGCCGTCGCCGTTGCCGGGCGAATCCTTTCAGGGCTCCGTCACCAGAATCCATTCGTGCCATTGGACGCCGTCTTTGACGAGCTGGCTCCCGTCGACCGGGAGTGGGCTCTACGGGCGGTTGCACCCTGCATCACCAACGTCGTGCGCCTCGAGAAGCAGAGGGACTTAGGTGGTGTTTAGGCTCCCTCTGCATGGGCATGTCCATGTCTCGGCGCAACATGACCGTTGGATCAAACTCAGACGGTGCAGATCAGTCACTGTAGCACAAAGTGTGTGGGTGTGTTTGGTTGCATTCTCATATCAATATAGTTGTTTCCTCTTCGTGTATTTTTGTCAACCTACTAGTGTGGACTCATGCACCCTTCATGCACTCTGCCAAACACCCAAAAGTGGGTCGAGAAGGGAACTTTTGCTCCCATCCCGTGCACCCTTCATACACCCTGCCTAACACTATTCGTGCTTCATATGGTTCATGTTTCGTGGAGTACTGTAGCACCGTACTCTCTGTGCGCTGTGGATCTAGTTCTGTTAACATTGATCTCACCGTCCATTCTCGACCGGACAGTCGAAAAAGCGTTACTATGTTACATATAGGAGTAGTTGACATGCGCACAACATCATTTGTTATCGTCATATCTTACTACACTAGCAACAAGATTGTGTGGTACTGACGTATGAACCACTGCACATGCCTAGTAGTAGGAGCACTGTGTATATTCAAATGGCTGTCGTGTTTCGCACTCCTCCGTCGTAAGAGTGGAAACGCTTGCTGTAATCATTTTTTTCTTCTGAAAAACAGTGGACACGCTCTACCGTGCGGATCCTCCTCCAGCCATGCACTAAATTACTCACTTTCGCTGACATCTGGGACAGCCAGCTTCGGGGTCCACCAGCCATGCACTAAATTACTCTGTAGTAGAGTGACGGTAGACTACCCCGATCGAAGTGCCGCAGTAATTCCCAATGAGCCGTCAAATCACAAAACCCCCTCCTTTCCAGCAGTAAGTTGGACGGACGAAGCAACCATCATTTCACTCTTCTCTCTCAGCTTCCTCTCTACCCAACCCTCGCTTCTGCCTCATCTTGTTCCTCATTTCTTCAAGAAAACCCCGACCTACTTCTGCCATTGTTCTTCTCTCCCAAAGAAGGAAAGGTGAGCGCATCAATGGTGTTGATTCTGGCCAAGGCCCGGTCTTGCAACCCCAAGACTGATCCTATAACTCCCTCTCTTTTCTTCTTTTGGGTTTGTGATTATGGTTTCTTTTCTTTTATTTCTATTTGATAGTTTCTTGATGGACACTGGAGCACCGACCGAAGTGATGTCTATGGCTCCGGCCAAAACCGTCGAGGCTCATGGTACAAAGAAGCGCAAGCACCCCGCCGAGACTACCGCAGACAAGCTCAAAGCCATCGCCCTGTCCAAGCCCCCCTCTCCGGGATCCCTCATTAAGCAAGTCCAGGTAATATCTCTTCTTGACGATCTTTTTCTCGATCTTGATCGTGTTTTTTCATCTAACACGCAGTACTAGTACTAGTAGTACAACTTTCTGGGTGATCTTGCATGTGATTTTTGTGTGCCAAATGACGGTTCTAAATTCCTCTTTTGACCAAAACATGCGAGAGGTTGACACTAATTTCTTATAGATTACTTTCAACTACTCCCTCTGTCCCAAATTTCTTGTCTTAGATTTGTCTAGATACGGATGTATCTAATACTAAAATGTGACTTGATACATCCGTATCTAGACAAATCTAAGACAAGAATTTTGGGACGGAGGGAGTACTTTATGAACATCAATGCTACCTTTTAAGAGGGTATATTTGCCTCAGTAACTTGTGTTATGGATATTGCATGTAATCCCTCTGCTCTCATGCCTTTGGAGACATGTTCTAGTGTCTTTGTTCACTCATTTCTGTGTGTATATGTAGTCATATATGGAGTATAATATCAAAAATCATCTTATATTTCTGAACGGAGGTAGTAATAAAATATGGTTTCTATTTGAATTAGAACCAGGTTCGTGGTGGAGATGAAGTTCTCAAAGTCATGCCGCGTGAACTGGAAGACCTGATGATGAGTCCTACTGCTGAACTATCCAGTTGCTGTGTCCTTGTCGCCACGTGTCCTGAACTAGTGTTTTCCTGTAGCATTGTTGTCAGGCGTGTTCTCGAGGCTGTACTTGACCACAACAATTTCCTGGCTGTGCCTTCGATTACGAAGGGTGTGGTTCTTGTAAAGCATCCCAACAAATATGATGCAGCCTGTCTTCATCATCATGTTTATGAGTGGAAAGACCACTCTGTTAGGTTCTCCAAGGTTGACAAGATGGTGATGGTGCATGTAGACATCTCACACAAAGTCCATGGCCTATTCAGTTATGCGGGGTTCATCCCGTAGGTCGGTGGAAAAAAATAGTCTGCAGAGTTTAGTTAGTGCAACTTTGCTTGTCTGTAGTAAGTACTATTGTTCAGTACTTGATTTGTGTTTGTGAACCCTGTATTGTTTATTAGTACTGCCGCTTTTGGTGTGTGGTCAGTCCTGAGAACGGTCTATGTTGATGTCTGTCCACTCAATTCAGTCTGTATATTTTGAAGTATCCATATCATATTTTTTGTGAGGACGGTCTATCAATTATGGTTACACTCCAATATCTGTATGCATTGCAGGGTTTATCGCACCCACCAGGATTTCCAGCCCCATGGATGTTCGGTCCATATGATTTGTCACGACCTTTGGACTGTCCTGCTTGTGGGAGTAGGCGGGGCCCCTGCATGCCACGCGTAGTTGGACGATCAATCTTCTGTTTAGTACTTCAACATAGTGATTTCCTAGTAAGGATTCACTCGTGTCACATCAAGTAAATCTTATTGATTTACTATCTAAATCTTATTGATTTAATGTCATGTTTTCTTTCTTTTCCTGCAATTTTATGATGCAGGTTTTGCCATGTGACATTCATCACAGAATAAACCGTTTGGTTTGCTCTACGATGGCTATTTTTGCAGGTTTCACTTCTTATGTCGTGTCAGTAACGAAGGCACTGTCCATCACTTATATTACTGGGAAAAAATTGGATCAGTCTGTTGTCTGAGTACAAGCTGAATCCCTATGATGAACTGCAGTTTGGTTTAACAAAATGCCACAATTAGTCCTTCTCGCGTTTAAAAGAAATGAAGAAAAAAACTGGATCACGGTCACGGATCCTAGTAAAGTTAGAAAGCTGATCATAGCAGACCAGACACGATCGCCGCTGTCTCGCACAGATCGAGCACCGACAGCGGCAGCAGCTCAGTCTGATCCAGCTGAGGATTGGGCACCGACCGCGTCAGCGGATCAGTCTGATCTACCGGAGGATCGGGCATCGACACCGGCACCAGTTCTACAAGGAGCACCATCTCCGGCAGCAGCGGCGGCTTCAGCACCTGCACCAACACTTGCACTTGCATCTGCTCCGGCCCGTGTAGTTGCACCGGCAACAGACTGGGCTGCAGTTCGCACTTCATATGCCAAAGTCCTTACAAAAACCGACACGTCCACCTTCTTGGTAAGCATTGGCCGCCCAAGTGCTTCGTTCTTTTTTCTTTCCATGTTGTTTCACATGATTCACTGTGTTGATCTAACTATTTGGGTATGTCTTCTTGTTTGCAAACAGAGAATTCCTAGAGCAACGAGGGAGTCGTTCAACAATTCGGGCAACCGCGGCCAAGTTTCTCTTACCATGCGCAGCCTTGGTGTGAATGAACCTGCTCAATATATCGTAAGTACAAAGGATGGTCGCATCATGATTGATGCTAAAGGATGGTCAAGGTTCAAATCTAAATCATATCTTGCGGTAGGGGATGATGTCAAAATCGAACTTTCTCGGCAAGGAGAGCTGGTCCAAATCAACTTTGAAATTCTTCAGTAGCAGCACACAACTGCCTAACTGATCTATCCTCCGAGAGATTTTGATGTAATAATTTGGCATGGTGAAACAAGTGTCCTGTGTGTATAAGTAGTACGATAGTATTATTTATCACATGGTATATCGTTGATAGAATTGCAACTCTGATTGTTGGTTAGGAATTGTCGTTCGATTTCATTCCAACAGCTACCGTGCTTTATTCAATTTTGTGTATTCGCCTTGTGACATCATCTAAAACCAGCGCCGTACCGATCGCTTGCAATATGAAAAGCGCTGAGGTAGAACACATGGGCCCCCAAACATGCAGGGTCAGCCTGCGGCCCAAAGTCTAGAACCTGGTTTCGAGAAGCACTAGCTCAGTGCAGAAGTGGCGTCCTCCTCCTGCTGTGGGTTGGGCGAAGATGAATGTTGAAAGGGAAGCCCTGGCAGTTGTGAGCCGGGATCATATAGGCTTCTTCTTTGGAGCATCGACACTGGTGTGCGAAAGTGTTACTAATCCAGAGATCCTAGAGGCAATGGCATGTTGCGAGGGGCTATCTCTGGCTCTTGACTTAAACCTGCAACAAGTTCAGATTAGCACCGATTTTTCAGCAACAGTCAAGCATATCGGAGAGGCATACTTGGGGCCCAGCAAGTTATTATGGACGAGATCAAGATGAAGAAGAATATGTTCCAAACCATGGAGATCATACATGAAAAACGCGAGTGTAATGTTGAAGCGCATGTGCTCGCAAAAGCTGCTACTTCTTTGCCCTGTGGACGCCATCCTTGGCTCACAGGAACCCCCGAAATTATTTGTATACCTATGACTGTCAATCTTCAATAAAGCAGCTTTTATCCCTCAAAAAAAATCTGAGTATTATATTCTCAGATGAACCCCCATAATGCCCGTGCGTTGCACAGGAAGTATATTTCTCGGCAAGGTGAGCCTGTGATATAAAAGATTTGTATATTTCTTTACAGAGGGAGTATCTCTCTGTCAAAAAATATATTTATGTGACACTAGTTACTCATGTCTTTCTACTTCCTTTCGCTGATATGTGGGGCAACCGGCAACGGGGTCCACATGCCATATGCACAAATTAGAGTGCACAACTTCACGGTAGACACACCCGGTCGTAGCGCCGCAGTAATGCCCAATGAGCCGTCAAATCACAACCCCCCTTTCCAGCTTTAGCAGTAAGCTGGACGGACGAAGCGGCAATATTTCACTGGGCCTGAATCCCCTTCTCCCTCATCTGCTTGTTCAGAGAAAACCCCCTCTCGGCGATTGCATAGGGTTTTCTCATGGAGAACCAGGTACGAATTCTTCATCCATCCCTGATAAACCCAAGTCCCTTGGTCGCAGGTAATCCTAGGATGGCAGCCGCCGCCGTTGATGCATTTTTCTTCCTACTGAATCTAGTGTGTTTCATTTGCAGTGCCCGAAGTGCGAGTACCCTACAGGTTTCTGCACCCTCGGCGAGACGCCACACTTGTTCCTTCTCATCCTAACACAGCATTTTGAAATGCGCACAGTATGTTCCTAGAATCCTCTTTTCTATCCAGGAGGGTGCGGGTTTTTTGAACATGCTGTGTTCTCATATTATTTTTCCTGTAGTGTATTATTTGCTCTGCCAGAACACATATACTCAAGATGCTCGGCCTTGCCATAACTGAATACACTAGTTTAATGGTCACAGTGAAGACAAGCCATGTATATAAGTTCCGAGTTGGGTTCATGAACCAAGAAGATCGCTGCTTTTTTTATGGCCAAACTTGGATAAACTTTCTCAAGTGTCACGGACTGAAAGTTGGCGCATGAATGTTGATGGAAATAGCAGAACCTGGTCTCATCTTCACTGCGATCTTCCACCCCGACGTCGTTCCAATTGTTCATCCATGTTAGTTTTGTATCTGGTTCTTGCTTGTTGCCTCGATTACTTCTTAATCCACCTATTATGTCTAAGTAATCACAATTAAACTTTAGAAGTAGCAACGAATCTCTCAGAAGATGCTACTTCTAACTAATATTTTCTTATAATTGGTGGCACGTGTAGGTTTTTTCAGAGTTAAGCAGTCTGCTCGTTTGTTACTCTGTAATAACTCGGCTGTTACTAATGGCACTGAAGTTGACTGGATCGACATCCACAAGTTCCTACACTTTATTGATCATCTTGAGGTCCTTGTGGGGCGTTTCAATGGTGGAAGGCCACGTGGGATATGTGTGCCACTACTGCACTCGTTGAACAGGTCCAACTGTGTCGAGAAACTTATGGTACGAGTTGTTTTCTGTTATATATGTTGTTCATAAACTATTGCTTATACACAGTTTTACAGTTGTGATCTTCTTGAAACAGGAACAGCCGAGTTCTATTGTTCCTATACAGATGCCTGACCATGGTCGGGTCAGACTTGCACTTGGTCACAACATGATGTTTATGTCGACCCACTCAATTCCCCTTGGAGGTGAAAAGATACTTATTCATGGGTGGTCTCAAATAATGAAGGCCCGTCCATCTTGGAGAATAGGACAGAAGATTATGTTCATGCTTTCCATGGCTCTAAAGTGAATATCCTGTTTATTAACCATGTTGCGAGATGAAGCCGCTTTCAGAAGGTTGTGGATGCATGGGGTGGCGCCTGGGCCTTGTCCTGGGGCTTAGCGGCCTCACCCTTGGTTAACTGTAGGCAAAGTAGCACTGTTCGAGGCGTGCTTTGTACAGTTGAACCTGTATAAGTACTCATACCGCTTCCAGCTTTGGTTGTTAAGTGCCCCTGCTGGTTTCAGTTAAGGTTGTTAAGTACTCCTACTGCGTTTACAGTCTGTCGTGTTTCTTCAGTCATGTCTTCCTCCAGCCACCAAAACCAAACCAGCGCCGGCGGGGCCGCCTGCTTCCGCCTCCCACGGCTGGCTGCGCCTCAGCGCACGCATCGCCGCCCCACCGTCTCCTAAATTGTTAACGCTGACGTCCTCCGCGCGCTTTGGTGCGCTCGCCGCGGCGCCGCCCTCTCGCGTTGTCAACATGGTCAGCAAACAACAGGAATCAGCAGAAGTACGTGGAGAGGATGACAGTAGGGGCCCACCACATCAGCGTATGGAAAAATAAAATGCTTCCTCCTAGTGTTTTCCTGACATCTAGGACCCACGACATTGTGAGCGTATCTAGTCAATAGACAAGAGAACAGCACAAGATCGGCTGACACCTGGGACGTAGCTACTCGAGCAGTATTTTCTTTTGTTTGGTATTGTTGAGACGGAGCAGGGCTTGAACTGGGCTGTGGCCTGTCTAGCCCAGGCTTATATTTTATGTTCACCATGTGACCAGCCCAGCTATTTTTTTTGTGAAAATGAGCCCAATTTATTTTTTCTGAAGAATACCCAATCCAGGCCTACTTATTTTTCTACGCCTTGATGGGCTGCAACTCTTTCAAGACGCCTGCAAATCTTGAAAGTAATATGAAATGGGTTGTAAATATAAAAACAGATGACAAATTGGCAATTACTTTATAATTTCGGAATTTTATTACATTTTCAGATTCCTATTTCACTGGGCATTAACCTAATTTAAATATATCTTCAAAGTACTTTAAATATGGCTGGACATTTCGGTATTAAAAATAGTCTGGAACCCACAGAAATATGTGAAATTGGCCCTGGCCAACCAAAAAAAACGACTGCAATAAATTGCATAAGAAGTTGCCATGAGCTATATATAAATTATTTAAAAGGAGGGAGTGGTCTGACTTGTGGGCCTGTTTACTTGACGCGTATGCAAGATTTTTTTAGTTCTTATATACGTCAACAAACGATTCTAGCAGACGTAACCGTTGGATGTCAATCCAACGGCCGTCGTGTTTCTTCAATCTTTGATCTTCTTGCTCCAGCCGCCAAAGCAGTGCCGGCGGGACCACCTACTCCCGCCTCCGGTGGCCGGCTGTGCTGCCGCGCAGGCCTCAGCGCCCCCTACTACTCCCACCGCTGGCCAGGGCATCCCTCTACTCACCCACACCCCCTGTTATTCTGCGGCGACGGCGGCCTCACACCACAGCCGAATTGGTGAACGCTCGTACTCCTCTCCGCGTGGGCATCCACTGCCGCGTGTTCCCCGGCTCCGCGTCGTCCCCTTCCTATGCCTCACCGTCGTCCACCGCCGTGGTGCTCTCGGCACGTCATGGTCAATGTGGTCAACGACCGACTTCCATTGGAAGAGTACTGTACGTGGAGAGGCTGACAGCTGGGTCCACGGCAGCCGCAAGGAAGTGCCTCCTTATTACGCGGAAAATAATTATTTCTCCACCTGACAGCGGGGACCCACCGGACGGGCCACCAGTATTTTGCGAAAATAAACATTTCCCCCTGACTGTTGGGACCCACCGGACGGGCCACCGTATTTCGCGAAAAAAACGTACCCCCCGCTGTCAGCTCGGACCCACCGGAAGTGCCTCCTTATTACGCACAAAAAAATGAATACTCCCCCAGCTAGCTGGGACCCACCTTGGTGGGAGGCTGACTTGTGGGCCTACTAAGTTGACGGGGACGAAGGGCTTTGTCAACTTAGTCAATATGAACGATTCTAGCTCCAGTGACCGTACAATGTCCATCCAACGGCCGTAGTGCTTCTTCAACCTCTGGTCTTCTTGCTCCAGCCACCCAAAGCAGCGCCGGTCGTCCCGCATGCTCCTGCCTCCCGTGGCCGGCTGTGCTGCCGCGGAGGCCTCACCGCCCCCTACTATTCCCACCGCTGGCCAGGCCCTGCGGCGACGGCAGCCTCACATCGCAGCCAAACCAGTGAACCCTCATACTCCTCTCTGCGCGGGCTTCCACTGCCGCGTCTTCCCCGGCTCCACGTCGTCGCCTTCCTAGGACTCGCTGTCGTCCACCGCCGTGGTGCTCTCGGCGCGGCGTGGTCAATGTGGTCAACGACTGACTTCCATCAGAAGAGTACTGTGCGTGGAGACGCTGACAGTTGGGTCCACGGCCGCAGCAAGAAAGTGCCTCCTTATTACGCGCAAAATAATTATTCCTCCACCTGACAGCGGGGACCCACCGGACGGGCCACCGTATTTCGTGAAAAAAATGTTTGCCCCTGACTGCTGGGACCCACCAGCTACATCTTCGCACGCAAGGAAGTGCATGACAGTCGGGACCCACCTGGTCGAAGCGTATGTAGCGTTGTCATTCTGGTCACGAACGTGTACGTACATATATACTGGTCGATGTAGAGGCGCGCACGTGTCGTAGTAGAGGCGCGCACGTAGCATGTACACGTACGTACAGCGGCCAGGGTGCAAGAAAGAAAATACGGCCATGTATGTGTACATACGGGCGGGGTCTCGAACGCCTACTCGCGCATACGTACCACCAGGGCTCGTGTACATGGCTGGGTCGGAACAGAGAAATAGCGTCGTCGTCGTGTTCATGGGGAGGCAATGGAATGCGTCATGTTCATGGGGAGGCAACGGAATGCGCCATGTTCATGGGGAGCCAATGGAATGCGTCGTGTTCATCGGGAGGGCTTGGACGGAACAGGCAATGGAAACGAGGCCTGGCGTACCGCAGAACAGAGGAAACGGCCTTGTGTTCGACCGGCCACGTTCGAAACGGGATCCTGTTCATCGGGAGGGGTCTGGCATACCGCAAAACGGAGAAAACAGACCTCCTACGGTCGAAACGGGGGTCCTGTTGATCGGGAGGGGTGTGACGTACCGCAAAACGGACGAAACGGACTTGTGTTGGAGCGCTACGGTCGAAACGGGGGTCATGTTCATCGGGAGGGGTGTGGCGTACCGCAAAACGGGACTCCACGGGATACTGTTCATCTCCACCGTCGACCCCTCCAGCCTCCACGAGCTACTGTTCATCCACCGTCGACCTCCTCCAGCCTCCACCTGCGACTGTTCATCCACGGGCTCCTGTTCATCCAGCCTCCACCGCGCGCTACTCCACTGGCTACTGTTCAACTAGCCCTCTCCACGGGCTCTTGTTCAACCACCCCTCCACGGGCTACTATTCATCCTGCCCTCCACCGTCTACTGTTCATCCTGCCCTCCACGGGGTGGTCCTGTTCATCCAGCCCTCCACGGGGTCCTGTTCATCCAGCCCCAACCGGCTCGATCGATCGGGGTCCTGTTCATCCAGAGGCAACACCACGGGGTCCTGTTCATCCACCCCCACCGGGAACTGTTCATCCAACCCCCCCCCCCCCGCAGCGCTCACTGTTCATCCAGAGGCAGCATCGATCGGCTTCAGTTAGCAGCAGTAGCGAAGGAATCGCTCGACCGGGTTCAGTTAACAGTCATCGATCGATCGCTCGGGTTCAGTAACGCGTAGCCTGTAGTGCAATCGCTCGGGTTTAGTTAGAACCCAACGCCTCGCTCCGGTTCAGTTAGAGCCAACGCCTCGCACACACGCGCGTACGTGTACGAGAGAAGCGCGCATCGCTCGGCCCCCGACCTCCCACCGTAACCGGGAACTCCCTGAAATTTTCCTCCCCCTCGCTTCTACCACGGTTTTTTCCATCATGGACGGCCCAAAGAATGTCATGCAGCTGCGTCTCCGGCCCGCCCAGGACGAAAAGCCCATTTTCTGTCATGATTTTTTGTCATAGAAGTAGGAGCCCACCACATCTATGATGATACTGGGTTTTGTCACAATTATCGACATAGAAGTGTCATATGTATGACAGAAAAAAAAATTGTTTGGCCCAAAATGTCACGGATGTGTCTTTTTTTGTAGTGGTACAAGTACAACACTACCCTTAGGAATTGAATACCTTAATTAAGACACTCACGAAAAGAATACCTTAATTAATTAGCCGTGCGGCAACCTTCACCCAGTAGACAGAGAAGCGCGATGCGGTGGCACGCCGAGATAGCAGGGTCGAGGAGCAAAGTTTAGTGCGACTGCCGCCTGAAGTTTGACCTCCACTATGCCGCCATCATCCGTGATGGATGTGCTCGAATCACGTCGCCGCCGACCTCGGTGGTCGAGCTCCTCCTATCTCCTGCCATAGGCTGATCACCCACAAGTATAGGGGATCGCAACAGTTTTCGAGGGTAGAGTATTCAACCCAAATTTATTGATTCGACACAAGGGGAGCCAAAGAATATTCTCAAGTATTAGCAGCTGAGTGGTCAATTGAACCACACCAGGAAACTTAATATCTGCAGTAAGGTGTTTAGTAGCAAAGTAATATGATAGTAGTGGTAACGGTGGCAAAAGGTAATGGTAGCAAAAGTAATATTTTTGGGTTTTATAGTGATGGTAACAGTAGCAACGGAAAAGTAAATAAGCGAAGAACAATATAGGAAAAGCTTGTAGGCATTGGATCGGTGATGGAGAATTATGCCGGATGCGATCGATCATGTAACAGTCATAACATAGGGTGAGACAGAACTAGCTCCAGTTCATCAATGTAATGTAGGCATGTATTCCCAATATAGTCATACGTGCTTATGAAAAAGAACTTGCATGACATCTTTTGTCCTACCCTCTCGTGGCAGCGGGGTCCTAATGGAAACTAAGGGATATTAAGGCCTCCTTTTAATAGAGTACCGGACCAAAGCATTAACACATAGTGAATACATGAACTCCTCAAACTACGGTCATCACCGGCAAGTATCCCGATTATTGTCACTTCAGGGTTAACGGATCATAACACATAATAGGTGACTATAGACTTGCAAGATAGGATCAAGAACTCTCATATATTGATGAAAACATAATAGGTTCAGAACTGAAATCATGGCACTCGGGCCCTAGTGACAAGCATTAAGCATAGAAAAGTCATAGCAACATCAATCTCAGAACATAGTGGATACTAGGGACCAAACCCTAACAAAATTAACTCAATTACATGATAAATATCATCTAACACATCACCGTCCAGCAAGCCTACGATGGAATTACTCACACACGGTGGTGAGCATCATGAAATTGGTGATGGAGGAAGGTTGATGATGACAATGGCGACGGATTCCCCTCTCTGGAGCCCCGAACGGACTCCAGATCAGCCCTCCCGAGAGAGTTTAGGGCTTTGCGGCGGCTCCGTATCGTAAAACACGATGAATCCTTCTCTCTGATTTTTTTCTCCCCGAAAGTGAATATATGGAGTCAAGGTTGAGGTCGGTGGAGCGTCAGGGGCCCACGAGGCAGGGGGCGCGCCTAGGGGGTAGGGCGCACCCCCACCCTCGTGGACAGGTGGTGGCCCCCGTGACGTAGATCTTTCTTCCAGTATTTTTTATATATTCCAAAATAATTCTCTGTTGATTTTTAGGTCATTCCGAGAACTTTTATTTCTGCACAAAAATAACACCATGGCAATTATGCTGAAAACAGCGTCAGTCCGGGTTAGTACCATTCAAATCATGCAAGTTAGAGTCCAAAACAAGGGCAAAAGTGTTTGGAAAAGTATATACGACGAAGACGTATCAACTCCCCCAAGCTTAAACCTTTGCTTGTCATTAAGCAATTTAGTTGATAAACTGAAAGTGATAAAGAAAAACTTTTACAAACTCGGTTTGCTCTTGTTGGTGTAAATATGTAAAGCCAGCATTCCGGTTTTCAGCAAAGATTATGAACTAACCATATTCACAATAACATTTAGGTCTCATGTTTACTCATATCAATGGCATAATCAGCTAGCGAGCAATAATAACAAATCTCGGATGATAACACTTTCTCAAAATAATCATGATATGATATGACAAGATGGTATCTCGCTAGCCCTTTCTGAGACCGCAAAACGTAAATGCAGAGCACCTTTAAAGATCAAGGACTGATTAGACATTGTAATTCATGGTAAAAGAGATCCAGTCAAGTCATACTCAATGTAAACTAACATTAATGGATGCAAATGACAGCAGTGCTCTCCAACTGGTGCTTTTTAATAAGAGGATGATGACTCAACATAGAAGTAAATAGATAGGCCCTTCGCAGAGGGAAGCAGGGATTTGTAGAGGTGCCAGAGCTCGGTTTTGAAATAGATATGAATAATATTTTGAGCGGTATACTTTCATTGTCAACATAACAACCGAGAGATCTCGATATCTTCCATGCTACACACATTATAGGTGGTTTCCAAACAGAATGGTAAAGTTTATACTCCCCCTCCACCAACAAGCATCAATCCATGGCTTGCTCGAAACAACGAGTGCCTCCAACTAACAAGAGTCTCAGGGGAGTTTTGTTTGCAGTTATTTTGATTTGATTTGCATAAAACATGGGACTAGGCATCCCGGTGACCAGCCTTTTTCTCGTGAGTTAGGAGCGGAGTCCACTCCTCTTGAGAATAATCCGCCTAGCATGGAAGATACAGACATCCCTAGTGGATACATGAGCTATTCGAGCATACAAAATAGAAAGTTTATTTGAAGGTTTAGAGTTTGGCACATACAAATTTACTTGGAACGGTAGGTAGATATCGTATATAGGTAGGTATGGTGGACTCATATGGAACAACTTTGGGGTTTATGGAGTTGGATGCACAAGCAGTATTCCCGCTTAGTACAAGTGAAGGCTAGCAAAAGACTGGGAAGCGACCAGCTAGAGAGCGACAACAGTCATGAACATGCATTAAAATTAATCAACACCGAATGCAAGCATGAGTAGGATATAATGCACCATGAACATAAATATCATAGAGGCTATGTTGATTTTGTTTCAACTACATGCGTGAACATGTGCCAAGTCAAGTCAGTCAAATCGTTCAAAAGAGGATACCACCATATCATACCACATCACAACCATTTTAATAGCATGTTGGCACGCAAGGTAAACCATTATAAACTCCTAACTAATTAAGCATGGCATAAGCAACTATAATCTCTAATTGTCATTGCAAATATGTTTTTTCATAATAGGCTGAATCAGGAACGATGACTAATCATATTTACAAAAACAAGAGAGGTCGAGTTCATACCAGCTTTTCTCATCTCAATAAGTTCATCATATAATCATCATTATTGCCTTTCACTTGCACGACCGAATAGTGTGGATAATAATAATAATAGTGCACGTGCATTGGACTAAGCTAGAATCTGCAAGCATTCAATTCAAGAGAGAAGACAAGGTAATATGGGCTCTTTGTTAGATCAACAGTAATGCATATAAGAGCCACTCAACATTTTCATTATGGTCTTCTCCTCTCGACCCTCAAAGAAAAGAAACAAAACTATTTACACGGAAAACTCCCAACAAGCAAAAGAAGAACGAGAAATCTTTTTAGGTTTTATTTTTAATTACTACCACTACAGGCATGGAAAGTAAACTAGCTAAAAAGCTACAACTAATTTTTTTTGTTTTTTCTTAAGGTTTATCAAACATACAAGAAGAAAGCATAAAAAGGAAAATAAACTAGCATAGATATTACAGTGAAAAAGTATGAGCACCGACAACTAGCATGAATGTGTGAACATGAATGTAATGTCGGTGAGAAATACGTACTCCCCCAAGCTTAGACTTTTGGCCTAAGTTGGTCTATGGCCACGGTTGGCCTGGCGGATATCCAAAGTTGTAGTTGGGGTCGTACTGATAAAAATACCCCTGGTGCCACTGGTTGGCAATCTCTTCCGGATTCCACTGATAAATAGACTACCGGTGAGGATCAAATTGTGGTTCCGGCTCTGGCTCTGTAGCTGGTGTGGGGTTTCGGTAGGCGTGAATGGCCTCCGACGAAACAAGGTACTTGCCTGCAGATAAGTCAAACAAGGAAGGAGCAGGCAAAGTAATAGTCTCAGGGTGATTTTTATCAAATATCAGCTTGTACTTAAGCATCTTTTCCTTATTCTTAATGATAAAATCATGTGCTGCCATACTCTTATAGTGTAGAAAAATAGGAGGCAGCAACTTTTCTTCCTTCTCATAATGTCTAATAGGTATGTTAAAATGTGCAACGAGGTGCGAGGCAAAAATACCTCCCAAGATGGGGCCCTTAGTACGGTTAAGATTTAACTGCTTTGCAACAATAGAGCCCATACTAAATGTGTCATCACAGAACAAGGCATGGCACAAGATAACAATATCAGGGGCACTAAGGTTGCCACAGTTTCCGCGACCAATTAAGCATCTACTAGCAAATATTGCAAAGTAACGTAAAACAGGAAAACGTATGCTAGTAATTCTTGCATCGGAAACTTTCCTCATTTCCCCTACAACAATTGTATCAATAAACCCTTCCACATTGTCACGACGTGGTTCCTCTACAGTGCCCTCGAAAGGGATCAAACAAACCCGACAAAAATCACGAAGTGACATCTCCTTATGCTCATCATATAAATAAAATTCCACCATAGGTGGTGAGCTCCTAGCATGGAAATGAAAGTTTTGCACAAAGATATTGGTGAGTAAGAGATATTGTTCGCGTTGGTCGTGGAGGAAGGCGGTGAGGCCTGCATTCTCAGCCAACTCATAGAAATCATCATCAATCTCGGCCGCTCTCAAGAAATCATCACAAGGCCATTCACATGGCCGGACCTCCGCGGTGCGAGGGAGATTATACTTGGGCTTCTTGTTCTCTTCACTTTGTTTATCCTTCGAGCTTAGGCTCGATGAGCCCCTCAAAAATCTCCTCATCTTTTTCTGAATTTTTTAGCAACTTCAAAATAAAAGTGAATCAAACTCAACAAAATTGATAGCAACTACTCCTACAAGTGCCTAGAGACTATATCATGCATTAGAACTACTTGGGACCATATAAATTTGACATGCAAGCTCAAGAACAGGGTCACCTGGGCAGCAAAAATTTGCAATGAATAAAGCACTAGAACAAAAACTAATTGGACCATTGGAGGAGTCACATACCAAAGAACAATCCCCCAAAGCAGTTTTGTGAATGGAGCTGTGAGCTAGAAGATCGAAAATGGTAGCAAGATGAGCTTGAACTCGGGTTTGAGCTGGTTAGTGATTTTTGTGGGAGTAAGAAGGAGTGTGTGGTAGCTGGAATAAGTGGAGGGGAGCCACTGTGGGCCCACGAGGCAGGGGCGCGCCCTCCACCCTCGTGGGCACGTGGCTGCTCCCCCTGCTGTGTTTACAGTGCCAGATATTCTCAAATATTCTAGAAAAAATCATATTTAATTTTCAGGGCATTTGGCGAACTTTTATTTTCGGGGTATTTTTTATTACATTGATAATTCAGAAAACAGACAGAAATTACTATTTTTGATTTATTTAATATAAATAACAAAAAGTAAAAAGAGGATACAGAGAGTTGTGTTTTCTAAATTCATCCATCTCATGCTCATCAAAAGGAATCCACTAACAAGGTTGATCAGGTCTTGTTAACAAACTCACTTCGAAGAACATGAAACCGGAGAATTTTCGAATAACACTAGGTTACCTCAACGGGGATATGCATGTCCCCAACAATAAGAATATCATATTTCTTCTTGACAGTAGGAAGAGGAAATTCAAAACCTCCAATAGTGATTGTTGAAATTTTTCTAATAGAATTGATACTGTGGACTTGAGGTTGTTTCCTCGGAAAGTGTACCATATGCTCATTACCATTAACAGGAAAAGTGACATTGCCTTTGGTGCAATCAATAACAGCCCCTGCAGTATTCAAAAAGGGTCTTCCAAGAATAATAGACATACTATCGTCCTCGGGAATATCAAGAATAACAAAGTCCGTTAAAATAGTAACGTTTGCAACCACAACAGGCACATCCTCACAAATACCGACAGGTATAGGAGTTGATTTATCAGCCTTTGCAAAGATATTTTAGTAGGTGTCAACTTATTGAAATCAAGTCTACGATATAAAGAGAGAGGCATAACACTAACACCGGCTCCAAGATCACATAAAGCAGTTTTAACATAGTTTCTTTTAATGGAGCATGGTATAGTTGGTACTCTTGGATCTCCAAGTTTCTTTGCTATTCCACCCTTAAAAGTATAATTAGCAAGCATGGTGGAAATTCCAGCTTCCGGTATCTTTATTTTATTAGTAACAATTTCCTTCATATATTTAGCATAAGGATTCATTTTAAGCATATCATTCAAATGCATATGCAAAAAGATAGGTCTAATCATTTCAGCAAAGCGCTCAAAATCCTCATCATCCTTTTTCTTGGATGGTTTAGGAGGAAAAGGCATGGGTTTCTGAACCCATGGTTCTCTTTCTTTACCGTGCTTCCTAGCAACAAAGTCTCTCTTATCATAACGTTGATTCTTTGATTGTGGGTTATCAAGATCAACAGCAGGTTCAATCTCTACATCATTGTCATTACTAGGTTGAGCATCGACATGAGCATCATCACTAACATTATCACTAGGTTCATGTTCATTGCCAGATTGTGTTTCAGCATTGGAGATGGAGATATCATTGGGATTCTCAGGTGTGTCTACAACAGGTTCACTAGAAGCATGCAAAGTCCTATCATTTTTCTTTTTCTTCCTCTTAGAAGGATTAGGTGCATCAACGTTATTTCTCTGAGAATCTTGCTCAATTCTCTTAGGGTGGCCCTCAGGATAAAAGGCTCCTGAGGCACTTTACCTCCTCTAGTTGCAACTCTAACAGCAAAGTCATTATTTTTACTATTCAATTCATTGAGCAAATCATTCTGGGTTTTAAGTACTTGTTCTACTTGAGTGGTAACCATAGAAGCATGTTTACTAATAAGTTTAAGTTCACCTTTAATACTAGCCATATAATCACTCAAGTGTTCAATCATATAAGCATTATGTTTCAATTGTCTACCAACATAAGCATTGAAGTTTTCTTGTTTAACCATAAAATTATCAAACTCATCTAAGCATTGGCTAGCAGACTTATTACGAGGAATATCACCTTCATCAAATCTATAGAGAGAATTTACCTTTACTACCTGTGTTGGGTTATCAAGACCGTTTGTTTCTTCAATAGGTGATGAATTAAGGCCATGTATTTCTTCAACAGGAGGTAAATTCTTAACATCTTCAGCTTTTATACCTTTTTCTTTCATAGATTTCTTTGCCTCTTGCATATCTTCAGGACTGAGAAATAGAATACCCCTTTTCTTCGGAGTTGGCTTAGGAGTTGGTTCAGGAAGTGTCCAATTATTTTCATTGGTCAACATATTATTCAATAGAATTTCAGCTTGATCAACAGTTCTTTCCCTGAAGACACAACCAGCAGAACTATCCAGGTAATCTCTGGAAGCATCGGTTAGTCCATTATAAAAGATATCAAGTATTTCATTCTTCTTGAGAGGATGATCAGGCAAAGCATTAAGTAATTGGAGAAGCCTCCCCCAAGCTTGTGGGAGACTCTCTTCTTCAATTTGCACAAAATTATATATCTCCCTTAAAGCAGCTTGTTTCTTATGAGCGGGGAAATATTTAGCAGAGAAGTAGTAAATCATATCCTCGGGACTACGCACACAACCAGGATCAAGATAATTAAACCATATCTTAGCATCACCCTTTAGTGAGAACGGAAATAATTTAAGGATATAATAGTAGCGAGTTTTCTCATCATTAGTGAACAGGGTAGCTATATCATTTAATTTAGTAAGATGTGCCCACAACAGTTTCAGATTCATATCCATAGAAATGATCAGATTCAACCAAAGTAATTAACTTAGGATCAACAGAGAAATCATAATCCTTATCAGTAATAAAGATAGGTGAAGTAGCATAAGCAGGATCATATTTCATTCTAGCATTCAGAGTTTTTATTTAATCTTAGCTAATAGTTTCTTAAGATCACTTCTATCATTGCAGGCAAGAAAGTCTCTAGCAGTTTCTTCATCCATAACATAACCCTCGGGAACAATAGGCAATTCATATCTAGGGGAGAATCTTCATCATCACTTTCATCAATATTATCAGTTTCAATAATTTCATTATCCCAAGCCCTAGCAAGTTGTTCATCAAGAAATTCACCTAGTGGCACAGTATTATCAAGCATAGAAGTAGTTTCATCATAAGTATCATGCAAAGCAGAAGTGGCATCATCAATAACATGCGACATATCAGAATTAATAGCAGAAGTAGGTTTAGGTGTCGCAAGTTTACTCAAAACAGAAGGTGAATCAAGTGCAGGGCTAGATGGCAGTTCCTTGACTCCCCTCGTAGTTGAGGGAAAAATCTTGGTTCTTTGATCTTTCAAGTTCTTCATAATGATAAGCAGATATAAATCCCAAGTGACTCAAGGAATAGAGCTATGCACCCCGACAACGGCGCCAGAAAATGTTCTTGATAACCAACAAGTATAGGGGATCACAACAATTTTCGAGGGTAGAGTATTCAACCCAAATTTATTGATTCGACACAAGGGGAGCCAAAGAATATTCTCAAGTATTAGCAGCTGAGTTGTCAATTCAACCACACCTGGAAACTTAATATCTGCAACAAGGTATTTAGTAGCAAAGTAATATGATAGTAGTGGTAACGGTGGCAAAAGGTAACGGTAGCAAAAGTAATATTTTTGGGTTTTATAGTGATGGTAACAGTAGCAGCAGAAAAGTAAATAAGCGAAGAACAATATAGGAAAAGCTCATAGGCATTGGATCGGTGATGGAGAATTATGCCGGATGCGATCGATCATGTAACAGTCATAACATAGGGTGAGACAGAACTAGCTCCAGTTCATCAATGTAATGTAGGCATGTATTCCGAATATAGTCATATGTGCTTATGGAAACGAACTCGCATGACATCTTTTGTCCTACCCTCCCGTGGCAGCTGGGTCCTAATGGAAACTAAGGGATATTAAGGCCTCCTTTTAATAGAGTACCGGACCAAAGCATTAACACATACTGAATACATGAACTCCTCAAACTACGGTCATCACCGGTAAGTATCTCGATTATTGTCACTTCGGGGTTAACGGATCATAACACATAATAGGTGACTATAGACTTGCAAGATAGCATCAAGAACTCTCATATATTGATGTAAACATAATAGGTTCAGATCTGAAATCATGGCACTCGGGCCCTAGTGACAAGCATTAAGCATAGCAAAGTCATAGTAACATCAATCTCAGAACATAGTGGATACTAGGGATCAAACCCTAACAAAACTAACTCGATTACATGATAAATCTCATCCAACCCATCACCGTCCAGCAAGCCTACGATGGAATTACTCACACACGGCGGTGAGCATCGTGAAATTGGTGATGGAGGAAGGTTGATGATGACGATGGCGACGGATTCCCCTCTCCGGAGCCCCGAACGGACTCCAGATCAGCCCTCCCGAGAGAGTTTAGGGCTTGGCGGCGGCTCCGTATCGTAAAACGCGATGAATCCTTCTCTCTGATTTTTTTCTCCCCGAAAGTGAATATATGGAGTCAAGGTTGAGGTCGGTGGAGCGTCAGGGGGCTCACGAGGCAGGGGGCGCGCCCAGGGGGTAGGGCGCGCCCCCCACCCTCGTGGGCAGGTGGTGGCCCCCCTTGACGTAGATCTTTCTTCCAGTATTTTTTATATATTCCAAAATAATTCTCCGTTGATTTTCAGGTCATTCCGAGAACTTTTATTTCTGCACAAAAATAACACCATGGCAATTCTGCTGAAAACAGCGTCAGTCCGGGTTAGTTCCATTCAAATCATGCAAGTTAGAGTCCAAAATAAGGGCAAAAGTGTTTGGAAAAGTAGATACGACGGAGACGTATCATAGACCGAGGATTGACCTCCTATGACGCCGCCACCGCCCACCGACCGAGGATTGACCTCTTGTGTGGTAGCCGCTGCCTAGGCCGCCGCCGCCATCTCTATATGCAGAGCGGCTGTTTTTTTACGGATATCTGCGGAGCGGCTGTTTGCACGGTATCACTGTAACTCAATTATACGGACAGGGTAGTACGTCACATACGGTTATGTAACGGCAACCGTGTCTAACCTATGTTGTCTTCTCACACAGTTTGGTGCGGAAATCGTGTGTGATGTTGTAATACCTAACACAGACGACATGTATAAACAGTGTGCCATATACAACATATAGTGCCATAAGTAGTTCCTGACCGTTAGCTTATCCCCATAGTTTCCCCATTTCCTCCAAATCCCTACATAGCCTTCAAATTCCCTCGTGTGGTGCTGACATTGGGGGAATGCGGACAAGTGGTGCTGATGGTTTCGGTGCGGCTGATCCTGCTCGTATCGCCGCCACGACGGCGGTCGCCGCCGAGCACTTGCCTAAGGTCATTAGAAGGCAGGTGTACTACGGATCCGAATCGTCCTGTCAGGTTCTAATCTATCCCGATCTTTTTTAGCATGTCCAAAGTATAGCTCCTTGCTGAATCCGTCCTGAATGACAACCCCCTTCCCTCCAGGAAAGCGATCTGCCGCCGGATCTGGAGCATGACTCCAGACTCCCGCAACTCGAGTTCGACTCCGAGTTTGGCGCCACCAAGAAGTACCAAAAGCTGAGTTGTGTGCACGGGCACACTCCCGCTCGACGTGTATACACAGAGGGATTCGACGTTGGCAGGCGGTTTCTCAGTTTCCCCTTAGAGGTTAGTGCTAAGTTCATCATTTTACTTCAGTTAATTTCACCGCTCATCCTGAATACTATTTAACATTGGCAGGAATATGAGGCTTGTGCCTTTGTTAACTGGCTAGATGAAGAATGGCATGGCAGGGCTCAGAGTGTTATCACCAAGCTCACAGAAGATAACATAAAGCTGAAGAACAAACTAGTTGATCTGGAATGTACAATTAGTACGATGAAGCAAGAAAGAATCAATCACATCCAACAGATGAAAGCAAGAGACAAGAAGGAACTAGCATGTGTAGTTCTGGTTGTCGCATTAGCCATGTTCTATGCGCTGTTTGCAATGATGATTAGGGGTTTTGTTTGACAGTATTGCTAAAGCACATCTAGATGTGCTCTAAGTAATGCGCATCTAGGTCCTATGCCATTGATGTTACGCGATGATTTGTGCAAATATTTTCCTTTTTTGTCTTTTTTTCTTTTTCTTTGTAGTTTGATTATTACTGGCTTTATCAATAAGAAGAGCTCAATGTATTGCTTGCCAACTGTCCTACTCCATTCGTACCGCTACCGGTGCATAATCCCAAAACTCGTTCCTTCTTTTTGTCCTGAAAAAATAAAGCAGCCAATAGGAGTCCTACGCAACCCCGGGAATTTGGAGCGGCTGGGTACAAATAATTGCGGTTGATTATATCAGCGGTTAGATAATACATCAATCCCCGCTTCAATTGGCATTTTCTCTTCTCTGCATACCCCGCTTAAGTGTCCACCATCTTCATCATCCCCGGCAGGCCGCGCTACACGCTGGCACACACTCTGCAGCCATGTCGAGCGACAACGGGGACGACAGTTCGGCCAGCAGTCTGGCGCCCGATGATAGGTCAACATCGGAATCATCCCGGTCATCTTCCATGAGTCTGGCGTCGAGCCCGGACCTTGATTATATCCGGATCATGGAAGGGACGCCGCCTCCGGAGTCGCCAGACGACAACCAGACAGACGAGGAGCCGTTGGAGGACGGAGAAGAGGAAGACGATGAGGAGGAGGAGGAATGTCGAACAAGGAGGAGGACGTCGACGACAGCAACAACGATGACGACGACTGCGGCGATGAAGAGCCAACAGTCACCGGCAAGAAGTGTCCTGCCAAGACAATGTCGCGGGGCCATCCAACAACAACAACAAGGACTAAATTAAGCAGACTATACATATCTCTGTTTCCATTCGCTCATATTAATTTTTTATCTATGTTTATCCTGTCAATCTCATCACAAACGGTTAGTAATAAGCATTCGACAGAGATCTTCTACATTATCGCACACAGGTTCGTTTGTTGAATTGTGTGCCCTGATGAGCACACAATTCACAAAAAAAGTCTATATGGGCTGTCTATAATGATCGCACACAATTCTGATTATCGGCCTATTTGCCGGGTATCACACACATCTTGTTACGCTGAATCATTTGTGTTCACCTCGATCATCGCAAACAGTTCATCAGAGTGAATTGTATGTCGTATATCGCACACACATTGATATGGTTGCCCGTTTCTGTTGTTCTGTCTAATCGTAAATAGTTCGTATGGATCAACCGTATGCTCAACATCACACACGCAACTAAAATCTGAACCGTGTTTGATGTGCCTGCCATCACAAACGGCCTGCACCTTTTTTTACGGTTATTTCACACCACTGTTTGCGATTATTGCATCGCACACAGTTTCTTTGAAGAGTCTCTGATCGTAGTGTCGCGTTAGCAGCATCCTACAGTAGTGGCAGAGCATTGAGACAGGCATTAAGTTGTATCCAAGGGATTCAACAAGCATCACTTTATCCATGTGTTGATCCTTTGAGATAGCAACTCTACCGAGGCCCAATACCTTGTTTTTACCAGTGTTAGTGAACGTGATGTGGCTTTTAGTAGATGGACATAGGGTTGAATCCATCAGAAGACTTCGATCACCAGTCATGTGGTTAGTGCATCCACTCAGTAGCTTTTGGAGTCGTACCCTACAGTGCAGTTAGTGGGATAGGCTTCACCAAGAGTATTGTGAAGCACAAACATATAACGAACAAGCATACTATCAAAGTTACGATTCTTGTTTGGTAAGATAGGATGCTCGTCAAGAAACCCTGGGACGAAATACATGGTAAGACCATTTTGGCACTTCATCTTGCATCTCACAAGACGTTTTACATGCCCAACATTGTCTTCAGAAGTCTGTTATTTCTGGCTAGAGACCTTTCCCTTGGCACCTCGTGCCATGAAGCAGTAGGTCAGAGCAGAGTCATCCTCATCATCGGCTTCAGCGTCGGCGGTGTGACCATTGTCTTCAGTGTTGAAGATGGACTTGGCGATGAATGCCGAAGCTAGAGCCAGGCGTGCCATGCCTGAATCAGACTCCTCCTCAGACTCCACCTCTGCCTCCTCAAATGCAGACTCCTCCTCTGAATCCATTTCCTTGCCAATGAATGCACGCGCCTTGCCAGATGAGCTCTTCTTGTAAGACGAAGACTTTGATGAAGACTTTGAAGAAGACTTTGAGGATTTCTTCTTCTTGTTGTCATCATAATCATATTCCTTGCTCTTCTTTTTTTCTTAGCTTCCTTGTCCCATTGAGGACATTCAGATATGTAGTTGCCTGGCTTCTTGCATTTGTGGCATGTTTTCTTCTTGTAGTCACGAAAGGAAGCCTCATTATTTCTTGAGCTGGATCTTGTAGTCGAGCAGATCCGGGTGAAAACCCTGCTCTCGGCTAGTTGCCACGGTCTGTAATGATGGCGCTATTTTGTGTCGTCCCCTTCTTGAAGGCATCGCCGTGGAATCCGCTACCTCCGGGGGGAACCCTAGATCAGTCGATCGGATGACGGCGGAGCTCTTGTGCCCCCCATTGGGGGCGTCATTCTTGGAGATGTGCATTGGCTCGAGGGACATGTGGACAGTTTCAGTGGTGGAACCGCATCTCATGTGACGCATCGACAACGTGGAGACTTGGCGGCATGGTGCAGCAGGGTCTCGGCAAAGGATGTGTGATGATGGACGCACACAGGGAGGTGATGTCGTCTGGTGCTGTGGTGGCGTCGACTGCAGGCCTGGCAAGGTCGATGCGTCAGTACCTGCTCTGAAGTTGGATTGGAAGACGGTGGCGACGGCCTCTGCAGCATGC
This sequence comes from Triticum urartu, assembly GCF_056163025.1. Classification (NCBI taxonomy): domain Eukaryota; kingdom Viridiplantae; phylum Streptophyta; class Magnoliopsida; order Poales; family Poaceae; genus Triticum; species Triticum urartu. The sequence continues at coordinate 502,834,138 of NC_141876.1, read as the reverse complement.
ACATGCGATGCCCGTTGAGAGTGCGCCGGACCAGTATGTGACCCAGATCCAGCAATTCGGCTTGGTTGGGGCCTCCGGCTTTAGATGTTGGACTTTGATGTGAGGTCTGGGTATGCAGTCCCGACAATCTGCACCCCTTCATCCAGTGGATAGGAGCAGCGACAATTATTGTCAAGATAGTGGCGTCAAACTCATTGATGTATTACTTTGTAAGGTCTTGATGAATAATTAATAAAATGGTTGCATGCATCGTCTTGATGCAGAGGCCGGGGGTCATCCTTCTTTTCGAAAAAAAATCATCTTGATGCTTTAATAAAATACCCTTTATATAAAAAGTTGAACCACTCCTCGTTTGCCAGTGCTCCAAGGGAATATGCCTTCCTCCCTTCGTGCTCCTTCCGATCCGTATTAACTATCGCTGATTTATACTACAATATCGTTTTTAGAAAAAAGCTGCAGACTACATATTGTATTACTTTGGGCTTTCGATGTTCACATTATGTTCTGTTATTTAAGTGTACATGATTCCTAATCATATATCCACTGCCAACCATTTCTGAAAAAATTTAGGCATCGCATGTATATGCGCAAAGTTCAGACAATGCTATTATGAATTTCTGATACATAATACATTACTCGTACAAACGGGTGTGTTTCCATGAGACTGTCAGAGCAAGGAGCTGCTACAATTTAGACACAATGCACACATCTGATTATTTTGTCATCCTCATTTAGCTCTGGGTGTCTTATCAGTTTCAGTGCCCTCAATTGTTCATACTGTCACTAATTAAAACCCGGTCAATCATTGTTTTGAAACAGAAAAATGGCAAGCAAGGGTGGGAAAAGGGAGCTGTTGGTTGACGTGTAACCAGAAGGTACGCAATAATCATAATCATGCAGAATTATATAACTAACCTAGTTGATTAGTACATACAAAGCTGAGTCATTAGTGGCTATAATGATCACCATGGGTACGGGCAATTCCTTTTTAATTATATTCAAATATATATTTCGGCAAAAGCCCGAACGATTTTTTAGGAAAAAGCGAAGGGCCAATCCATTACTCGTTACTTTGATACTTTCTGGACCCGTTTTATGGTTGCGTCAGTGTCTGAAATATCATTGTACCCAGCACTGCAAGATACTTGTTACTTTTGTTAGACCTTTTGCAACTTTCAGCGAATAGCTCCCGAAAAGAGATTGTACCAAGTATTAAGTAGCATAAAGCATTCTGTCATATATTCATCTATACTGCAATCTCGTGCCGCAAAAGAGAAATAGCTTACTCCGTAGATGTACGAAAAGTTATGTTTCAATTTGGGCAGTTGAGTGTATGCACTAGATGTACATAAATGAACCAACAAGCCGGCAACCTTAAATTGTCAAGGTGCTCAAGGATTTAGAGGAGGATAAAGCTATCCATTTATCATATGTACATTATTCTTAGGTAATGGAGAAGAGCACCTCCCCCAGACTCTGCACCAGAAGATGCACACTGCCTAATTCATCACAAAGTGATTACAAGAGAAAAGGTCACGGGATGCTTTTATTTTTTAAGAAGAGATCATAAGCTACAGCTCAAGAGACGATGAGAACTCAGTGGCACCTGCTCAGTGGTAGAACCAAGCCCATGTGCATGTGAAACATCATCTTTCATCTGAGAAGAGAGAGGACATGGCCGAATGAAAGGTGAATAAATTTTGAAAAGGGTTCTCGGGAAATCTTTAATTGATATATTCTCGATATTAATATATTTCCTTTATGAAAAAAATGGCGTCTTTAATTCTGAAAGTGACCCTTTCAACATTATTCTTGTTCCTGGTAAATGGATGATTCCCTAACTTCGGCTTTTTCTCCATGAATATTTGAATTTGGTAACCACTTGTCATTTACTTCAGTTTCATGAAGGTATCTTTGTTAGAATATATTTGAACACTTATATTATTATTTTTGGACGAACACTAATTTTAAATTACTCTAACCTTCTAGGTGCCACATCATCAAGAGTTATAGAAATCATTCAAGAAACATCCATGTAAGGGTCTCAAGAGTCAAGATGTCTTACCAATGTCTCACATTAGATTTTTTTTTTAGATTTTTCAGAATGTCTGCAACTTTATTTCTTCACTGTACTCAAGGATTAAGAGGATAATGTTCTCCATTTCAGAAATGTACATGTAAAAGCATCTTTAGTTTGAGAAGAGAGAGACCAGCTAATCCTCCTTTTCGAAGAAAAAAAATTCTAATACCAAAGGTTCATTTTATGGCTGAAAAAGCTTCCAGGGCATATTTAAATTTCTAAACAATTTACTTTTGTCATTTCGTCATGGTATCTTTGTTAATTTTTTAAGAATTATTCTCATCATTGTATTTGTTTTTTGGACGAATTCTACTTTAATCTATTGTAGCCTTCTAGGAGCCACATCATCAGAAGTTATAGAAACATCGCAAGATGCCTTTGAATGTCTTACACTAGAATTCTTGTAGATTGTTCAGAAAAGAATCCGGCTGCATCCAATGAATGGGGCATGAAAGTCAGGTCAAGGAGCAGTAGCCTTTGCAAGTTTGCATAAAAGATTGATCATAGGAAAACCTAAGGACAGCTCAAGATTCTGCACATACATTGCTTCCATCAGAGATAGTAACTAAACTCATGGAGCCAGGAATATTTCTTTTAATTATGACCTGAAATGCTGTTACATTTCTATCAACAGGGTAGCTGCTACATACATATATACATATGTTTATTTCTGAAAACAGTCAGCTCACAAAAATCCAACATTAATATTTCTGATCCAGGCAAATAAAATTAAAATGGCCTCACAAACTACGTTTTCACTCATCGGTTCCGGATAATCTGCTGGATCAGAGAGAACAACATCCACGTCAGAGAACACAAATTGTGGAGATATTCATGAATGGGACTCGTGGAGCTGCGTGAGCCAGTCATACGACTTGATTAACAAAATGAAATGTTCTCACTGCAAGTTGCAACTAAAAGTTTGTCATGTGTGAGATCAGGAGGCACCTAAAACTATCTCAGCAGCAGTCATTAGGACAACGCAGAGCCGGGCAAGGATTATATAATGTATGTACCTTGTCAGAAGAGAGAGTAAGCAACAGCAATATAGTAGCGGCCAAGTTGCCGGTGCTGATGCCGAACGTATCCGTTTCGATCTTCCCGGGGAGAAAATTATGGCAGGTTAAGTACCAACAGCTTCTACCTGTACATGGACATATACATTTTGTATGATACGTAGTACATATACATATACTAGCGTCCAAGTATTCCAAGGATTAACCAAATGTGAGGGATTAACTAACAGATTTGTCGCCTAACTCTCGTCCAGGTTTTTTATTTCAAATTGGCCCCAAATACTCGTAGGCTTCACACCAATCGGTCTGCACGTAGGTAGGTTAGCCTGCCTGCCAAGTCAAAACTCTACTATGCTTCCAATCATGCTGCAACAAAACGGTGGGCGCTGCCGAATTAAGAGAACACATTCGATCACAGTCAAGGGGGCAACTTGTTAGCTGTTACCACATCAGGATTTGTTTTAGTCGGCATTGTAATATCTGAAATTAATCGGTCACGGTCTAGCGGGTGTAACATAGTAGTGTGTAAGCATCTTTGCCCAGATCAGCTGTACTTTTTCCTTTCATCTTTGTTGAAATGACAGGAGCTTTGCCATCATCCATTGGTAGAAGAGGTAACGGGGTACCAAACTAAGCAACACAGGCTGCACACAAGGCTTTGGTTACGAAAAGAAATAGCTGCAAACCCTGCTGATGCAAGTCCTCCATTGCCTGAAAGTACTGTGATATATAGTTACATATGCGCATACATGACTGCACTTGTCATGGGAGCCACTCACTGTGGGTAAGTACGCTCTAGAGGGCAACAGGACTATCATGTCTTAGCTCAGAGTCGCTTGTCTTGGCTTCCCGAACCTTCCACGCCCCAACCTACCGGCTCTTGCCTGATTCTGTCGTATGGATCCATCATGATATCTTTGTATGTTTCCTCCGACCGATCGTCTAAACTTGTTTATGCCTGTCGTGGGACAGACTGGGAATAGTCCATTGCCCAGGAGGTCAATGTCAATCGTCAAGTGGCATCAGCAGGTTAACATTTCCAGCAATAGTTTTGGAGCCACTTGCTTCGCCAGGTGCGCCTGCGATCAGGCGCAAGAACGTCCACAAACCTGTAAATTAAGATACATTTACCAAACTTATCATCGCCAGCTTTCACATGATCACGATGTGTCTTAGTTTACAGGTCGATGGACAGGCAAGTTGATCGTTTCTTTCCCATTTGGGGCCGGTCCGTCGACGCCGCCGGTGCTCGCTGATAGGGCGGTAAAGACAAGCCGATCAGGTTCGTTAGTTAATAACGGAAGGCGAAATTATTGCCGCCTGCAAGAGCGCACCGGACACATCAGCCTGCTTTGGAGTTTTACGGGGTTGGCTGTTGGCATGCATGCATGCATGCATGTGCGGTCTGACCTTGTGATTGTATGTGAGTGTAGCTTCTTAACAAGATTAGCTCATAAAGTAAGCACTTAGGCGATGTAACCCGCTATATAACAATGTACTGCGGGGCCTGCATTTTATCATAAGATCATTATTAGTTGGTGGTGATTGGAAGGACCGGGCTGAGCTCGATCGATCGGTCCCTCGCTAATCATGCGAGTAAACTATGCCCTCCGGGTTGTAGTTTCATATGCGGACACGCTAGCTAACTGGTCGACATATCGGTCTCGATCATGATCGTTTCCTTTCGTCCGGTTGATTGCGATCGATGGAGATATGTGCAGGAGCAACAGCATATACAAAGCTAACGAGCTGTGAGGGGCGATCCAGCAAACAGGCACTAGTAGAAAACAGGGCTATGGTCCAGGCCGGCTCAGCCCATTAGTCCCGGTTCAGTGTAGAACCGGGACTAATGTGGGAATTGGTCCCGGTTCGTGAGCCCAGGGGACCGGCCGGGCCAATTGGGCCATTGGTCCCGATTCGTCTGGACCTTTTGATCCCGATTGATGGGACGAATCGGGACCAATGGGCCTCGCTCCTGGCCCACCATCATTGGTCCCGATTGGTGGCCTGAACCGGGACCAAAGGCTCCCCTTTAGTCCCGGTTCTTGCCACAAACCGGGACCAATGAGGTGCCTACATATACCCTCGCCCGCGAGCAGAGCACTACAGTGCTCTGTTTTTCTCTGGCCGGCGAGGGGAGGGATTTGTGGTGCTCTAGCTCACCTCCTATGCACATGAGGTGTTCGATGGAATGCCCGAGCCACACTACTTAAACTTTCTCCTCTCGAAGCTCGACCTCCAAGCTCCATTTTCCTCGAGATTTGTCTAGATTTAGCGGTCCGTCACGCCCCGTCCCCGTCTTCACCGCCGTCGATCACCCGCGCTGATCTCATCACTGACACCACCGTGGTGAGCCTCTTGTTCTTATCTTCTTTCTGAAAGGAAAAATATTCTTACTTGTCTGTTTAGATAGATACTTGTATCATTTTCTTACATTTATTATTGCATCTTATATAGTGCGATGGTTTTGGTATCCGCCCCCGTCGGCCCTCGTCCTGTCTATGATTCGGATTTGGTATGTATATTATCTTCATAACTATTGGTTCATTTATTGTTTATGAAAATTATGCCGACCAACGTGACATAGATTTTATTTATCTAGGATGTATGTGAATCGGAAATGCCAACCGACCCTATTGTCGAGAGGTTAAATTTAGTTGAAGAAGAAAACAATTTGTTGAAGGAAAAAATAAAAAAAATTGAGGAGGAGAAGATGATATTGGAGTTGCATGTTGCGGATGTCGTCGATGATCACAAGATCAAGATGGATGCAATGCGCTTGAAGATTAGAAAGATTAGAAAATATGCCATTCATACCGAGGCTTGGTATCATTATGCCGTTGGATCAATTGTTACCTTGGTTGCGATTATGATCGCATTTGTTTTCGCATTGAAATGTTTTACATAGTTTCAATGTATGGTTTAATTAATTAGATGCTCTGGAGAGCTATATGTTGTTAGATGAGAACTATGTATGCATTTTGGTTTTAATGTGATGATGAACTTCTATTAATTTGGACACTTAATTATATATAATGCACGCAGATGAACCGGCAATGGATGTACGGTGACAGACACACCCGCGAGTACATTAAGGGCGTGCATGAGTTTCTCGATGCGGCTGAGGCAAACAAGCAGAATGGTTTTATGTGTTGTCCATGCACTGAATGTGGGAATACGAGGTCTTACTCTAACCGGAAAATCCTTCACTCCCACCTGCTTTACAAGGGTTTCATGCCACACTATAATGTTTGGACGAGGCACGGAGAAATAGGGGTTATGATGGAAGACGGCGAAGAAGAAGAGTACGATGACAACTATGTGCCCCCTGAATACGGTGATGCTGCAACAGGGGGAGCTGGTGAAGATCAAGAGGAACCAGACGATGTGCCCAATGATGCTGCCACGGGTGAAGCTGCTGAAGATCAAGAGGAACCAGACGATGTGCCCGATGATGATGATCTCCGCCGGGTCATTGTCGATGCAAGGACGCAATGCATTAGTCAAAAGGAGAAGCTAAAGTTCGATCGCATGTTAGAGGATCACAAAAAAGGGTTATACCCCAATTGCGAAGATGGCAACACAAAGCTCGGTACCGTACTGGAATTGCTGCAGTGGAAGGCAGAGAATGCTGTGGCTGACAAAGGATTTGAGAAGCTACTGAAAATATTGAAGAAGAAGCTTCCAAACGATAACGAATTGCCCGACAGTACATACGCAGCAAAGAAGGTCGTATGCCCTCTAGGATTGGAGGTGGAGAAGATACATGCATGCCCTAATGACTGCATCCTCTACCGCGGTGCATACAAGGATCTGAACGCATGCCCGGTATGCGGTGCGTTGCGGTATAAGATCAGACAAGATGACCCTGGTGATGTTGACGGCGAGCCCCTCAGGAAGAGGGTTCCTGCGAAGGTGATGTGGTATGCTCCTATAATACCACGGTTGAAACGTCTGTTCAGAAACGAAGAGCATGCCAAGTTGATGCGATGGCACAGTGAGAACTAAAATAAAGATGGGAAGTTGAGAGCACCCGCTGACGGGTCGCAGTGGAGAAAAATCGAGAGAAAGTACTGGGATGAGTTTGCAAAGGACCCAAGGAATGTATGGTTTGCTTTAAGCGCGGATGGCATTAATCCTTTCGGGGAGCAGAGCAGCAATCACAGCACCTGGCCCGTGACTCGATGTATGTATAACCTTCCTCCTTAGATGTGCATGAAGCGGAAGTTCATTATGATGCCAGTTCTCATCCAAGGCCCTAAGCAACCCGGCAACGAAATTGATGTGTACCTAAGGCCATTAGTTGAAGAACTTTTATAGCTGTGGAATGGAAACGGTGTACGTACGTGGGATGAGCACAGACAGGAGGAATTTAACCTTAAGGCGTTGCTGTTCGTGACCATCAACGATTGGCCCGCTCTCAGTAACCTTTCAGGACAGACAAACAAAGGATACCACGCATGCACGCACTGTTTAGATGACACTGAAAGTATATACCTGGACAAATGCAGCAAGAATGTGTACCTGGGCCATCGTCGATTTCTTCCGACCAACCATCAATGTCGAAAGAAAGGCAAGCATTTCAAAGGCGAGGCAGATCACCGGAAGAAGCCCGTCATGCGCACCGGTGATCACGTGCTTGCTATGGTCAATGATTTACACTACGTAATCTTTGGAAAGGGTCCCGGTGGACTAGCTGTTCCGAATGACGCTGAGGGACACGCACCCATGTGGAAGAAGAAATCTATATTTTGGGACCTACCCTACTGGAAAGACCTAGAGGTCCGCTCCTCAATCGACGTGATGCACGTGACGAAGAACCTTTGCGTGAACCTGCTAGGCTTCTTGGGCGTGTATGGGAAGACAAAAGATACACCCGAGGCACGAGAGGACCTGCAACGTTTGCACGAAAAAGACGGCATGCCTCCGAAGCAGTATAAAGGTCCTGCCAGCTACGCTCTTACGAAAGAAGAGAAAGAAATCTTCTTTGAATGCCTGCTCAGTATGAAGGTCACGACTGGCTTCTCGTCGAATATAAAGGGAATAATAAATATGCCAGAGAAAAAGTTTCAGAACCTAAAGTCTCATGACTGCCACGTGATTATGATACAACTGCTTCCGGTTGCATTGAGGGGGCTTCTACCGGAAAACGTTCGATTAGCCATTGTGAAGCTATGTGCATTCCTCAATGCAATCTCTCAGAAGGTGATCGATCCAGAAATCGTACCAAGGCTAAGGAGTGATGTGGCGCAATGTCTTGTCAGTTTCGAGCTGGTGTTCCCACCATCCTTCTTCAATATCATGACGCACGTCCTAGTTCATCTAGTCGACGAGATTGTCATCCTGGGGCCCGTATTTCTACACAATATGTTCCCCTTTGAGAGGTTCATGGGAATCCTAAAAAATTTGTCCGTAACCGCGCTAGGCCAGAAGGAAGCATCTCCATGGGCCATCAAACAGAGGATGTTATCGGGTTTTGTGTTGACTTCATTCCTGGCCTTAACAAGATAGGTCTCCCTAAATCGCGGTATGAGGGGAGACTGACTGGAAAAGGCACTCTGGGAAGAGACTCAATAATATGCAGGGACGGATATTCTTGGTCTCAAGCACACTACACAGTTCTACAGAACTCTACCTTGGTGACCCCGTATGTTGATGAACACAAGAACAGTCTGCGCTCCAAACATCCGGAGCAGTGCGACGACTGGATTACATGTGAACACATCAGGACTTTCAGCAGTTGGTTGGAAACACGTCTCAGAGGTGACAACACTGTTTGTGATGAGTTGTACTTGTTGTCCAGGGGACCATCTTTGACTGTATTGACTTACAAAGGATACGAGATAAATGGGAATACATTTTACACGATCGCCCAAGATCAAAAGAGCACCAACCAAAACAGCGGTGTCCGCTTTGATGCAGCAACCGAGAGCGGAAAGGACACATATTATGGTTACATAGTGGACATATGGGAACTTGACTACGGACCTGATTTTAAGGTCCCTTTGTTTAAGTGCAAATGGGTCAATCTGTTAGGCGGCGGGGTACAGGTAGACCCACAGTACAGAATGACAACAGTGGATCTGAAAAATCTTGGGTACACTGACGAACCGTTCGTCCTAGCCAATGATGTGGCACAGGTTATCTATGTGAAGGACATGTCTACCAAACTGAGAAAAAGAAAAGATAAGGAAGCGAATACATCATACGATGAGCCAAAGCGCCACATAGTTCTTTCAGGAAAAAGGGACATCCTGGGAGTGGACGGCAAGACAGACATGTCTGAAGATTATGAAAAGTTTCATGAAATTCCTCCCTTCAATGTCAAGACTGACCCAAGCATCCTGATAAACAATGAAGATTATCCATGGTTACGGCGCAATAAGCAAATGACACAAGCGAAGAAAAAGTGAAGACTTTCTCCCGCAATAAGCAAATGCTATGTCGGTGAAATTATGATACCATCCCAACTTTCAACTTTTTCAGAGTTCATTTGAAATGCTTTCATGTCTTATGGTTCGAAACTTTGATACTTTGAAAGTGATTGTCCATTTTGTACACGAAGTGCATCAAGTTTTTGTCGTAACCCTCTCTACTTTTTGGAACATGCTATGTGGGTGAAATGATGATACCATGCCAACTTTCAACCTTTTCAGAGTTCATTTTGAAATGCTTTCCAATTTCAGAGTCATTTAGCTCAAAGAATGAATTAATAGCAAACAGAATGAACTACAAAACTTTTATGAAAATAAAAACAATCAATTAAAATATTATGTTATGATCAACTAAAATAAAACTATAATATTCTTCAATAGTAAAAATAATATAATTTGTGTGACCTAAAATCAAACTATAAGTATTTAATTGAAGTATAAATAAAAAATAAATAGCAAAGAAGAAAAAAAATTCTAATTTTATAGTAAAGTTATTCATAAACTAGTGATTCACACAAATTTTTAAAAATTCAAATTTAAACTATTTAAATTTAAAACTAATGGCACTAACAGAAAGTTTATAATTTTTGTGACCTAAAAGCAAAAAGAAATCACTAAAAAACTGTAAGTATTTAGTTTTAAGTAGAAATAAAAAATAAAAAAAAAAATCTAATTTTATAGTAAAGTTATTCATAAACTAGTGATTCACACAAATTTTTAAAAATTCAAATTTAAACTATTTAAAATTTAAAACTAATGGCACTAACAGAAAATTTATAATTTTTGTGACCTAAAAGCAAAAAGAAATCACTAAAAAACTGTAAGTATTTAGTTTTAAGTAGAAATAAAAAATAAATAGAAAAAAAATTCTAATTTTATAGTAAAGTTATTCATAAACTAGTGATTCACACAAATTTTTAAAAATTCAAATTTAAACTATTTAAAATTTAAAACTAATGGCACTAACAGAAAATTTATAATTTTTGTGACCTAAAAGCAAAAAGAAATCACTAAAAAACTGTAAGTATTTAGTTTTAAGTAGAAATAAAAAAATAAAAAACCAAAAAAATGTAGAAATAAAAAAGAAAAAACCAAAAAAAATGCCACCTACTGGGCCTCCACGGCCTGAATACGACTAGAAACCCTACATGGGCCAGGATTCAGGCCCGCAGAAGGCCCAATAGGCCCACAGGCAAAGCAGTGTCAAATTAGGCCTATAGGCCTGCTGTTCAGAGGAGTTCGAGAGGGAGGAGGCAGCAGAGCTTATAAACTGGTGTTGGGCGCTGTCAACTAGCGATGTGGGACTAAACTTATGGGCGCGGGGCAGCACAAGGGTATTGGTCCCGGTTGGTGGCCCTAACCGGGACTAAAGGTGGCATTGGTCCCGGTTGGTGGCACCAGCCGTGACCATTGCCCCCCTTTAGTCCCGGTTGGTGCCACCAACCGGGACCAATGGGCTTCGCTTCCCGCCCTTTGGGCTGCCGAAAAGAGGCCATTGGTCTCGGTTTGTGGCACCAACCGGGACTAATGCCCACCTTTAGTCCCGGGTGCTGCCACGAACCGAGACTAAAGCCTCTTCTATATAAGGCCACACTTTGGAATTTTTCATTCTCATCTTGCAGTTGCCGCCCCTGACGCCGCCAGGCTGCCCCGACGCCGCCCCGCCCCCATCGTCGCCGTCGCCCGCGCCCATCGTCGCCGTCGCCCGCGACGCGCACCGCCACGGCCCGCCCCCGTCGCCGTCGCCCTCGTCCCTGCCCCGACGCACACCGCCCCGTCCCGCCCTCGCCGTCGCCCGCGCCGGCCCCTTGCCCGACGCCCGACGCCCCGGCTACCGTCCCCGTCACCGCGTCCCCGAGCCCGCCGTCCTCGTCGCCGGACTCCAGCCGTCGCCGCCCCCCTCAAAGTGAGCCCCCCTCTCGAGTGCCACTCTTGCGCCGCCCGAGCGCCCTTGCTCCACCCCTGCTCCATGGTCGCCGCCGCCCGAGCGCCCCAGCTCCGCCCCTGCGCCCTTGCTCCGCCCCTGCTCCGCCGGCCCCGAGCGCCCGAGGAGAAGTAGAGGAGAGGAGAAGTGGAGCAGCAGCAACGCGCTGTCCACTTTTCTGAATTTTTTGGAACGGGAGGAATTTTTTTGTCCATATAGAAGGTGTTTGATGAAATACTAGATGGCTTTGGGCATTCTTGGAATTTTTAAAAAAAAATTGTGGTGAGGTACTGATGCAAGACAAAGGCGATGGCAAAATTTCAGAATTTTTGGAGAGGTTTAGAATAGGTTTTCAACAAGTTATTTGAATCCGATTCAAATTTCATTTGAATGAAATTTGAAAATTTTGAACTATGGATCAGAATATGCTAAATATGTCAAAAATGTTTTTTTATATGATGTTTTTTTCATATATGTATTCATTTTTTTATTTAGGTTGTTAATTAGTAGATATCGATTTTAGGTTAGTGTAGAGGAAAAAGTAAAATAAGGAAAAGGAAGAAAAGAGGAAGAAGGAAGAAGAAGAAGAAGAAAAGGAAGGAGTTTGGAAAGGAAAATAAGAAGAGGAAGGCTTCTTTTTTTTTCTTCGATCTTCTCCTCTATTTTGTTCATGGATATATGCTAAAGAAAACGAGGGGGTGATAGATGATGATGAGGGGTCGAGAGTGGGACGAGAGGTCGAGAGGTGTCGAGGGGAGAAAAAATATGTTATCAGGGACGAGGGTCATCGAGGGGTCGAGAGAGGGATGAGGGGTCGAGAGAACTAAATAAGAAGAAGAAGAGGAGAGGAAGTAGAGGAGAAATAAATAAGAAGAAGAAAAAAGAAGGGGAAGAAGAGGGAGAAGAAGAGGAGAGGAAGAAGAGGAAGTCTTCTCCTCTATTCTTTCTTTTCTTCTTTTTTCTTCTTCTTCTTCCTCTTTATTTTATCAGGAACGAGGGTCGTCGAGAGGTCGAGGAGCGGTAGAGGAGAAACCCTAAATAGAAAGTATCGTCGGTGAGAGATACATGTACCGTCGGTGTCGGACACTACACCCACATCCCACAAGTGGCGCGGGCTTCGACGCCCACGTCACTTGTGGGACGTGGATGTAGTGTCCGACACCGAAGGCCACATGTATCTCACACCCACGATACTTGCTAGCTATTTAGGGTTTCCTCTACCGGAAAGAAGAGGAGAAATAAATAAGAAGAAGAAAAAAGAAGAAAAAGAAGAGGAGAAGAAGAAAGGAATAGTGGTGAAGAAGAGAAAATAGAATATATTTTATTTTCTCTTTTCTCCACTATTCCTTTCTTCTTCTCCTCTTTTTTTTCTTCTTTTCTTCTTCTTATTCTTCTTCTTCTTCTTATTCTTATTAGCCGGAAGTAGAGAGAGGTTTCCTAGTGTCAAAGTATTGAAGAAATCCATGCCTTCATCATTAGCTGGAAGTAACCAGGGCATGTTGGTACGAAGTTCTGCAAAGTTGTTTTGGAATGGAGTCCCGGATAGAATAATCCGCCTTTTGGTACCAATTCAGCAAAGGCCTTCCAAATAGCGATATTCGGAAGGCTCTTGCTGAACTTTGTACCAAAAGGTGGATTATCCTATCTGGGAGTCCGTTCCAGAATAACTTTGAAGAGCTTCGTACCATCATGCACATGTTACTTTCACCTAATGATGAAGACATGGTTTTGTTGAATCCTGAGACACTACGCAACCTCCCGACCCCTCGGCGATCCTCTCGAACATGAGAGGAAGAAGAGGATCGTCGAGGGGTCGAGGGTTCCAGGGTCGTCGAGGGGTCGAGGATCGCCGAGGGGTCAAGAGAGGTTTCCTAGTGTCAAAGTATTGAAGAAATCCATGCCTTCATCATTAGCCGGAAGTAACCAGGGCATGTTGGTACGAAGTTCTGCAAATTGTTTTGGAATGGAGTCCCGGATAGAATAATCCGCCTTTTGGTACCAATTCAGCAAAGGCCTTCCAAATAGCGATATTCGGAAGGCTCTTGCTGAACTTTGTACCAAAAGGCAGATTATCCTATCTGGGAGTCCGTTCCAGAACAACTTTGAAGAGCTTCGTGCCATCATGCACATGTTACTTTCGCCTAATGATGAAGACATGGTTTTGTTGAATCCTGAGACACTACGCAACCTCCCGACCCCTCGGCGATCCTATCGAACATGAGAGGAAGAAGAGGATAAAAAAAGAAGAGGAAGAAGAAAAAAAGAGGAGAAGAAAGAATAGAGGAGATCCTCTATTCTTTCTTCTCCTCTTATTTTTCTTCTTCTTCCTCTTTTTTTTATCGGGAACGAGGGTCGTCGAGGGACATAGATGTAGTGTCGTCGTTGTCGATATATACCCCCTCCCAATAGCTTACTATGATTAGGTAGCTAGTTCTACGTTTGGCACTAATATATCCATCTGTCATGTTTGAATAATAATTGCCATGTTGTAAATATTTGTAGAAACTATGGACACCGCCCTAGACGAAGCAACAAAAGAAGCGTTGTTGAGGGACATAATCGCAGAAGGAAGTGATGCCATCTCGTTGTTTCTCAACGAAACCGATGGTCTGGAAGGAGAGGGTGAACAAGCTGGCTACGGTGACCTAATGCCGGTGCAAGAAGAAGAACATGAGGACGGCTCCGGTGACCGAACCGAGTCCGGCCAGGTATATATATTAGTTAAGCCTATGCTGACTAGCTGATTGATGCATTCATTGTTTTGGTATGTACACATATTAATTAAGTCTTTGTTCTTTTTTCTAGCCCTCCGGATCGAGCACAACTTCGGTAAAGAGACGAGGCCCGAAGAAAAAGTTGAGCTCGGATGAAAAGTTTGAGATCATAGCAATCGCGCCCGACGGCCAACCTATTGAACCCCTCCAGACAAAGAGCGCATTTGTTGCTCAGTGCGGGGTTCTGGTTAGGGACAAGATCCCGATAAGCATCCAGCAATGGTTTAAGCCGGCTACAGAAGACCCTGAGGTCTCTTATGTCAATGATATACAGAAAAATGATCTTTGGACTGAGCTGAAGTCAAATTTCACCCTACCGCCTGAGGATAATCCAGAGAACCCAGTTAAAGAGAAATTAATCAAGTCTTTTGCTCTGAAGAGGATGGCAGAACTATTCAGGAGGTGGAAGAAAGAGCTGAATAAGTTTGTCGAAAATAATGAGACACCAGAATTTAAGGGCAGATATGAGAATATCAGAGATCACTGGCCCGCATTTGTGGCCCACAAGACATCGGAAAAGAGTAAGAAGATGTCGGCGACAAACAAGCAAAATGCTGCGAAGAAGAAGCTTCACCATCGCACGGGGTCAGGTGGCTACCTCGTAGCCCGGCCTAAGTGGTCCAAGACTGAGAATGATCTGGTTCATAAAGGGATCGAACCAGAGACAATTAACTGGCCAGACCGTTGCCGGACTTGGTTCTTCGGGGCTGGCGGAACACTGGACCCTGTAACAGGGAAGTGCATTTGGACGAACGATCAAATGGACATACCAGTCAGTAAGCTTAAGCAGTATATCGAAGCAGCGCAGGAAGGGACGTTCTTTCCAGACAGAGAGAACGACGAGCTCACAATGGCCCTCGGGAATCCTGAGCACCCTGGACGGACACGAGGCACGCCAGGCTCCATTCCGTGGAAGGTTGGGTTTCCGGACGCAGGCGGTTACAAATCCCATGAGAGGAGGAAAAAAGTGCAGCAGACCCAAATGCAGGCGCTGCAAGCAAGGGTAGACGCGATAGAGGAACGAGAAGCAAATCGCAGCAAATGTACTGCCGAAGCCTCCCCCGAAGCTACCCCGCCATCTCAGCGCAGAAGCAGCGTGGCTTCCACCGAGCTACTTCAGCCGGAGCATGCCTTGACGGCTCCTGCCAGCTATCCCGTGGATGCTATAACGGAGTCTCAAAATTGCCACCTTATGACGCAATGGATGAATTTGAAGGTCAAGGCGGCTGTTGGCTCTGTTTTTCCTACTGAACCCGGCGCAACTTTTCACTGCCGGCCGATTCCAGAAGGATATGCTAGGGTGATGGTGGATGAGATAATGGAGGGATTTTAGGACCTCCAGCTTGACCACCCTACCGGTGAAGGGGAGACTCGGCTGGGGTCTGCTCTGAAGACTCCATGCCTATGGCGGAAGGAGCTCATCAACCTTCCGAACTGGACGCCACCGCCTCCTCCTCCTCCTCCGGCGAGTCAGGGCACTCCGCCTCCACCGCCTCCTCCTCCGGCGAGTGACGATCAGGGCCCTCGGCCGGCTCCTTCTCCGGCGCGCGGCGGCACTCCGCCTCCTTCTCCGCCTGCGCCGACGCGCCCGAGCAGCCAGCCTCCTCCTTCTCCGCCTCGTCAGCAAGGGCGGAAGAGACCTGTCGCCGCTCCAGCTGCTCCGGCGCGTCGTAGTCCTTCTCCTCCGCCTCTTAAGCAAGTAAAGAAGACAACCGCTACGTCTGCTCGGTCGGCGTCTAGCAGTACAACCAGAGGCGGGAGGACATACAGATTCGGTCCTTCTCTGAAGACTCCAGAGAAGTTACCATACGAGAGGACCCAGGAGGAGAACGCCGAGATCGCGCGAGAAGAAGTGAAGAAATTCTTTGAAGGGGTGAAAGCAAAGAAACATCCACCTCCGGAGGAGAAGGTAGATCCGGTGAAAGTGAAGCGCACTCTGGCTGCCCTGACAAAACCACCGAAGTCTGATTCGCCGAAAGGAAACTATGACCGCATTATTGGAAAGGAATTTGCCGAAGCGGAGCGGTCGGAAAGTACTGTCAGTGATCAAAGGCTGAAAGAATGACGAGCTGGGAAACAAATTGCCCAGCTCGGCGAACAAGCGAAGCAATCGTGCCCCCCGCTCAAGGTGCCTAGCCACAACGTCGATAATGATCCGAGGATGGTGCCCGGTTATAGCAATCTTGCATATTACCTGCCCGACGAAGTACATTATGAACCCATGGACGTGCAGATACAAAGATACGAGTACGGGAAGCCTCTCGTCAAAGATGAAAGATCTCTATCAACGATGATGCGAAGATTGCATGATTGGTACTTGAAAATCTGCAGAGACTTTGGGGGGGGGAGTACTTTGTATGCGAGAGTTAAACCGGAGCATGACCTCGTTGGAATTGATCTGTTGCTTGTTCCATTTGAGGAGTTCTATCAGTTCTTCAATCAATTGGCCCTCGATAAAACAACGGTCGTCTGCTACTGTCTGTAAGTAGTACTACTTCTGTCATTAAGTTTCTCTATATAGCTTAGCTCTTTCATTGCATGTATTTATAATCATCCTCACTATATTATGTAGATTGAAGATCGTCGAATTGAAGAAAAGACAAGTCGGTGATATTGGGTTCATTAACACATATCTCATAGATGCAACTCAGGTTAAACTTCATGCCGCAGCTACCGAGGCCAGCTTGCTACGATCGTTCGTAATAAATCAAAACAAAGATATAATACTCTTTCCTTACAACTTCAGGTGAGTGTTACTGTCTTGTGCGTATTCGGTTTCCCTTATATATTAGTCAAGGTTATGGTAATGTAATTGATGAGTTATGCATGTGTGTGCAGTTACCACTATATTCTCCTAGAGATTAAGCTTGAGCAGGGAGTAGTAACCGTTTTGGACTCTAAACGAAAAGATCCCAAGGAGTATGCGGACATGACTGAAATCCTCAAAAAGTAAGTTAAATCGATCATTATCCACCATATCAGCAACTTTGTTCATTTCCTGATATCAAGTAATTGTTTTCTTTGTCCGGCAGGGTTTGGAGAAAATTCACCAAAACAGTTCCGGGACTGCCGAAGGAGCTGGAATTTAGACACCCGAAAGTAAGTACTATAGTAGCATGTTCCGCGCATCTCCTAGTGATTCAAGCGCTAGTTTCATCAATATCATTTAGCATTCTTGCTTATCAGTTTGATTGACCTCTATTTCTTGTAAAGTGGTTGTGGCAGGAACAAGGGAATGATTTCTGTGGATACTACATCTGCGAGTCCATCCGCCACACGACCTGTGAGCGGGGCGGGTACTCTAACGAACAATATGAAGTACGTAAATAACAACATTCACAATTTTATTTTATTACCATCATTTGTGTTGAGTTTCATTCATTTATATATATATATGTATTGACCCCCTTCTTCAAATTAGATGTTTCGGAAGCGGGATGAACTCCTAGCACCAGCTCGCATGCGAGCAATTCAAGAGGAATTGGCGGCATTCTTTCTTGACCACGTGATCCCTGAAGACGGAGAATTCTATGTGGACCCTGAGTCCGTATGATTATATTTGTAAGAGATAATTATTGTATATATGTAGCCGGTACTGTCAGATAGATATACGAGAACTTGTTGTTCGACCAATCTCTCGGAGAAGGAGAGGTGGTCGATATCACTTCTCTCTGTATATATGCATATATGTTCATGACGATCTTCTGTTTCCTTCGTTTGCTTACTAGCTAGCTAGCGTGTCTAGTCCTCTCTATATACGTACGTATAGTACGTAGCGTCGACCAAGCACGGACATAAGAGAGGACACTTCTCTCTATTAATTATAAATAGCTAACACAATATATGAAACACCTAAATTAACCCCGCAAAACCCCCAACCCCCCCCCTTTCAAAAAAAATAAAAACCCCAGCCACAGAAGTGCTGACGCGTGGATGCCTATTGGTCCCGGTTGGTGCCACCAACCGGGACCAAAGGGTCTCCTGACTGGGCTCTGCGCAATGCCCACATGGAGGGCCTTTAGTCCCGGTTCTGGATTGAACCGGGACTAAAGGGGGGAGGTATTAGTACCGACACTTTAGTCCCGGTTCCGGAACCGGGACTAAAGGCCCTTACGAACCGGGACTATAGGCCCTTTTTCTACCAGTGAGGTAGTATGGCTATGGTAATGGGCAATGTGTGTATAAGAGCATCTCCAACAGGTGTCGGTCGCGCCGCGCGCAAAAAACACATATACCGCGCGCGCATCGGCTGGTTTGGTGCGGCGCGTTGCGCCCGCTCCAGCAGCCGCGCTAAAATGCAGCGGGCGCGCCGCTCCAGCAGCGCGCAAAAAAGCAGCGCGCGCGCTCATTCTAGGCTATTGGAAAATAGATAGATTGTATAGATTTTAACGATACAAAGGTATTTTACATCGGAAACATAGATTGCATAATAAAACAGGAGATAGATTGCATAAAAAAACTAGTCTAAGTCGCTATCATCACTATCGTCATCCTCCTCGGCGGTGTCGTCCGAGGTATCCAGCCAGATGTCCAACCACCGATCATCATCAGGCGTGAAGAACGACTGTCCACCAGCTTCAACGAGATCGGACTGCGCGTTCGCCAACGCCTTGCGCCGACGCCTGTCCAACCGCGCCTCGTGGCGCCTTGCCCAGTAGGACTGCTCGTAGGCGACGTCCTCCGGGTGGCGGCGGCGCCACTCGCCATGACCAGCTCGTCCTCCTGCGCGACGAGGAGGCGGCGCTGCCGCTCGGCGTGCTCCGCACGGTCTTGTGCCGTGTTCAGACGCGGCGGCGGGGCACGGTCGAGCGCTTGCTGGAGCGTGTAGACATCCTGGAAGTTCATCTGGCCGCGCGGCCGGCCTAGGCGCCACGCCGCCGCGTCGTACGCGCGGCCGGCCTCGCGCGCCGTCCCGTACGTGCCGAGGCCGAGCCGGAGATCGCCGGAGCGTATCTCCGCGTAGTAGCCGCCATTGGGGCGCATGCGGGCGCCGCGGTAGCCGGACGCTCCTCGGCGGCGCGGCGGCATGGCGGCGCGTCGGTGGCGGGGCGCCGGGGCGGCGGAGGTGCGTCGGTGGCGGGGCGCTGGAGCGGCGCGTGGCAGAGAGAAAGAGGAAAAGGAGAAGAGGAGACGTGGAGAGGCGCGTGGCGCGCGCCGCACTTTATAGGCGCGCCGGAAGCGGCGCGCAAAAGATGGCGCGCGAGCTAGCGCCTTTTCGCGCGCGCGCAAGCGGTTTTCGCGCGCGTGGTTTTCCCGCCGCCGCTGGAGCGCGGCAAAACGCCCCGCGCACGCTAAAGGCTGCGTTTACCGCGCGCGCACGTCGTTTCACGCGGCTATTGGAGATGGTCTAAGACACTGAACCGTGTTATTCAATCAGTTCATGCTAGGCAACAATTGACAGGTTCTGTAGAGGCAAGGCAACCCTAGTATATGATGATCCGTATAATAGTATACTCAATCGGTCCATGAAAATGTACATATAAAAATTTATAGAGTGGAGTAAAAAAATGCATTGCAAAGGTGCAAGCCCACCATCTCTCTCCTCTTTAAGGATGTGTTTGTTTGGGCTGCAGCTTCATCGGCTGCGGCTGCAATGGCTGCAGCTGGAGAAGCAACTGTAACTGCTAGCTGTAGCTGGAAGGTTGGAGCTGAAATGCAGTCGTTTGATAATTATGTTGTAGCAGCTGTGGCTGTAGCTGAAACATGTTGAAATGATTAGAACATTCTTTGTTCTTGTGTTTTGTGTAGATTGGATTTAAGTGTTGACTATACTATTTTAATAGTAAATTACCCCACCCGCAATAAGCTACGTGCATGTAGAAAGTGAAAGACAAACATTTTTTCTATGTTAAAGTGCATTAGGAAGATGAAAATACACTTTTTTGTGGACAAATTTTAAATACCAAACATACATTTATTTGTGGACGGAAGAACTATATTGTTTCTCATCAATCGGGAAAGTAGCGATGTCGGCTCAGTGCTGTCAAATTTCGTGGGAGGTAGGCCAAATCCAAGAGCTAGCAAGAGAGGCATATTGTTTCAGGAACAAGCAAAATTTGGCTTTTCGTGGCCACATGGCGCTGCGATAGGAATTAAAATTTAGTTCGTGTATTAAAATAATTAATTTGTTAAAATATGTTCCAGAATTATTAAAATGTTACGACTTCCTTAAAATATATTTAGGAATTTTAAAACTATGTCATTAATTAAAAAATCACAAATTTAAAAAGATATTCATGGATTTAGAAAACGATCTGAATTTTAAAAGTGTACAGACCTATTAAAATGATGTGCGTAATTATTTTAAAAATCATGAATTTAATAAGTTTCTTGTATTTATACATGAATTTTATAAAAATACTCGTGATTTTTCAAAAAAAAACATAAATTTTAAAAATATAAAGAAAAGAAAAGAAACAATAAAGAATGAAAAGACACAAAAAATCTAAAAAATAAATAAACTGACAGAAAAATGAGAAGAAACAAATAATGCTCGCGCATTTGCTCATTGTCCAGCGACTAATGCACGGAATAAGATTCCCTTCTTGCGGTGCCAGAGGCCGCACCAAAGTTGGCATCACATCTTGAACCTCGACCCAACGTACACAGATGCTTGACGCGCACGACATCGCCTTTCCTACATGATCCAATTTTCATGACTTTTTGTACATTGGTTGATAAAAGCGATATTATTTAGGAATCGTAGGAATATGATATGATAGGGTCTCTCAAAATTAAGGTTGACGACGAGACGGTTCGCGGCGAGTAAGTCCCAATTGAACTCGGCCCGGTTGCCTGCCCATTAGATTATCCCTCAGCATATCTCTGTCGATGCCCTTGTATCCATGGAGCCCATGGGCACAAAGAAAAAGTGAACATCCAATCAACTTAGGATCATACACAATGGAAAATTCTATTTGACGCTTTGTTCGTCTAAATGTCGACTTCACACACAAAGTGCCAATCCGTGGGCTGACCACTAGACAGCGAGCAGTAAGTTCTTTCAACGGCTTTCTTCTATTTTTCCACTAGAGAATTTTTTCCCCTGGTTTTTCATGTTAGTTTTCTTCGGCTTATTCTAGTTTACTTTACTCTTTATTTTTTTGTCTTTTCTTATTTTTTTACGTTTTACAATTCATGGATATTTAGAAGTTTAGGAACAATTTATGAATTGGGATTATTTCTAAATTTGCGAAAATTATAAATTCATAAACATTTTCTTAATTCAGAAACAATGTTAAATTGGTGATCACCTTTTAAAATAGTCAAACCAAAAATTCGTGATGTTTATAAAATATAGAATTTTTTAATTTATTTTTTCTCTTCACTTTTGAATTTCAAAATAAGGGCTTTCTTTTAATTCCAAGATCATTTTTAAAATATATTATTGTTTTTAACATTTCCAACTATTTTTTAAAAATAATGAACATTTTGTAAGTGATGATCATCTTTTAAACGGGAAACACGTTTTAAAATTCATGAGAAAATTAACGGGCAAGGGATCTGTTGACCTGTATATCAGCATATAGTTTCTCATTGATCGGGAAAGTACCGGCACCGGTTCAGTGTTGGCAAATTTCGTGGGAGGGAGGCCAAATCCAAGAGCTAGCTAGAGACGCATTGGTTTTATGAACAAGCAAATTTTGGCTTTCCGTGACCACATGGCGCTGCGATAGGAGTGGGAATTTGCTGTTTTATAAAAAGAATCTAAAAATCCAGAATTATAAAATGTTCTTTTAAAAATAAAAAATTCAGAAATAATCCCTTAACTAAAAATGTTCTAATACTTTTTAAAAATATGCATGAATTTAGAAAATGTCTAGATTTTCTAAAATTTTACAAACATTTTAAGAAAGGTCCGTCTAATTTTAAAAAAAATCATAAGCTTTGATATATTTAAAAAAGCAGGAACTTTATATAAAATGTTCATGATTTTTTCACAACAAACTGTTCGTGATTTTTAAAAAGTAAAAATAAAGAAAAAGACACACATTAAAAATAAAATAAAATAAAATAAAATAAGGGGAAATGAGAAGGAAAAAAAAGACACCTCGCCCAACACTTGGCCACCCCAAAAGCTCGCACATTCGTTCATGGTCTAGCGACCCATGCGCAAAATAAGATTGCATTGTTGCAGTGACGAAGATTGCACCAAAGCTGACATCACATCTTGAATATTGGCCCAACGTACAAAGACGCTTGACGTGCATGATCCAAATTTCATGACTTTGAGGATATACACTGATTTATAAAAAGCGATATTGTTTAGGAATCTTAGGAATATGATATGGTAGGGTCTCTCAAAATTAAGGTTGGCGACGAGACAGTTCGAGGCGAGTAAGGCCATATTGAACTCGGCCTGCTTGCCCGCTCATGAGATTATCCCTCGGGATAATCTTTGTCGATGCCTTTGGGCACATAGAAAAATTGGACACACAATCAACTTAGGGTCACACACAATGGTAAAGCAAATCCTATTAGACGCTTTGTGTGTCTAAATGTCCACTTCACGTATGAAACATTGATCCTTGTCTTGGCCAGTAGACGACGAGCAGTATGTTCGCTCAATGGCTTTCTTCTGTTTTTTCGTTGGAGATTTTTCTTCTGGTTTTTCCTGTTAGTTTTCTCTTTGGTTTCTTTCTAGTTTTTTATTTATTTTTATTTATTTGTGTTTTTACTTTTCTTCATGGTTTACCTTCAAATGTTCGTGAACATTTACAAATTTAGGAATAATTTTTGAGTTGGCCAAAAACAATAATTCATATAAACATTTTCTTAATTCACAAAAAAATTAAATTGGTGTTCTTCTTTTAAAATTTTCAATAAAAATTAAATTCATGATTCTTTCAATTATACTATTTATAAAATTCATAAAAAATTAATTTATTTTTAAAATGCATGAACCTTCTTATATATCAAAAAACATTTTTAAGGTTAGATTATTATTTTAAAATTTCCCAACCATTTTTAAAAATTAGTGAACATTTTTTTAAGTGATGACCATTTTTTAACAGGAAACACTTTTTGGAATTCATTAAAAAAATGTTCTCAAACATTTTCAAGTTCTCAAACGTCTGGTTATAAAAAAATTCAAGAAAGTTTTTTAAAAATTCACAAAGGTTTTTTAATGTATTTTAAATTTTGAGAACATTTTCAAATTTCGTCCACAATTTTAAAATCCCTAATTTTTTCCAGAATTCGTGCACATTTTTTAGGACATCTGTTTTTTAATTTTAGTGTAATGTACAGCCGTCGGTTTTTTGGTGGAAAACCAACCGAAAAACTAAAGGGAACTGAACTCTCGAAATTGACTAGAGTTGCTAACATTTTTTAACCAAATCCCTCCTGGCTGTCACATGAGAGAGGGTGGGGGTGTTGAAACGCAATAAATCGAGTGATCGGTGCTTTCTGCAAAATTATTTGAAAAGTAGCGGTTTTTGCAATGGATTAATGATTAGGTGCTTTTCTGTAAACCTAGCGGCAAATGTGATAGTTTTTTTTTGCAACTAACTCCTTATTTTCATGAGCTATTCTCATGTGATGAGGATGGGGCTTGCCTGCTCCCCACATATACTCCCATCCGTGCTCCCATCTGGTTCAACGGACGAGATTGTTTTATGTGAAGGCCCACGTCTGCACCTTCCCTTTCCTTCCCCAGCGTCTCTTCTCCTCGTCCCTTCCTCTGTAACTCATCATCGATCATGGCGTCCGCCTCGCACGATCCCAGAAAACTCCAGCCGGCTTCTATCAAGAAAGATCGATCGATTGATCATTCGATCGACTGGTGTGTATATGAACGCTTGCCGGAGCTGATCACGAAAGCTGACATGAATAAAGCCTCATATCATATGATATGCGTACACGACGGCCGGTGGCCGGAGGGCACCACAGTACAGTGCGTGTAGGGGCCAGGACATGGGATAGATGCTACTTAGCTAGTCCTGAGCGAGCGAAGGACCGACTGCGGACTACACGCCAAATTTTACCGGCGCCGCTTTTATCTTTTTCATGGCTGCTGCAAGGACCCACTGCTGTAGTAGCACGAGGAACCTGGAACCCCTTTCGCCACAGTGTCCTGTGTTCTCATCGCCGGGCGACTCACAGTGTTCCTTCGATTTTGGTCGTGATATTTTTGGGTTAAGAGATTGATAGAAGCCGGTTGGAGATTTTTGGGATCGCGCGAGGCGGACGCCATGATCAATGATGAGTTACAGAGGAAGGGATGAGGAAAAGAGACGCTGGGGAAGGAAAGGGAAGGTGCAGACATGGGCCTTCACATAAAACAACCGCGTCCGTTGAACCAGATGGGAGCACGGATGGGAGTATATGCGGGGAGCAGGCAAGCCCCGTCCATGTGATGAATCCCTTCGTCCTCTCTCGGCGGCTTGTGGTGTGTCACATAGGAGATGAATGGAAGGTTGTGTGTTGCGTTTTTCGATAAAGAAATTAGCGACAATCTTTTCAAATTTGACCATTGAATGCACATGGGAAGGATGATTCTTGGCGCGTTTTTTCGCACAGGAATTGGCTGGTTCTCAAAGAAGATATTATTTCAGCAGTACAAGTTTTCTTCTACACCAGTATCATGCCAGCGGCTGTTAGGGCATCTCTAGCCGTTGGCCCCCCAGGAGGGGCAAAAAATCGCCCCCCGGGGGCGCACCGGCGCTAACCGCGCACTGGGGACGTGATGCCCCCCAGTCGCAGCCCCCCACGGGTTTTTAAAATGTTCAAATTCGGTGCAAACACAACGCAAACACGGGCGAGTTCGTTCAAATTTAAACATATTTTACAAAAAAAGAAAAAAACTACCGCGGGCTACCCCCGCCGTCTCCCTCGCCGCCCGCCCACGCGGTTCTACATGCCGAGGAGGCTGTAGAACCGCGTGTAGTCACCGCCACCGTCGTCGTCGTCCTCGTCGTCGCCCCCGCCTACGCGTCCGCCGTCCCTGCTGCATCCCTCCCCCGGTTGGTGCGGCGGGTTGGACGGTCCGAAGGCGGCGTCGTCGTCGCTATCGAGGACGATGACACCGTCCCCGTCCTCGCGCCCACGTTTGCAGGCGGCGATCTCCTCCAGGGCCCGGCGCTGCCGGACCATCTCCTCGCGCACGTAGTCGTCGCGCGACCACCGCATGGCGTCCTCGTCGAAGAAGCCGCGCCGGGCTATCTCCTCGTACTCCGGGGGGAGGCTGGACTCCACCTTGAGCTCGACGAGGGCGCCGGAGCTGCGGGTACGCGCGCTGACAGGCGTGTCCTGGGGCTCCGGCTTGACGGGGCGGAGGTGGAGGCAGGGAGAGCCGCCGGAGCTGCGGGCACGCGCGCTGACAGGCGTGTCCTGGGGCTCCAGCTTGACGGGACGGAGGCGGAGGCAGGCAGAGCCGCCGGACGAGGAGGAGGACGCCCCGGTCTCCATGCGCCTCGGCCTCCAGGAGCTTCACCGGCGGCGTGAGAAGGACGGGGGAGCGGGATACTCGATGCGCGGCGTGTTGCCGCCCTCGATGTACTCGAGGACGGCCTCCAACGTGCGGCCGGGCACGCCCCACCACCGGCGCCGGCCATCGGAGTTGAGCCTGCCGGAGGGCACGACGCCGTTGGTGGCCTCGAGCTGCTCGGCGTGACGGCGACGGAAGTAGGGTTCCCAGAGCAGGCTGTCGGGGACGTACCGTGGCCCCTTCCTCGCCGCCCACGGCAGGGACGCGCGGATGCGTGCGATCTCCGCACGCCGCGTCGCCCCGGTGGGTGGTGGTGGCACCGGCACGCCGCCGGCGCTGATCCTCCAAGCCCCGGGCACCCGCATGTCCGGCGGGACCGGGTACTCAGCCTCGAAAAGGAGGCGAGCCTCGTCCTCATGCAGATGACGGCGCCCGAATCCGTTCGCCGCCGCACCGTCGCTTGGGAAACGCTCGGCCATGCTTTCTCAATTGGTGACGGTGAGAGGAGGAAAGGGGGAGAAATGAGCGCGTCGTCGGTGGATGATCGGGGTGAGCCTCTCCGGCGCGCTTGCAGCCGGCTTTTATAGGCGGAGGCGCCGCGTGGTAGGCTTGGCCGGCGTGTTACGCGTGGCGTGATTGCGTGGCAGCCGAGGGACGCGCCGCCCAGCCTTCACTGTGCTGCCCGTGAGGCATCAATGGAGGCTGACTGGCGCGGCAGCGCGTGGCAGCTTTGGCATTGATTCGCCGCGGGAAACGAGGCGATGAGGACGACGAAGGGGCGAGAAGAGGGTAGAGTCGCTGACGCGGCGGGCCCGCGGCTCTTCGCGCCAAAAATGATTCGCCCAGCACCCCCGAGCGACCCCCAGCGCGCCGGGTTCGGGTTGGGTCCGCCGGCGCCAATTTTGGCCCGAGCTGGCGAAAACTGGGCTCTTGGGGGCGTGACTGGGCCGATTTTTTGGCGCCGGTGGACCGAAAGACGCCTGAATGGCCTTCTTGGGGGCGCGGCTGGAGATGCCCTTAATGAGGTTTTTTATCATTGTGTTAATGCCAAAGGTAGTCTCCAAGCACTCCTAGCTCGCCAGGCGTGGAGATTGATCGAGCGACTGGACTCGCTATGTGTGAGGGTGTTAAAGGCAAGGTATGTAGCGACCCGGTCCCAATGGATCGAAGTCTGTGTGCTTAAGTGTCATCCCTGAATTGATATACTGACACACACAGTGCTCGAGGATTTATAACAGAGTTCAATCACACACTTATTACATTGAGGTCCTCATAAAGAGTATTTATTATAAAAATATGGTTGAAGGCCAACTAAATAAAATAACTGCGGAAGCTTCGAAGATAAATGAGTCCATCCAACTTCAGCGCCAAATTCTTCATTATGATCCCAGATAACCAACTTAATAGTATTTTTGATAGTTTAAAATTTGAATTCAAACATATTTGCATTTGAACTTCTTTTGATCATAACTTGAGTTTCGTAACTCCGATTTGGTTGATTCTTTTTGCAAATCGAAGCTCTTGACCTAAACTTTCTGTTAAGACCTAATCCACATAATTTAGGTACTGTTGAAAATTGTTTCTATTCGCAAGAGTTATTTGCTTGTTTTCAAAGTTTTCCGAAATCTTTTCTTTGAATCTTATGCTTGAGTGCTTGTGTATGCTATTGTTTGTTCACGATAGATTTTCCAGAGTGTGAAGCTTACTACTACGAATCTCTAGTGTTTAACGATCGTCGGCAAGGCAAGTTACACTTTGATCATACTCTTTCATACCCAGTTTTATTATGCATTAGTTGCACCCTCAAAGATTGCATGAGTAGGATTGGGAACATGTGGTTATTGCTATGTAGTTCATGAGGTAGGAACCTATTACCTTTGATCACCCCGGGAATATACGTTATGCTCATATTGCTTAGCCATGCTCGTAGACAGGGATTGGTATGTGAGAATCATGCAAGTTGTGAGAGATAATAATTAAGGGTAACTTAAGGTGGAAACTTCAATACACATCTGGGTGGAGTGGTTGCGGGCACCTGGAGAATCCAGTGTTGTCCTAGGATATCACGGAGTACCCGCGTGATCATCCTATGGAATGCCACCTAGTCTCAAAGGGATCATATAACTATTCATGCCTAGAAACTTCTGTGTGCAGCCACAAGCCATTATGGGCTCTGGCATAGTTGAGTAAGTTGTGTGACCTCTTTCAGTGGTAGACTAGTAGATATAGGGGAAAGTAGGTGTACCGGTCTACCCAGAGTAAAGAGTTAATGATTCACAAAGACTGTGTCCCGATCTTCCGATCATGGAGGTGGTCGAGTCTTGTGGGGAAAAGTGTGCAATCTCTGCAGAATGTACAAACTAATCACGATTACTCGTGTCCCCGGTTATGGACATCTTGAGTATATAGAAGTGAATTATTTGTTGATCTCATCATTCTGTCTAATGAAATTGTTGGGTTAATATTTATACTTGGTAATTTGGGATTGAGTTGGAGGAACCTTCTTAATAATGGCATAAACTTGGTAGTAAATAAAATGTATTCCTTTGTTGTAGGAAAAAATTACCTTTATGCAAATATCAAACTTAGAGCCTTCACCAGCCAAATATGCATGTAGTGATAGTTATTGTTCATCATTGTTCTATAGTGTGATCTTGCCAGCATATTCCATGTGCTGACCTACACGGCTGCAATGTCTCATGTTGCAGAATTTTCAGACGATGATTAAGGTGTGACAGGTCATTGTCGTGCACTCAGTTTTGCCGTGGAGTTGGATGGACTCATTTATCTTCGAAGCTTCCGCAGTTATTGCATTTAGTTAGCCTTCAGCCATATTTTTGTAATAAATACTCTTTATGAGGACCTCAATGTAATAAGTGTGTGATTGAACTTTGTTATAAATCCTCGAGTACTGTGTGTGTCAGCATACCGATCTAGGGATGACACTTAAGCACAGAGACTTCGATCCATTGGGATCGGGTCGCTATAAGGTATTACCCTAATCTTGTCAACATTGCATTTTTCAAGTAATGCATCTCTACGTGGCATGCCATTCAACATGGCCTCGAGCCGCTACGAAAAGTTCTTATTTGGCATGTAGGAAACTGTGAGCATATATGAGTTTGGCATGGTCTGTGGATTCCATGACCAACGTCAATACCATCCCATATCCCACCGGCAAACGTGCTGAATCCGGCATGTTGCTGAGTTGTTGGATGATCATGGTCACTGGAATCAAGACCTTCTGCAGCGGCATTTTATGCTCATGGACGTCGCTGCAATTCTGAAGATCAAGGCATCCCCTAGCCATATGGATGACGTTCTTGCTTGGGCGTCTGATCCTCCAGGTCTCTTTAGCATCCGTTCCGCATACCAACTCGCCAAAGACGAGCAAACCCGCACTAAAATGTGTGCCATGAGTAGGGCACCAAACAGCCGACACGCCGTCTAGAAGGCAGTGTAGGGGTCTTTGCGTGGAAATTGGCAACAAACTCTTTAGCCACCATGGAGAATAAAGTTATTCGTAATCTAGCAAATTTTGAAAGTTGTTTATTATGTGGAATAGACCGAGAGGATACATTCCATGTCTTCTGCAGATGTCTTATGGCGTTTAAGTTGTGGCACGAAGTCAGGGAAGATCATGAGATGTCATGCATAGAAGAGGTCATTGTACTAGACCTAAATGGCTTGTTCACCTTCTAGACAATTGCAACAGCAATGGACACATGCCTCCCCTAATGACCCTCTGGAAAATATGGCTGGTAATAAATGAGGTGACGCACCACAAGCCTCCACCACCCTTGGAATCTTCAAGGTGTTTCATTACTGGTTGCACCAACTCTTTGCTTTGCATTCAAAATCATCCTTATGCGGAGCTCGGGGGTAGTCCTCCTTTTTGAAAAACAAATCATCATGATGAGGACACGGTCCGTGGGAAAATGGGAACTCAGAATCGTGGTGAACAAGGGAAGGGGAAGCATGTGGTGATGGCAGATAGCAAGCGACCCCCATAGCAATAGGTTAAACGGTCAGCCAGATGGAACAAGCTGAACATTGACGAAGCATACTTTGACTCCGACGATATGGGAGGGTTGGACATGATTATTCGGGACGAGAATGGTGCCATTGTATTCTCGGCTTGCCGGTCCTGCACACATGCGATAATGCGTTGGACGCAGAGCTTGTGGTGTGCTTGGGGGCATTGTTGTTACTCTTGATTGGAGCTCAATGTCATTCATTGTCGAGAACGATTGTGCGATGGCGGCGCATGATAATGTAGCCGGAGCTAGATCGATCACTAGGTGCGGCTATAGTGGAGGCATGAACACACCATTTCTTTGATTCGTCACCCCCAAAACTATGTTGCTCATTGTCTTGCCCAGTGGGGGCATAGCTCTATCTATACTGTTGTGTGGTTGACATTACGTCCTCAAGAAATACATGTGCTCAACCAAAATGATTATAATCTCCATGATTAAACAATGAATTTATTTTTCTTGCAAAAAATAGATCTAGGTCCTTTTCCGAAAAGAAAAAGAAAACACTCCCTCTACCCAAAAAATCGCAGGAGCACCAAGGTGCGGGGGAACGCACTTGACTAGTCCTTTCCGGCTGTCCGATTGCTTTAATATTCATGATTTTTTTTAGTATTAGACATGTAATAGGTGTAGGTTGGGTCCATCCATGCTTGTTTTTGGTAGCTTTTGCCACAGCTGCATGCGTCGACCACCCCACCTATCATGCCTTTTCTATTTTATCTTTTAACTTTTAATCTACTATATCTTTTGAATCAAAAGTCAAAATTAAGTTGTGTTCGCATATTTGTGTTCATCAAGAACTTTCGAACAAGACCAATCTTGAATATAGTTGCCTATTTTCTTAGAAAAAATACTAAGTTTCAAAAAACTTGATAATTGTAACATTAAGTTTTACCCAGTTTCATATGCTTTTAGGATTTTAAGGTTCTGGGTTTAATGCTTAGGTCTTTTTGTCTTAGGGTTTACGGTTAGGGTTAAAAGTTTTAGTTTTAGTTTTTGAAACTTGCTAAATTTATCAAGTTTTAAGCTTTTAATACTTGAAACTTACCTGGCTGCCTGATTTGGCTCGCGATCCGCAAAGTCGTTGGATTCCAGAGGGTACACCAAGTTTTAAGTCTCAATTTTTGAAACTTACAATTTTGTGATTTGCTCGTACCAAGTTTCGGTAGTTCAAACTTAACGGTTTTTTAAAAACTTGTCAAAAATGTATTCTGTTCGTCCCATAATATAAGATGTTTTTGCAATCTAATATATAGCTTGCAAAAACGGCATATATTGTGGAAGAGTAAATATCATAAAACTACTACTTTATTGGCTAGGGTTTCAAAAAACTACCGGTGTTTATTTTTTCTCAGATAACTACCAAATGGGTGGTCGGCTGTTTCAAAAAACCCAAATCATCGAGTCTTTATCAGTTGATCACGATTATGATAGTTGGGGCCCACATGTAAGATAACTGTTTGTTTGACCATTTACTTTGACCGTTAACTTACATGTGGGCCCCACATGTAAGTTTTGTAAAAAGCAATCGGGTCCCTATAATTTTTCTAAAAAGCAATCAGGTCCCTGTGAGTTTTCCGAAAAAGCAATCGGGTCCCCGTGGTGCTAGGAGCTCAATCCCGCTCTATAGGGCAACACTGCCTCCTCCAGCTGGCGAGCCGCGCATGCAGCGGCGGAATCCACACAGTGCACCATCTGAGGTCGGCGAGCCGCACCCACAGCGACTGGATTCACGCCGGGCATCACCTGCAGCCGGCGAGCCACGCCCGCATCGGCCGCCATGCCGTGCCTCGCCTGCGGCGGCCCCCACACCGTCCCTCGCCTATGGCCGCCGCCACGCCGTGCTGAAGGAAATATGCCCTAGAGCCAATAATAATGTAGTTATTTATATTTCCTTATATCATGATAAATGTTTATTATTCATGCTAGAATTGTATTAACTAGAAACTTGATACATGCATGGATACATAGACAAAACTCAGTGTCCTAGTAAGCCTCTACTAGACTAGCTCGTTAATCAAAGATGGTTAAGTTTCCTAACCATAGACATGTGTTGTCATTTGATGAACGTGATCACATCATTAGGAGAATGATGTGATGGACAAGACCCATCCGTTAGCTTAGCATAATGATTGTTAAGTTTTATTGCTATTGATTTATTCATGTCAAATACATATTCCTTCGACTATGAAATTATGCAACTCACGGATATCGTAGGAATACCTTGTGTGCTATCAAACGTCACAATGTAACTGGGTGATCATAAAAATGCTCTACGGGTATCTCCAAAAGCGTTTGTTGGGTTGGCATAGATCGAGATTAGGATTTGTCACTCCAAGTATTGGAGAGGTATCTCTGGGCCCTCTCGGTAATGCACATCATGATAAGCCTTGCAAGCAATGTGACTAGTGAGTTAGTTGCGAGATGATGCATTATGAAATGAGTAAAGAGACTTGTCAGTAACGAGATTGAACTAGGTATGAAGATACCGACGATCGAATCTCGAGCAAGTAACATATACCGATGACAAAGGGAATAACGTATGTTGTCATTACGGTACGGCCGATAAAGATCTTCGTAGAATATGTGGGAACCAATATGAGCATCCAGGTTCCGCTATTGGTTATTTACCGGAGAGGTGTCTCGGTCATGTCTACATAGTTCTCGAACCCGTAGGGTCCGCACGCTTAACGTTCGATGACGATGTTGTATTATATGAGTTATGTGATTTGGTGACCGAATGTTGTTCGGAGTATCGGATGAGATCACGGAAATAACAAGGAGTCTCGAAATGGTCGAGAGGTAAAGATTCATATATAGGACGATAGTATTTGGACACTGAAAGTGTTTCGGGGGTACCGGGTACATATCAGGTCACCGAAAGGGGTTCCGGGCTACCCACGGCAAACTATATGGGCCTTATGGGCCAAGACGGGAAACACACCAGCCACAAAGGGGCTGGTCCCCCCCCATATGAGCTGGCCAAATTGGAGAAGGAAATGGGAAGGAGGAAAGGAAAAGAGAATAGGATTCTCCCTTCCCCTTCTTCCCTTCCTACTCCAAATAGGAATAGGAAAGGGGGGAGGCCGAATTGGGAGGTGCCCAAGTAGGATTCCTCCTACTTGGGGCACCCCCTTGGCTGCCTCTCCTCCCCTCCAACCTATATATATGAGGGGGGCACCGGTAGAACACACAACAAACATTGTTAGCCGTGTGCGGCACCCCCCTCCACAGTTTACGCCTCCGGTCATATTCACGTAGTGCTTGGGCGAAGCCCTGCGTGGATCACTTCACCATCACCGTCACCACGCCGTCGTGCTGACAAAACTCTCCCTCGACACTTTACTGGGTCAAGAGTTCGAGGAACGTCATCGAACTGAACGTGTACAGAACTCGGAGGTGTCGTATGTTCGGTGCTTGATCGGTCAGAACGAGAAGAAGTTCGACTACATCAACCGCATTGTCAAACGCTTTCGCTTTCGGTCTAAAAGGGTATGTGGACACACTATCCCCCTCTCGTTGCTATGCATCTCCTAGATAGAGCTTGCGTGAGCGTAGGAATTTTTTTTGAAATTGCATGCTACATTCCCCAACAGTGGCATCCGAGCCAGGTCTATGCGTAGATGATATGCACGAGTAGAACACAAAGAGTTGTGGGCGGTGATAGTCATATTGCTTACCACCAACGTCTTATTTTGATTCAGCGGTATTGTTGGATGAAGCGGCCCGGACCAACCTTACATGACCATGTTCATGAGACCAGTTCCACCGACAGACATGCAACTAATTTTGCATAAAGGTGGCTGGTGGGTGTCTGTTTCTCCAACTTTAGTTGAATCGAATTTGACTACGGCCGGTCCTTGTTGAAGGTTAAAACAGCAAACTTGACGAAACACCATTGTGGCTTTGATGCGTAGGTAAGAACGGTTCTTACTAGAAGCCCGTAGCAGCCACGTAAAACTTGCAACAACAAAGTAGAGGACATCTAACTTGTTTTTGCATGGCATGTTGTGATGTGATATGGTCAACACATGATGTGATATACGTTGTTGTATGAGATGATCATGTTTTGTAAAAGTTATCGACGACTGGCAGGAGCCTTATGGTTGTCGCTTTATTGTATGAAATGCAATCGCCATGTAATTGCTTTACTATATCACTATGCATTAGCGATAGTTGTGGAAGCAATAGTTGGCGAGATGACCACGACGCTACGATGGAGATCAAGGTGTCAAGCCGGTGACGATGGAAATCATGACGGAGCTTTGGAGATGGAGATCAAAGGCACAAGATGATGATGGCCATATCATGTCACATATTTTGATTGCATGTGATGTTTATCTTTTATGCATCTTATTTTGCTTAGTACGGTGGTAGCATTATAAGATGATCCCTCACAAAAATTTCAAGGTATAAGTGTTCTCCCTGAGTATGCACCGTTGCGACAGTTCGTCATGCCGAGACACCACGTGATGATCGGGTGTGATAAGCTCTACGTTCACATACAACGGGTGCAAGATAGTTTTGCACATGCAGAATACTCGGGTTAAACTTGAGGAGCCTAGCATGTACAGACATGGCCTCGGAACACTGGAGACCGAAAGGTCGAATGTGAATCATATAATAGATATGATCAACATAGAGATGTTCACCATTGAAGACTAATCCATCTCATGTGACGATCGGACATGGTTTAGTTGATTTGGATCATGTAATCATTTAGATGACTCGAGGGATGTCTATCTAAGTGGGAGTTCTTAAGTAATATGATTAATTGAACTTAATTTATCATGAACTTAGTCCTGATAGTATTTGCATATCTATGTTGTAGATCAATAGCTCGCGTATAGCTCCCCTGTTTTATTTTTGATATGTTCTTAGAGAAAACTAAGTTGAAAAATGATAGTAGCAATGATGTGGACTGGGTCCGTAATCTGAGGATTATCCTCATTGTTGCACAGAAGTATTATGTCCTTGATGCACCGCTAGGTGACATACCTATTGCAGGAGCAGATGCAGACATTATGAACGTTTGGCAAGCTCGATATGATGACTACTTGATATTTTAGTGCACCATGCTTTATGGCTTAGAACCGGGACTTCAAAAATGGTTTGAACGCCATGGAGCATATGAGATGTTTCAAGAGCTGGAAATGATATTTCGGACTCATGCCCGTGTTAAGAGATATGAGACCTGTGACAAGTACTTTGCCTACAAGATGGAGGAGAATGGCTCAGCTAGTGAGCATGTGCTCAGAATGTCTAGGTACTACAATCACTTGAATCAAGTGGGAGTTAATCTTCCAGATAAGATAGTGATTGACATAGTTCTCTAGTCACCATCACCAAATTACTAGAACTTCGTGATGAACTATAATATGCAAGGGATGACGAAAACGATTCCCAAGCTCTTCATGATGCTGAAAATAGCATCAAGTGTTGATGGTTGACAAGAATACTAGTTTCAAGAAAAATGGCAAAGGGAAAGAAAGGGAACTTAAAGAAGAATGGCAAGCAAGTTGCCACTCCCGTGAAGAAGGCCAAAGCTAGACCCAAACCTGAAACTGAGTGCTACTACTGCAAAGGAAATGGTCACTGGAAGCGGAAATACCCCCAAAAACTTGGCGGATAAGAAGGATGGCAAAGTGAATAAAGGTATATTTGATATACATGTTATTGATGTGTACTTTACTAGTGTTCATAGTAGCCCCTAGGTATTTGATACCGGTTCAGGTACTAAGATTTGTAACTCGAAACAGGAGTTGCAAAATGAACCGATACTAGTTAAGGGCGAGGTGACGATGTGTGTTGGAAGTGATTCCAAGGTTGATAACATCACCATCGCACACTCCCTTTACTTTCGGGATTAGTGTTGAACCTAAAATAAATGTTATTTGGTGTTTGTGTTGAGCATAAATATGACTGGATCATGTTTATTGCAATACTGATATTCATTTAAGTCAGAGAATAATTGTTGTTTTGTTTACTTGAATAAAACCTTCTATGGTCATACACCCAATGAAAATGGTTTATTGAATCTCGATCGTAGTAATACACATATTCATAATATTGATGCCAAAAGATGCAAAGTTGATAATGATAGTGCAACATACTTGCGGCACTGCCGTTTAGGTCATATTTGTGTAAATCGCATGAAGAAACTCCATGCAGATGGGGCTTTGGAATCACTTGATTATGAATCATTTGATACTTGCGAACCATGCCTCATGGGCAAGATGACTAAAACTCCGTTCTTTGGAACAATGGAGCGAGCTAATAACTTATTGGAAATAATACATACCAATGTATGCGGTCCGATGAGTGTTGAGGCATGCGGCGGGTATCATTATTTTCTGGCCTTCACAGATGATTTGAGAAGATATGGGTATATCTACTTAATGAAACACAAGTCTGAAACATTTGTAAAGTTCAAAGAATTTCAGAGTGAAGTGGAGAATCATCGTAACAAGAAAATAAAGTTTCTACGATCTGATCGCGGAGGTGAATATTTGAGTTACGAGTTTGGCCTTCATTTAAAACAATGTGGAATAGTTTCACAACTCACGCCACCTGGAACACCACAGCGTAATGGTGTGTCCGAACGTCGTAACCGTACTTTATTGGATATGGTGCGATCTATGATGTCTCTTGCCGATTTACCACTATCGTTTTAGGGTTATGCATTAGAGACAGCTGCATTCACGTTAAATAGGGCACCATCTAAATCCGTTGAGACGACACCGTATGAACTGTGGTTTGGCAAGAAATCTAAGTTGTCGTTTCTTAAAGTTTGGGGTTGCGATGCTTATGTGAAAAAGCTTCAGCCTGATATGCTTGAACCCAAATCGGAGAAGTGCGTATTCATAGGATACCTAAAAGAAACTGTTGGGTACACCTTCTATCACAGATCCGAAGACAAGATCTTTGTTGCTAAAAATGAATTCTTTCTAGAGAAGGAGTTTCTCTCGAAAGAAGTGAGTGGTAGGAAAGTAGAACTTGATGAGGTAGTTGTACCTTCTCTCGAATTGGAAAGTAGCTCATCACAGAAAACCGTTCCCAGTGACGCCTACACAAACTAGTGAGGAAGCTAATGATAATGATCATGGAACTTCGGATCAAGTTACTACCGAACCTCGTAGGTTAACCAGAGCACGTTCCGCACCAGAGTGGTACG
Source organism: Triticum urartu (assembly GCF_056163025.1). NCBI lineage: Eukaryota > Viridiplantae > Streptophyta > Magnoliopsida > Poales > Poaceae > Triticum > Triticum urartu. The sequence continues at coordinate 502,797,271 of NC_141876.1, read as the reverse complement.
GTAATTCTATTCTGGAAGTCATGTTACTAGACCATGACGAACCTACGAACTATGAGGAAGCGATGATGAGCCAAGATTCTGATAAATGGCTTGAGGCCATGAAATATGAGATAGGATCCATGTATGAGAACAAAGTGTGGACTTTGGTGGACTTACCCGATGATCGGCAAGCCATTGAGAATAAATGGATCTTCAAGAGGAATATGGACGCTGATGATAGTGTTACTGTCTACAAAGCTCGACTTGTCGCAAAAATGTTTTCGGCAAAGTTCAAGGTGTTGACTACAATGTGATTTTCTCACTCGTAGTGATGCTTAAGTCTGTCCGAATCATGTTAGCAATTGCAGCATTTTATGAAATCTGGCAAATGGATGTCAAAACTGCATTCCTTAATGGATATCTTAAAGAAGAGTTGTATATGATGCAAAAAGAAGGTTTTGTCGATCCTGAAGGTGCTGACAAAGTGTGCAAGCTCTAGCGATCCATTTATGGACTGGTCTAAGCATCTCGGAGTAGGAATATACGCTTTGATGAGGTGATCAAAGCATATGGTTTTATACATACTTTCAGAGAAGCCTATATTTACAAGAAAGTGAGTGGGAGCTCTGTAGCATTACTGATATTATATGTGGATGACATATTGTTGATCGGGAATGATATAGAATTTCTGGATAGCATAAAATGATACTTGAATAAGATTTTTTTTCAATAAAAGACCTCGGTGAAGCTGCTTATATATTGAGCATCAAGATCTATAGAGATAGATCAAGACGCTTGATAGGACTTTCACAAAGCACATACCTTGACAAGATTTTGAAGGAGTTCAAAATGGATCAGTCAAAGAAAGGGTTCTTACCTGTGTTACAAGGTGTGAAGTTGAGTAAGACTCCAAATCCGACCATGGTAGAATATAGAGAGAGAATGAAAGTCATTCCTTATGCCTTAGCCATAGGTTCTATAAATTATGCTATGCTGTGTACCAGACCTATTGTGTACCTCACCATGAGTTTGGCAAAGGGGGTACGATAGTGATCCAGGAGTGGATCACTGGACATCGGTCAAAGTTATCCTTAGTTGCCTAAGAGGACTAAGGAAACATTTCTCGGTTATGGAGATGATAAAGAGTTTGTCATAAAGAGTTACGTCGATGCAAGCTTTGACACTAATCCAGATAACTCTGAGTCTCGATCTGGATACATATTGAAAGTGGGAGCAATTAACTAGAGTAGCTTGATAACCCACAAGTATAGGGGATCGCAACAGTTTTCGAGGGTAGAGTATTTAACCCAAATTTATTGATTCGACACAAGGGGAGCCAAAGAATATTCTCAAGTATTAGCAGCTGAGTTGTCAATTCAACCACACCTGGAAACTTAGTATCTGCAGCAAAGTGTTTAGTAGCACAGTAATATGATAGTGGTGGTAACGGCAACAAAAGTAAAGACAACAAAAGTAATGTTTTTGGTATTTTGTAGTGATTGTAACAGTAGCAGCGGGAAAGTAAATAAGCGTAAACCAGTATATGGAAAACTCGTAGGCACCGGATTAGTGATGGATAATTATGCCGGATGCGGTTCATCATGTAACAGTCATAACATAGGGTGACACAGAACTAGCTCCAATTCATCAATGTAATGTAGGCATGTATTCCGTATATAGTCATACGTGCTTATGGAAAAGAACTTGCATGACATGTTTTGTCCTACCCTCCCATGGCAGCGGGGTCCTATTGGAAATAAGGGATATTAAGGCCTCCTTTTAATAGAGAACCGGAACAAAGCATTAGCACATAGTGAATACATGAACTCCTCAAACTATGGTCATCACCGGGAGTGGTCCCGATTATTGTCACTTCGGGGTTGCCGGATCATAACACATAGTAGGTGACTATAGACTTGCAAGATAGGATCAAGAACTCACATATATTCATGAAAACATAATAGGTTCAGATCTGAAATCATGGCACTCGGGCCCTAGTGACAAGCATTAAGCATAGCAAAGTCATAGCAACATCAATCTCAGAACATAGTGGATACTAGGGATCAAACCCTAACAAAACTAACTCGATTACATGATAAATCTCATCGAACCCATCACCGTCCAGCAAGCCTACGATGGAATTACTCACGCACGGCGGTGAGCATCATGAAATTGGTGATGGAGGATGGTTGATGATGACGACGGCGACGAATCCCTCTCTCTGGAGCCCCGAACGGACTCTAGATCAGCCCTCCCGAGAGGTTTTAGGGCTTGGCGGCGGCTCCGTATCGTAAAATGCGATGATTTCTTCTCTCTGATTTTTTTCTCTTCGGAAGCGAATATATAGAGTTGGAATTGGCGTCGGAGGGTTTCTAGGGGGCCCACGAGGTAGGGGGCGCGCCCAGGAGGGGGGCGCGCCCCCCACCCTCGTGGACAAGGTGTGGGCCCCCTGGTCTTCATCTTTGGCGAGGATTTTTTATTATTTTTTCTAAGGTATTCCGTGGAGTTTCAGGACTTCCCGAGAATATTTGCTTTCTGCACATAAAACAACACCAAGGTAATTCTGCTAAAAACAGCGTCAGTCCAGGTTAGTTCCATTCAAATCATACAAGTTAGAGTCTAAAACAAGGGCAAAAGTGTTCGGAAAAGTAGATACGACGGAGACGTATCAACTCCCCCAAGCTTAAACCCTTGCTTGTCCTCAAGCAATTCAGTTGACAAACTGAAAGAAAGAAAGAAAAACTTTTACAAACTCTGTTTGCTCTTGTTGTTGTAATTATGTCAAGCCAGCATTCAAGTTTTCAGCATATATCATAACTAACCACATTTGCAATAATTCTCAGGTCTCATAATTACTCATATCAATAGCATAATCAACTAGCAAGCCATAATAATAAATCTTGGATGACAACACTTTCTCAAAACAATCATAATATAATATAACAAGATGGTATCTCGCTAGCCCTTTCTGAGACCGCAAAACATAAATGCAGAGCACCTTTAAAGATCAAGGACTGACTAGAGATTGTAATTCATGGTAAAAGAGATCCAATCATAGTCATACCCAACATAGATTAATAGTGATGAATGCAAATGACAGTTGTGCTCTCCAGCTAGTGCTCTTTAATAAGAAGGTGATGACTCAACATAAAAATAAATGGATAGGCCCTTCGCAGAGGGAAGCAGAGATTTGTAGAGGTGCCAGAGCTCGGTTTTGGAATAGAGATAAATTGCATTTTGAGTGGTATACTTTCATTGTCAACGTAACAACTAAGAGATGGCGATATCTTCCATGCTAAACAAATTATAGGCGGTTCCCAAACAGAATGGTAAAGTTTATACTCCCCCTTCACCAACAAGCATCAATCCATGACTTGCTCGAAACAACGAGTGTCTCCAACATACATCAGGTCTCAGGGGGAGTTTTGTTTGCTATTAATTTTGATTTAGTTTGCATAAAGCATGGGACTGGGCATCCCGGTAACCAGCCATTTTCTCGTGAGTGAGGAGCGGAGTCCACTCCTCTTGAGAATAACCCGCCTAACACGGAAGATAAGGACAGCCTTGGTTGATACATGAGCTATTCGAGCATACAAAACAGAATATTTATTTGAAGGTTTAGAGTTTGGCACATACAAATTTACTTGGAACGGCAGGTAGATACCGCATATAGGAAGGTATAGTGGACTCATCTAGAATAACTTTGGGGTTTAAGGGATTGGATGCACAAGCAGTATTCCTGCTTAGTACAGGTGAAGGCTAGCAAAAGATTGGGAAGCGACCAACTAGAGAGCGACAACAGCCATGTACATGCATTAAAATTAATAAACATTGGGTGCAAGCATGAGTAGGATATAATCCACCATGAACATAAATATCATGAAGGCTATGTTGATTTTGTTTCAACTACATGCGTGAACATGTGCCAAGTCAAGTCACTTAAATCATTCAAAGGAGGATACTACCCCATCATACCACATCATAATCATCTCAATAGCATGTTGGCACACAAGGTAAAGCATTATAACTCATAGCTAATCAAGCATGGCACAAGCAACTATGATCTCTAATTGTCATTACAAACATGTTTATTCATAATAAGCTGAATCAACGACGGGCTCATCATATTTACAAAAACAAAACAGGTCGAGTTCATACCAGCTTTTCTCATCTCAGTCAGTCCATCATATATCATCATAATTGCCTTTCACTTGCACGACCGAATGGTGTGAATAATAATAAGAGTGCACGTGCATTGGACTAAGCTGGAATCTGCGAGCATTCAAGAAACAGGAGAAGACAAGGCAATATGGGCTCTGGGTTAAATCAACATTAAAGCATATAAGAGCCACTACAACAATTTAATTATGGTCTTCTCCTACTGACCCCCAAAGAAAAGAAAAGAAAATAAAACTATTTACACGGGAAAGCTCCCAACAAGCAAAAGAAGAACGAGAAATATTTTTTGGGGTTTTCTTTTTAATTACTACTACAGCAGGAAAGTAAATTACTACTTTTTTGGTTTTCTTAAGGTTTAACAAACACACAAGAAGAAATCAGGAAAAAGAAAATGAACTAGCATGGATATTACAATGAAAGAGTATAAGCACCGACATCTAGCAATGAGTGTGTGTGAACATAAATGTAATGTCGGTGAGAAATACGTACTCCCCCAAGCTTAGGCTTTTGGCCTAAGTTGGTCTACGGCCACGGCTGGCCTGGTGGATATCCATAATAATAGTTGTTGGGGTCGTACCGTGATGAAGAAGGATAGTTGGGATCATATTGTGATGAAGAAGAAGACTCTGACTGCCACTGGCTGACAGTCATCTCTGGATCCCAAGAATAAACAGATTGTCGTGGGGGCTCATTTTGTGGTTCCTGTTCTGGCTCCTCAGTGGGTGCAGGGTTCTGGTAGGCGTGAATAGCCGTCAACAGAACAAGGTACATGCTGATCGCATTGGTCGTGGAGGAAAGCGGTGAGGCCTGCATTGTGAGCCAATTCATAAAAATCTTCATAGATACCGGTTGCTCTCAAGAAATCATCAGAAGGCCATTCACACGCCCGAATCTCCGCGGTGTGCGGCAAATTATACTTAGGCTTCGGTGCCTTTTCCTTCGAGCTTTGGCTCGATGAGCCCCTCAATAATCTCCTCATCATTTTCTGAAAAATTCTGAAATTTTTAGTAACTTCAAACAAAAGTGAACCAACTTCAATAAAATTGATAGCAACTACTCCTACAAGTGCCTAGAGCCTATATCAAGCATTAGAACTACTTGGAACCATATAAATTTGACATGCAAGCTCAAGAACATGGTCACCTATGCAGCACAAATCTGCAAAGAATAGAGCACTAGAACAAAAACTAATTGGACCAATGGAGGAGTCACATATCAAGGAACAATCTCCCCAAGCAGTTTTGCGAGAGGTGCTTTGAGCAAGGAGATCGAAAATCACAGCAAAAGTGGCTGGAACTCGTGCTTGAGTTGGTTTTTCGGGTTTGTGTGAGACAGAGGAAGAAGATGGGTGCTGGGATAAGTGGAGGAGGGCCACCATGGGCCCACGAGGCAGGGGGCGCGCCCAGGAGGGGGGGGGTGCGCCCACCACCCTCGTGGCCAGGTGGCAGCTCCTCCCGTGGTAATTTTTGCACAGTAAATCCTCAAATATTCCCGAAAAAATCATATTAAATTGGCATGGCATTCTGAGGACTTTTATTTTCGTGATATTTTTATATTGCAGAGATAAGACAGGAAACAGACAGAGAATACTATTCTTACTTTATTTAATATAAATAACAGAAAGTAAAAGTGGGGTACATAAGTTTGTGCTTCTAGTTTCATCCATCTCATGCTCATAAAAAAGAATCCACTAACAAGGTTGATCAAGTCTTGTTAACAAACCCATTCCGATAATCATGAAACCGGAGAAATTTCGAATAACACTAAGTTACCTCAACCGGGATAAGCACATCCCCTATAATAAGTATATCATATTTCTTTTTGACCGTAGGAAGAGGAAATTCAAAACCTCCAATTATAATCGATGGAATTTTTTCAATGGAGTTGATACTATGAACTTGAGGTTGTTTCCTCGGAAAGTGTACCGTATGCTCATTACCATTAACATGAAAAGTGACATTGCCTTTGTTGCGATCAATAACAGCCCCTGTAGTATTAAGAAAAGGTCTTCCAAGAATAATAGACATACTATCATCCTCGGGAATATCAAGAATAACAAAGTCCGTTAAAATAGTAACATTTGCAACCATAACAGGCACGTCCTCACAAATACCGACAGGTATAGCAGTTGATTTGTCAGCCATTTGCAAAGATATTTCAGTAGGTGTCAACTTATTCAAGTCAAGTCTACGATATAAAGAGAGAGGCATAACACTAACACCGGCTCCAAGATCACATAAAGCAGTTTTAATATAATTTCTTTTAATGGAGCAAGGTATAGTGGGTACTCCGGGATCTCCAAGTTTCTTTGGTATTCCACCCTTAAAAGTATAATTAGCAAGCATGGTGGAAATTTCAGCTTCCGGTATCTTTCTTTTATTAGTAATGATATCTTTCATATATTTAGCATAAGGATTTGTTTTGAGCACATCAGTCAATCGCATACGTAAAAATATAGGTCTAATCATTTCAGCAAAGCGCTCAAAATCCTCATCATCCTTCTTCTTGGATGGTTTCGGAGGAAAAGGCATGGGTTTCTGAACCCAAGGTTCTCTTTCTTTACCCTGTTTCCTGGCAACAAAGTCTCTTTTATCATAACGTTGATTCTTTGATTGTGGGTTATCAAGATCAACAACAGGTTCAATTTCTACATCATTATCATTACTAGGTTGAGCATCATCATTAACATTTTCACTAGGTTCATGTTCATTACCAGATTGTGTTTTAGCATCAGACAGAGATATCATTTGGATTATCAGGTGGTTCAGCAATAGGTTCACTAGAAGTTTGCACAGTTCTATCATTTTTCTTTTTCTTCTTCTTAGAAGAACTAGGAACATCAATATTATTTCTCTGAGAATCTTGCTCGATTCTCTTAGGGTGGCCTTCAGGATACAAAGGTTCCTGAGTCATTCTACCAGTTCTAGTAGCCACTCTAACAGCATAATCATTTTTCTTACTATTCATTTCATGGAGCAATTCTTTTTGAGCTTTAAGTACTTGTTCTACTTGAGTGGTAACCATAGAAGCATGTTTGCTAACAAGTTTAAGTTCACCTCTAATATTAGCCATATAATCACCCAAGTATTTAATTATATCGGAATCATATTTCAATTGTCTACCAAAATAAGCATTGAAATTTTCTTGTTTGGCAATAAAATTATCAAACTCATCAAAGCATTGCCTAGCAGACTTATAGTGAGGGATATCACCTTCATCAAATCTATAGAGAGAATTTACCTTTACTACCTGTGTCGGGATATCGGGATCAGGAAGTTCTTCAGTAAATAAGTGATCAAGTTCATATGTTTCTTCGACAGGCGGTAGATTAAGACCATGTATTTCTTCAATAGGAGGTAAATTCTTAACATCTTCAGCTTTAATACCTTTTTCTTTCATAGATTTCTTTGCCTCTTGCATATCTTCGGAACTGAGAAATAGAACACCTCTCTTCTTCGGAGTTGGTTTAGGAATAGGATCATTAATTGGAGCAGGAGCTGGCTCAGGAGGTGCCCAATTATTTTCATTTGTCAACATATTATTCAATAGAATTTCAGCTTCATCCAGTGTTCTTTCCTTGAAAAGAGAACCAGCACAACTATCCAGGTAATCTCTGGAAGCATCGGTTAGTCCTATAAAAGATATCAAGTATTTCAGGTTTCTTAAGAGGATGATCAGGCAAAGCATTAAGTAACTTGAGAAGCCTCCCCCAAGCTTGTGGGAGAATCTCTTCTTTAATTTGCACGAAATTGTATATTTCCCTCAAAGCAGCTTGTTTCTTATGAGCAGGGAAATATTTAGCAGAGAAGTAATAAATCATATCCTGGGGACTACGCACACAACCAGGATCAAGAGAATTAAACCATATCTTAGCATCACCCTTTAATGAGAACGGAAATATTTTGAGTATATAGAAGTAACGCGATCTCTCATCATTAGTGAACAGGGCAGCTATATCATTTAACTTAGTAAGATGTGCCACAACAGTTTCAGATTCATAGCCATAAAAAGGATCAGATTCAACCAAAGTAATTATATCTGGATCAACAGAGAATTCATAATCCTTATCAGGAACACATATAGGTGAAGTTGCAAAAGCAGGATCAGGTGTCATTTTATCTCTAAGTGATTCTTTGTTCCATTTAATCAATAACCTTTTAAGCTCATGTCTATCTTTGCAGGCTAAAATAGCTAAAGAAGAATCTTTATCAAAAAGATAACCTTCAGGAATAACAGGCATATTTTCATCATCACTATCATCATCGTATTCAGTTTCATCAATTTCTCTTTCTATAGCCCTAGCAATTTGTTCCTCAAGAAATTCACTAAGGGGCACAGTAGTATCAGGCATAGAAGCAGTTTCATCATAAGTATCATGCATAGTAGAAGTGGCATCATCAATAACATGCGACATATCGGAACGAATAGCAGAAGCAGGTTTAGGTGTCGCTAGCTTACTCATAACAGAAGGTGAATCAAGTGCAGAGCTAGATGGTAGTTCCTTACCTCCCCTCGTAGTTGAGGGATAAATTGTTGTCTTAGCGTCTTTCAAGTTCTTCATAGTGTCCAGCAGATATAAATCCAAGTGACTCAAAGAATAGAGCTATGCTCCCCAGCAACGGCGCCAGAAAAAGGTCTTGATAACCCACAAGTATAGGGGATCGCAACAGTTTTCGAGGGTAGAGTATCTAACCCAAATTTATTGATTCGACACAAGGGGAGCCAAAGAATATTTTCAAGTATTAGCAGCTGAGTTGTCAATTCAACCACACCTGGAAACTTAGTATCTATAGCAAAGTGTTTAGTAGCACAGTAATATGATAGTGGTGGTAACGGCAACAAAAGTAAAGACAGCAAAAGTAATGTTCTTGGTATTTTGTAGTGATTGTAACAGTAGCAGCGGGAAAATAAATAAGTGTAAACCAGTATATGGAAAACTCGTAGGCACCGGATTAGTGATGGATAATTATGCCGGATGCTGTTCATCATGTAACAGTCATAACATAGGGTGACACGGAACTAGCTCCAATTCATCAATCTAATGTAGGCATGTATTCCGTATATAGTCATACGTGCTTATGGAAAAGAACTTGCATGACATCTTTTGTCCTACCCTCCCGTGGCAGCGGGGTCCTATTGGAAACTAAGGGATATTAAGGCCTCCTTTTAATAGAGAACTGGAACAAAGCATTAGCACATAGTGAATACATGAACTCCTCAAACTATGGTCATCACCGGGAGTGGTCCCAATTATTATCACTTCGGGGTTGCCGGATCATAACACATAGTAGGTGACTATAGACTTGCAAGATAGGATCAAGAACTCACATATATTCATGAAAACATAATAGGTTCAGATCTGAAATCATGGCACTCGGGCCCTAGTGACAAGCATTAAGCATAGCAAAGTCATAGCAACATCAATCTCAGAACATAGTGGATACTAGGGATCAAACCCTAACAAAACTAACTCATTATGATAAATCTCATCCAACCCATCACCATCCAGCAAGCCTACGATGGAATTACTCATGCACGGCGGTGAGCATCATGAAATTGGTGATGGAGGATGGTTGATGAATCCCCCTCTCCGGAGCCCCGAACGGACTCCAGATCAGCCCTCCCGAGAGGTTTTAGGGCTTGGCGGCAGCTCCGTATCGTCAAACGCGATGATTTCTTCTCTCTGATTTTTCTCTCTCTAGAAGCGAATATATAGAGTTGGAATTGGCGTCGGAGGGTTTCCAGGGGGCCCACGAGGTAGGGGCGTGCCCAGGAGGGGGGGTGTTGGAAATATGCCCTAGAGGCAATAATAAAATGGTTATTATTATATTTCATTGTTCATGATAATTGTCTATTGTTCATGCTATAATTGTGTTATCCGGAAATTGTAATACATGTGTGAATACATAGACCACAACACGTCCCTAGTGAGCCTCTAGTTGACTAGCTCGTTGATCAAAAGATAGTCATGGTTTCCTGACTATGGACATTGGATGTCATTGATAACGGGATCACATCATTAGGAGAATGATGTGATGGACATGACCCAATCCTAAGCATAGCTCAAAGATCGTGTAGTTCGTTTGCTATAGCTTTTCCGAATGTCAAGTATCATTTCCTTAGACCATGAGATTGTGCAACTCCCGGATACCGTAGGAGTGCTTTGGGTGTGCCAAACGTCACAACGTAACTGGGTGACTATAAAGGTACACTACAGGAATCTCCGAAAGTGTCTGTTGGGTTGGCACGAATCGAGACTGGGATTTGTCACTCCGTATGACGGAGAGGTATCTCTGGGCCCACTCAGTAATGCATCATCATAATGAGCTCAATGTGACCAAGTGGTTGATCATGGGATCATGCATTACGGTAAGAGTAAAGTGACTTGCCGGTAACGAGATTGAACGAGGTACGATCGAGTCTCGGGCAAGTAACATACCGATTGACAAAGGGAATTATATACGGATTGATTGAATCCTCGACATCGTGGTTCATCCGATGAGATCTGTTGGGGAACGTAGTAATTTCAAAAAAATTCCTACGCACACACAAGATCATGGTGATGGAGAGGGGAGAGTGTGATCTACGTACCCTTGTAGATCGACAACGGAAGCGTTAACTTGGTTGATGTAGTCGTACGTCTTCACGGCCCGACCGATCAAGCACCGAAACTACGGCACCTCCGAGTTCTAGCACACGTTCAGCTCGATGACGATCCCCGGACTCCGATCCAGCAAAGTGTCGGGGAAGAGTTCCGTCAGCACGACGGCGTGGTGACGATCTTGATGTACTACTGTCGCAGGGCTTCGCCTAAGCACCGCTACAATATTATCGAGGACTATGGTGGAAGGGGGCACCGCACACGGCTAAGAATATGATCACGTGGATCAACTTGTGTCCTTAGGGGTGCCCCTTGCCTCCGTATATAAAGGTTCAAAGGGGGGGCGGCCGGCCAAGAGGAGGCGCGCCAGGAGGAGTCCTACTCCCTCCGGGAGTAGGACCCCCCCCCCCTTTCCTAGTTGGAATAGGATTCGCGGAGGGGGGGAAAGAGGAGAGAGAGGAGGAAGGGGGGCCGGCCCCCTCTCCTTGTCCTATTCGGACCAAGGGGGGAGGGGCGCGCGGCCCATCTCTGGCCACCTCTCCTCTCTTCCACTAAGGCCCACTAAGGCCCATATACCTCCCGGGGGGGTTCCGGTAACCTCCCGGTAATCCGGTAAAATCCCGATTTCACCCGGAACACTTCCGATATCCAAAGATAGGCTTCCAATATATCAATCTTTATTTCTCGACCATTTCGAGACTCCTTGTCATGTCCGTGATCACATCCGGGACTCCGAACAACCTTCGGTACATCAAAACGCATAAACTCATAATATAACTGTCATCGAATCCTTAAGGTTCAAGAACAATGTAGACATGACCGAGACACGTCTCCGGTCAATAACCAATAGCAGGACCTGGATGCCCATATTGGTTCCTACATATTCTACGAAGATCTTTTATCGGTCAGACCGCATAACAACATACGTTGTTCCCTTTGCCATCGGTATGTTACTTGCCCGAGATTCGATCGTCGGTATCCTATACCTAGTTCAATCTCGTTACTGGAAAGTCTCTTTACTCGTTCTGTAATACATCATCCCGCAACTAACTCATTAGTTGCAATGCTTGCAAGGCTTAAGTGATGTGCATTACCGAGAGGGCCCAGAGATACCTCTCCGACAATCGTTGTGACAAATCCTAATCTTGAAATACGCCAACCCAACATGTACCTTCGGAGACACCTGTAGAGCTACTTTATAATCACCCAATTACGTTGTGACGTTTGGTAGCACACAAAGTGTTCCTCTGGCAAACGGGAGTTGCATAATCTCATAGTCATAGGAACATGTATAAGTCATGAAGAAAGCAATAGCAACATACTAAACGATCGGGTGCTAAGCTAATGAAATGGGTCATGTCAATCAGATCATTCAACTAATGATGTGATCCCGTTAATCAAATGACAACTCTTTGTCCATGGTTAGGAAACATAACCATCTTTGATTAATGAGCTAGTCAAGTAGAGGCATACTAGTGACACTTTGTTTGTCTATGTATTCACACATGTATTATGTTTCCGGTTAATACAATTCTAGCATGAATAATAAACTTTTATCATGATATAAGGAAATAAATAATAACTTTATTATTGCCTCTAGGGCATATTTCCTTCAGTCTCCCACTTGCACTAGAGTCAATAATCTAGATTACAGAGTAATGATTCTAACACCCATGGAGCCTTGGTGCTGATCATGTTTTGCTCGTGGAAGAGGCTTAGTCAACGGGTCTGCAACATTCAGATCCGTATGTATCTTGCAAATCTCTATGTCTCCCACCTGGACTAGATCCCGGATGGAATTGAAGCGTCTCTTGATGTGCTTGGTTCTCTTGTGAAATCTGGATTCCTTCGCCAAGGCAATTGCACCAGTATTGTCACAAAAGATTTTCATTGGACCCGATGCACTAGGTATGACACCTAGATCGGATATGAACTCCTTCATCCAGACTCCTTCATTCGCTGCTTCCGAAGCAGCTATGTATTCCGCTTCACACGTAGATCCCGCCACGACGCCCTGTTTAGAACTGCACCAACTGACAGCTCCACCGTTTAATGTAAACACGTATCCGGTTTGCGATTTAGAATCGTCCGGATCAGTGTCAAAGCTTGCATCAACGTAACCGTTTACGATGAGCTCTTTATCACCTCCATATACGAGAAACATATCCTTAGTCCTTTTCAGGTACTTCAGGATGTTCTTGACCGTTGTCCAGTGATCCACTCCTGGATTACTTTGGTACCTCCCTGCTAGACTTATAGCAAGGCACACATCAGGTCTGGTACACAGCATTGCATACATGATAGAGCCTATGGCTGAAGCATAGGGAACATCTTTCATTTTCTCTCTATCTTCTACAATGGTCGGGCATTGAGTCTGACTCAACTTCACACCTTGTAACACAGGCAAGAACCCTTTCTGTGCTTGATCCATTTTGAACTTCTTCAAAATCTTGTCAAGGTATGTGCTTTGTGAAAGTCCAATTAAACGTCTTGATCTATCTCTATAGATCTTTATGCCTAATATGTAAGCAGCTTCACCGAGGTCTTTCATTGAAAAACTCTTATTCAAGTATCCCTTTATGCTATCCAGAAATTCTATATTATTTCCAATCAGTAATATGTCATCCACATATAATATCAGAAATGCTACAGAGCTCCCACTCACTTTCTTGTAAATACAGGCTTCTCCAAAAGTCTGTATAAAACCAAATGCTTTGATCACACTATCAAAGCGTTTATTCCAACTCCGAGAGGCTTGCACCAGTCCATAAATGGATCGCTGGAGCTTGCACACTTTGTTAGCTCCCTTTGGATCGACAAAACCTTCCGGTTGCATCATATACAACTCTTCTTCCAGAAATCCATTCAGGAATGCAGTTTTGACATCCATCTGCCAAATTTCATAATCATAAAATGCGGCAATTGCTAACATGATTCGGACAGACTTAAGCATCGCTATGGGTGAGAAGGTCTCATCGTAGTCAACCCCTTGAACTTGCCGAAACCCTTTTGCGACAAGTCGAGCTTTGTAGACAGTAATATTACCGTCGGCGTCAGTCTTCTTCTTGAAGATCCATTTATTCTCAATTGCTTGCCGATCATTGGGCAAGTCAACCAAAGTCCACACTTTGTTCTCATACATGGATCCCATCTCAGATTTCATGGCTTCAAGCCATTTTGCGGAATCTGGGCTTACCATCGCTTCTTCATAGTTCGTAGGTTCATCATGATCTAGTAGCATGACTTCCAGAACTAGATTACATTACCACTCTGGCGTGGATCTCACTTTGGTTGATCTACGAGGTTCAGTAGTATCTTGTTCTGAAGTTTCATGATCATTATGATTAGCTTCCTCACTAATTGGTGTAGGTGTCACAGAAACAGTTTTCTGTGATGCACTACTTTCCAATAAGGGAGCAGGTACAGTTACCTCGTCAAGTTCTACTTTCCTCCCACTCACTTCTTTCGAGAGAAACTCCTTCTCCAGAAAGTTTCCGAACTTAACAACAAAAGTCTTGCCTTCGGATCTGTGATAGAAGGTGTATCCAATAGTCTCCTTTGGATATCCTATGAAGACACATTTCTCCGATTTGGGTTCGAGCTTATCAGGTTGAAGCTTTTTCACATAAGCATCGCAGCCCCAAACTTTCAGAAACGACAACTTTGGTTTCTTGCCAAACCATAGTTCATAAGGCGTCGTCTCAACGGATTTTGATGGTGCCCTATTTAACGTGAATGCGGCCGTCTCCAAAGCATAACCCCAAAACGATAGCGGTAAATCAGTAAGAGACATCATAGATCGCACCATATCTAGTAAAGTACAATTACGACGTTCGGACACACCATTACGCTGTGGTGTTCCGGGTGGCGTGAGTTGCGAAACTATTCCGCATTGTTTCAAATGTACACCAAACTAGTGAGTTAGTAGCCAAATCGGAAAAATGCGTCTTCATAGGATACCCTAAAGAAACTATTGGGTATACCTTCTACCTCAGATCCGAAGGCAAGATCTTTGTTGCCAAGAATGGGTCCTTTCTAGAGAAAGAGTTTCTCTCAAAAAAAATAAGTGGGAGGAAAGTAGAACTTGATGAAGTATTACCTCTTGAATCGGTAAGTAGCACAGCTCAAGAAAATGTTCCTGAGGTCCCTGCACCGACTAGAGAGGAAGTTAATGATGATGATCATGAAACTTCAGATCAAGTTGCTACTGAACTTCATAGGTCCACAAGGACATGTTCCGGACCAGAGTGGTATGGCAACCCTGTCTTGGAAATCATGTTGTTAGACAACGGTGAACCTTCGAACTATGAAGAAGCGATGGCGGGCCCGGATTCTGACAAATGGCTGGAAGTCATGAAATCCGAGATAGGATCCATGTATGAAAATGAAGTATGGACTTTTACTGACTTGCCCGATGATCGGCGAGCCATAGAAAATAAATGGATCTTTAAGAAGAAGACAGACGCGGATGGTAACATAACCATCTATAAAGCTCGGCTTGTCGCTAAGGGTTATCGACAAGTTCAAGGGGTTGACTACGATGAGACTTTCTCACCCGTAGCGAAGCTGAAGTCCGTCCGAATCATGTTAGCAATTGCCGCATTCTATGATTATGAGATATGGCAAATGGACGTCAAAACAGTATTCCTTAATGGTTTCCTTAAGGAAGAATTGTATATGATGCAGCCAGAAGGTTTTGTCGATCCTAAGAATGCTGACAAGGTGTGCAAGCTCCAACGCTCGATTTATGGGCTGGTGCAAGCATCTCGGAGTTGGAACATTCATTTTGATGAGATGATCAAAGCGTTTGGGTTTACGCAAACTTATGGAGAAGCCTGAATTTACAAGAAAGTGAGTGGGAGCTCTGTAGCATTTCTCATATTGTATGTGGATGACATACTGTTGATGGGAAATGATATAGAATTCTTGGAAAGCATAAAGGCCTACTTGAACAAGTGTTTTTCAATGAAGGGCCTTGGAGAAGCTGCTTATATATTAGGCATCAAGATCTATAGAGATAGATCGAGACGCCTCATTGGTCTTTCACAGAGTACGTACCTTGACAAGATATTGAAGAAGTTCAAAATGGATCAGTCAAAGAAGGGGTTCTTGCCTGTACTGCAAGGTACGAGATTGAGCACGGCTCAATGCCCGACCACGGCAGAAGATAGAGAAAAGATGAGTGTCGTCCCCTATGCCTCGGCCATAGGGTCTATCATGTATGCTATGCTGTGTACCAGACCTGATGTAAACCTTGTCGTAAGTTTGGTAGGAAGGTACCAAAGTAATCCCGGCATGGAACACTGGACAGCGGTCAAGAATATCCTGAAGTACCTGAAAAGGACTAAGGATATGTTTCTAGTTTATGGAGGTGATGAAGAGCTCGTCATAAAGGGTTACGTCGATGCTAGCTTCGACACAGATCTGGATGACTCTAAGTCACAAACCGGATACGTGTATATTTTGAATGGTGGGGCAGTAAGCTGGTGCAGTTCCAAGCAGAGCGTTGTGGCGGGATCTACATGTGAAGTGGAGTACATGGCAGCCTCGGAGGCAGCACAAGAAGCAGTCTGGGTGAAGGAGTTCATTACCGACCTAGGAGTCATACCCAATGCGTCGGGCCCGATGACTCTCTTATGTGACAACACTGGAGCTATTGCCCTTGCCAAGGAGCCTAGGTTTCACAGGAAGACCAGGCATATCAAGCGTCGCTTCAACTCCATTCGTGAAAGTGTTCAAAATGGAGACATAGAGATTTGTAAAGTACATACGGACCTGAATGTGGCAGATCCATTGACTAAACCTCTCCCTAGAGCAAAACATGATCAACACCAGAACTGCATGGGTGTTCGATTCATCACAATGTAACTAGACTATTGACTCTAGTGCAAGTGGGAGACTGTTGGAAATATGCCCTAGAGGCAATAATAAAATGGTTATTATTATATTTGATTGTTCATGATAATTGTCTATTGTTCATGCTATAATTGTGTTATCCGGAAATCGTAATACATGTGTGAATACATAGACCACAACACGTCCCTAGTGAGCCTCTAGTTGACTAGCTCGTTGATCAAAAGATAGTCATGGTTTCCTGACTATGGACATTGGATGTCATTGATAACGGGATCACATCATTAGGAGAATGATGTGATGGAGAAGACCCAATCCTAAGCATAGCTCAAAGATCGTGTAGTTCGTTTGCTGTAGCTTTTTCGAATGTCAAGTATCATTTCCTTAGACCATGAGATTGTGTAACTCCCGGATACCGTAGGAGTGCTTTGGGTGTGCCAAACGTCACAACGTAACTGGTTGACTATAAAGGTACACTACAGGTATCTCCGAAAGTGTCTGTTGGGTTGGCACGAATCGAGACTGGGATTTGTCACTCCGTATGACGGAGAGGTATCTCTGGGCCCACTCGGTAATGCATCATCATAATGAGCTCAATGTGACCAAGTGGTTGATCACGGGATCATGCATTACGGTACGAGTAAAGTGACTTGCCGGTAACGAGATTGAACGAGGTATTGGGATACCGACGATCGAGTGTCGGGCAAGTAACGTACCGATTGACAAAGGGAATTGTATACGGATTGATTGAATCCTCGACATCGTGGTTCATCCGATGAGATCATCGTGGAGCATGTGGGAGCCAACATGGGTATCCAGATCCTGCTGTTGGTTATTGACCGGAGAGGCATCTCAGTCATGTCTGCATGTCTCCCGAACCCGTAGGGTCTACACACTTAAGGTTCGGTGACGCTAGGGTTGTAGAGATATTAGTATGCGGTAACCCAAAAGTTGTTCAGAGTCCCGGATGAGATCCCGGACATCACGAGGAGTTCCGTAATGGTCCGGAGGTAAAGATTTATATATAGGAAGTCCAGTTTCGGCCATCGGGAAGGTTTTGGGGGTCGCCGGTATTGTACCAGGACCACCGGAAGGGTCCCGGGGGTCCACCGGGTGGGGCCTATTGGGGAACGTAGTAATTTCAAAAAAAATCCTACGCACACGCAAGATCATGGTGATGCATAGCAACGAGAGGGGAGAGTGTGATCTACGTACCCTTGTAGATCGACAACGGAAGCGTTAACTTGGTTGATGTAGTCGTACGTCTTCATGGCCCGACCGATCAAGCACCGAAACTACGGCACCTCCGAGTTCTAGCACACGTTCAGCTCGATGACGATCCCCGGACTCCGATCCAGCAAAGTGTCGGGGAAGAGTTCCGTCAGCACGACGGCGTGGTGACGATCTTGATGTACTACTGTCGCAGGGCTTCGCCTAAGCACCGCTACAATATTATCGAGGACTGTGGTGGAAGGGGGCACCGCACACGGCTAAGAATATGATCACGTGGATCAACTTGTGTCCTTAGGGGTGCCCCTTGCCTCCGTATATAAAGGTTCAAAGGGGGGGCCGGCCGGCCAAGAGGAGGCGCGCCAGGAGGAGTCCTACTCCCTCTGGGAGTAGGACTCCCCCCCTTTCCTAGTTGGAATAGGATTCGCGGAGGGGGGGAAAGAGGAGAGAGAGGAGGAAGGGGGGCCGGCCCCCTCTCCTTGTCCTATTCGGAACAAGGGGGGAGGGGCGCGCGGCCCATCTCTGGCCACCTCTCCTCTCTTCCACTAAGGCCCATATATCTCCCGGGGGGGTTCCGGTAACCTCCCGGTAATCCGGTAAAATCCTGATTTCACCCGGAACACTTTCGATATCCAAACATAGGCTTCCAATATATCAATCTTTATGTCTCGACCATTTCGAGACTCCTCGTCATGTTCGTGATCACATCCGGGACTCCGAACAACCTTCGGTACATCAAAACGCATAAACTCATAATATAACTGTCATCGAATTCTTAAGCGTGCGGACCCTACTGGTTCGAGAACAATGTAGACATGACCGAAACACGTCTCCGGTCAATAACCAATAGCAGGACCTGGATGCCCATATTGGTTCCTACATATTCTACGAAGATCTTTTATCGGTCAGACCGCATAACAATAGTACCGGAGAACGGCGTTTTAGTCATCTTGCCCATGAGGCACGGTTCGCAAGTACCAAGTGATTCATAATCAAGTGGTTCCAAAAGTCCATCAGTACGGAGTTTCTTCATGCGCTTTACACCGATATGACCTAAACGGCAGTGCCAAAAATAAGTTGCACTATCATTATCAACTCTGCATCTTTTGGCTTCAACATTATGAATATGTGTGTCACTACTATCGAGATTCAATAAGAATAGACCACTCTTCAAGGGTGCATGACCATAAAAGATATTACTCATATAAATAGAACAACCATTATTCTCTGATTTAAATGAATAACCATCTCGCATCAAACAAGATCCAGATATAATGTTCATGCTTAACGCTGGCACCAAATAACAATTATTTAGGTCTAATATTAATCCTGAAGGTAGATGTAGAGGTAGCGTGCCGACCGCGATCACATCGACTTTGGAACTGTTTCCCACGCGCATCGTCACCTCGTCCTTAGCCAATTTTCGCTTAATTCGTAGTCCCTGTTTCGAGTTGCAAATATTAGCAACAGAACCAGTATCAAATACCCAGGTGCTACTGCGAGCATTAGTAAGGTACACATCAATAACATGTATATCACATATACCTTTGTTCACCTTGCCATCCTTCTTATCCGCCAAATACTTGGGGCAGTTCTGCTTCCAGTGACCAGTCTGCTTGCAGTAGAAGCACTCAGTTTCAGGCTTAGGTCTAGACTTGGGTTTCTTCTCTTGAGCAGCAACTTGCTTGCTGTTCTTCTTGAAGTTCCCCTTCTTCTTCCCTTTGCCCTTTTTCTTGAAACTACTGGTCTTGTTGACCATCAACACTTTATGCTCCTTTTTGATTTCTACCTCCGCAGCTTTCAGCATTGCGAAGAGCTCGGGAATAGTCTTATTCATCCCTTGCATATTATAGTTCATCACGAAGCTCTTGTAGCTTGGTGGCAGTGATTGGAGAATTCTGTCAATGACGCAATCATCTGGACGATTAACTCCCATTTGAATCAAGTGATTATTATACCCAGACATTTTGAGTATATGCTCACTGACAGAACTGTTCTCCTCCATCTTGCAGCTATAGAACTTATTGGAGACTTCATATCTCTCAATCCGGGCATTTGCTTGAAATATTAACTTCAACTCCTGGAACATCTCATATGCTCCATGACGTTCAAAACGTCGTTGAAGTCCCGGTTCTAAGCCGTAAAGCATGGCACACTGAACTATCGAGTAGTCATCAGATTTGCTCTGCCAGACGTTCACAACATCTGGTGTTGCTCCAGCAGCAGGCCTGGCACCCAGCGGTGCTTCCAGGACGTAATTCTTTTGTGCAGCAATGAGGATAATCCTCAAGTTACGGACCCAGTCCGTGTAATTGCTACCATCATCTTTCAACTTTGCTTTCTCAAGGAACGCATTAAAATTCAACGGAACAACAGCACGGGCCATTTATCTACAATCATACATAAACAAGCAAGATACTATCAGGTACTAAGTTCATGATAAATTTAGGTTCAATTAATCATATTACTTAAAGAACTCCCACTTAGATAGACATCCCTCTAATCCTCTAAGTGATTACGTGATCCAAATCAACTAAACCATGTCCGATCATCACGTGAGATGGAGTAGTTTCATTGGTGAACATCACTATGTTGATCATATCTACTATATGATTCACGCTCAACCTTTCGGTCTCCGTGTTCCGAGGCCATATATGTATATGCTTGGCTCGTCAAGTATAACCTGAGTATTCCGCGTGTGCAACTGTTTTGCACCCGTTGTATTTGAACGTAGAGCCTATCACACCCGATCATCACGTGGTGTCTCAGCACGAAGAACTTTCGCAACGGTGCATACTCAGGGAGAACACTTCTTGATAATTAGTGAGAGATCATCTTATAATGCTACCGTCAATCAAAGCAAGATAAGATGCATAAAAGATAAACATCACATGCAATCAATATAAGTGATATGATATGGCCATCATCATCTTGTGCTTGTGATCTCCATCTCCGAAGCACCGTCATGATCACCATCGTCACCGGCGCGACACCTTGATCTCCATCATAGCATCGTTGTCGTCTCGCCAATCTTATGCTTCCATGACTATCGCTACCGCTTAGTGATAAAGTAAAGCATTACAGCGCGATTGCATTGCATACAATAAAGCGACAACCATATGGCTCCTGCCAGTTGCCGATAACTCGGTTACAAAACATGATCATCTCATACAATAAAATTTAGCATCATGTCTTGACCATATCACATCACAACATGCCCTGCAAAAACAAGTTAGACGTCCTCTACTTTGTTGTTGCATGTTTTACGTGGCTGCTACGGGCTTTAAGCAAGAACCAATCTTACCTACGCATCAATACCACAACGATAGTTTGTCAAGTTGGTGATGTTTTAACCTTCACAAGGACCGGGCGTAGCCACACTCGGTTCAACTAAAGTTGGAGAAACTGTCACCCGCAAGCCACCTATGTGCAAAGCACGTCGGGAGAACCGGTCTCACGTAAGCGTACGCGTAATGTCGGTCCGGGCCGCTTCGTCCAACAATACCGCCGAACCAAAGTATGACATGCTGGTAAGCAGTATGACTTATATCGCCCACAACTCACTTGTGTTCTACTCGTGCATATAACATCAACATATAAAACCTAGGCTCGGAAGCCACTATTGGGGAACGTAGTAATTTCAAAAAATTCCTACGCACACGCAAGATCATGGTGATGCATAGCAACGAGAGGGGAGAGTGTGATCTACGTACCCTTGTAGATCGACAACGGAAGCGTTAACTTGGTTGATGTAGTTGTACGTCTTCACGGCCCGACCGATCAAGCACCGAAACTACGGCACCTCCGATTTCTAGCACACGTTCAGCTCGATGACGATCCCCGGACTCCGATCCAGCAAAGTTTCGGGGAAGAGTTCCGTCAGCACGACGGCGTGGTGACGATCTTGATGTACTACTGTCACAGGGCTTCGCCTAAGCACCGCTACAATATTATCGAGGACTGTGGTGGAAGGGGGCACCGCACACGGCTAAGAATATGATCACGTGGATCAACTTGTGTCCTTAGGGGTGCCCCTTGCCTCCGTATATAAAGGTTCAAAGGGGGGGGCGGCCAAGAGGAGGCGCGCCAGGAGGAGTCCTACTCCCTCTCGGAGTAGGACTCCCCCCCTTTCCTAGTTGGAATAGGATTCGCGGAGGGGGGGGGGAAGAGGAGAGAGAGGAGGAAGGGGGGCCGGCCCCCTCTCCTTGTCCTATTCGGACCAAGGGGGGAGGGGCGCGCGGCCCATCTCTGGCCACCTCTCCTCTCTTCCACTAAGACCCACTAAGGCCCATATACCTCCCGGGGGGTTCCGGTAACCTCCCGGTAATCCGGTAAAATCCCGATTTCACCCGGAACACTTCCGATATCCAAACATAGGCTTCCAATATATCAATCTTTATGTCTCGACCATTTCGAAACTCCTCGTCATGTCCGTGATCACATCCGGGACTCCGAACAACCTTCGGTACATCAAAACGCATAAACTCATAATATAACTGTCATCGAATCCTTAAGCGTGCGGACCCTACGGGTTCGAGAACAATGTAGACATGACCGAGACACGTCTCCGGTCAATAACCAATAGCGGGACCTGGATGCCCATATTGGTTCCTACATATTCTACGAAGATCTTTTATCGGTCAGACCGCATAACAACATACGTTGTTCCCTTTGTCATCGGTATGTTACTTGCCCGAGATTCGATCGTCGGTATCCTATACCTAGTTCAATATCGTTACCGGCAAGTCTCTTTACTCGTTCTGTAATACATCATCCCGCAACTAACTCATTAGTTGCAATGCTTGCAAGGCTTAAGTGATGTGCATTACCGAGAGGGCCCAGAGATACCTCTCCAACAATCGGAGTGACAAATCCTAATCTCGAAATACGCCAACCCAACATGTACCTTTGGAGACACCTGTAGAGCTCCTTTATAATCACCCAGTTACGTTGTGATGTTTGGTAGCACACAAAGTGTTCCTCTGGCAAACGGGAGTTGCATAATCTCATAGTCATAGGAACATGTATAAGTCATGAAGAAAGCAATAACAACATACTAAACGATCGGGTGCTAAGCTAATGGAATGGGTCATGTCAATCAGATCATTCAACTAATGATGTGATCCCGTTAATCAAATAACAACTCTTTGTCCATGGTTAGGAAACATAACCATCTTTGATTAACGAGCTAGTCAAGTAGAGGCATACTAGTGACACTCTGTTTGTCTATGTATTCACACATGTATTATGTTTCCGGTTAATACAATTCTAGCATGAATAATAAACTTTTATCATGATATAAGGAAATAAATAATAACTTTATTATTGCCTCTAGGGCATATTTCCTTCAGGGCCACCTATCCTGGAGGGCCCCATGGGCTGAATTGGGAGGGGAACCAGCCTCTAGTGGGCTGGTGCGCCCCCCCTTGGGCCTCCCCTGCGCCTAGGGTTGGGAAACCCTAGGGGTGGGGGCGCCCCCCACTTGGCTTGGGGGGAAGCCACCCCTTGGCCGCCGCCCCCTTGGAGATCCATCTCCTAGGGCCGGCGCCCCCCCCCCTCCCAAGGCCCCTATATAAAGAGGGGGGAGGGCAGCCGCACCCCCTGCTCTTGGCGCCTCCCTCTCCCTCCGTAACACTTCTCCTCCCCGCTTGTGCTTGGCGAAGCCCTGCCGGGATCCTACTGCATCCACCACCACGCCGTCGTGCTGCTGGATCTTCATCAACCTCTCCTTCCCCCTTGCTGGATCAAGAAGGAGGAGACGTCTTCCCAACCGTACGTGTGTTGAACGCGGAGGTGCTGTCCGTTCGGCACTTGGTCATCGGTGATTTGGATCACGACGAGTACGACTCCATCAACCCGGTTCACTTGAACGCTTCCGCTCGCGATCTACAAGGGTATGTAGATGCACTCCTATTCCCCTCGTTGCTAGAATACTCCATAGATTGATCTTGGTGATGCGTAGAAAACTTTAAATTCTGCTACGATCCCCAACAGGGGGCGCGCCCCCCACCCTCGTGGACAGGGTGTGGGCCCCCTGGTCTTCATCTTTGGCAAGGATTTTTTATTGTTTTTTCTAAGGTATTCCGTGGAGTTTCAGGACTTTCCAAGAATATTTGCTTTCTGCACATAAAACAACACCAAGGTAATTCTGCTGAAAATAGCGTCAGTCCATGTTAGTTCCATTCAAATCATACAAGTTAGAGTCCAAAACAAGGGCAAAAGTGTTTGGAAAAGTAAATACGACGGAGACGTATCATAGCTCCGTGCAGAGCATTGTAGACATAGAAAATTTGCAAAATACATACGAAGCTGAATGTGGCAGATCCGTTGACTAAACTTCTGTCACAGGCAAAACATGATCACACCTTAGTACTCTTTGGGTGTTAATCACATAGCGATGTGAACTAGATTATTGACTCTAGTAAACCCTTTCGGTGTTGTTCACATGGCGATGTGAACTATGGATATTAATCACATAAAGATGTGAACTATTGGTGTTAAATCACATGGCGATGTGAACTAGATTATTGACTCTAGTGCAAGTGGGAGACTGAAGGAAATATGCCCTAGAGGCAATAATAAAGTTGTTATTTTATATTTCCTTATATCGTGATAAATGTTTATTATTCATGCTAGAATTGTATTAACCGGAAACTTGATACATGTGTGAATACATAGACAAAACTCAGTGTCCCTAGTAAGCCTCTACTAGACTAGCTCGTTAATCAAAGATGGTTAAGTTTCCTAACCATAGACATGTGTTGTCATTTGATGAACGTGATCACATCATTAGGAGAATGATGTGATGGACAAGACCCATCCGTTAGCTTAGCATAATGATTGTTAAGTTTTATTGCTATTGATTTATTCATGTCAAATACATATTCCTTCGACTATGAGATTATGCAAGTCACGGATACCGGAGGAATACCTTGTGTGCTATCAAACATCACAATGTAACTGGGTGATCATAAAAATGCTCTACAGGTATCTCCAAAAGTGTTTGTTGGGTTGGCATAGATCGAGATTAGGATTTGTCACTCCGAGTATTGGAGAGGTATCTCTGGGCCCTCTCGGTAATGCACATCATGATAAGCCTTGCAAGCAATGTGACTAGTGAGTTAGTTGCGGGATGATGCATTACGAAATGAGTAAAGAGACTTGTCGGTAACGAGATTGAACTAGGTATGAAGATACCGACGATCGAATCTCGAGCAAGTAACATATACCGATGACAAAGGCAATAACGTATGTTGTCATTACGGTACGACCGATAAAGATCTTCGTAGAATATGTGGGAACCAATATGAGCATCCAGGTTCCGCTATTGGTTATTGACCGGAGAGGTGTCTCGGTCATGTCTACATAGTTCTCGAACCCGTAGGGTCCACACGCTTAACGTTCGATGATGATGTTGTATTATATGAGTTCTATGATTTGGTGACCGAATGTTGTTCGGAGTACCAGATGAGATCACGGAAATAACGAGGAGTCTTGAAATGGTCGAGAGGTAAAGATTCATATATAGGACGATAGTATTTGGACACCGAAAGTGTTTCGGGGGTACCGGGTACATATGGCGTCACCGAAAGGGGTTCCGGGCTACCCACGGCAAACTATATGGGCCTTATGGGCCAAGACGGGAAACACACCAGCCACAAAGGGCTGGTGCCCCCCCCCCCATATGAGCTGGCCAAATTGGAGAAGGAAATGGGAAGGAGGAAAGGAAAAGAGAATAGGATTCCCCCTTCCCCCTCTTCCCTTCCTACTCCAAATAGGAATAGGAAAGGGGGGAGGCCGAATTGGGAGGTGCCCAAGTAGGATTCCTCCTACTTGGGGCACCCCCTTGGCTGCCTCTCCTCCCCTCCAACCTATATATATGAGAGGAGCACCGGTAGAACACACAACAAACATTGTTAGCCGTGTGCGGCGCCCCCCTCCACAGTTTACGCCTCCGGTCATATTCACGTAGTGCTTGGGCGAAGCCCTGCGTGGATCACTTCACCATCACCGTCACCACGCCGTCGTGCTAACGAAACTCTCCTTCGACACTTTGCTGGATCAAGAGTTCAAGAGACGTCATCGAACTGAACATGTGCAAAACTCAGAGGTGTCGTACGTTCGGTGCGTGATCGGTCGGAACGAGAAGAAGTTCGACTACATCAACCGCGTTGTCAAACGCTTCCGGTTTCGGTCTACAGGGGTACATGGACACACTCTCCCCCTCTCGTTGCTATTCATCTCCTAGATAGATCTTGCGTGAACGTAGGAATTTTTTTGAAATTGCATGCTACGTTCCCCAACACGTGCCTCTCATGCGGAGGGTCGCCGGCTTGGGAGGGGAAGGATGTCGCCGGCTCGGGAGGGGGGAGGTCCGGCACATATGCCACAGAGGAAGGAAGAGAAGAGATAAAGAGGAAGAAGAAATAAAAGAGGAAGAGGAAACTTACATGTGGGCCCCACATGTAAGTTAACGGGCAAACTAAGGTCAAACTAACGGTTTGTTTAGGTGCGGGCCCAACCTATCATAATCATGATCAACTGATAAAGACTCGACGATTTGGGTTTTTTTGAAACAGCCAACCACCTACTTGGTAGTTATCTGAGAAAAATTAAAAACCGATAGTTTTTTAGAACCCTAGCATGTAAAGTAGTAGTTGTATGCTATTTACTCATTGTGGAACGGAGAAAGTATTTAAAGTGGATATTATTTGAAAGCCCTCATCATATGAACACGAATATGCAAATGAAATATAAATTAGACTTTCGGTTTAAAAGATATAATATATTTAAATTTGAATGCCAAAGGAAATAGCATGGGATGTGGAATGGGCAAGTTTCAACTATTAAAATTTGCACATTTGTGTTCCCAAAAGCTGTCTAAGTGGTCCTCGTCTAAGATAATTAGGCAAATAAAGCACATGCAAAGACCAAACCAGTTTATAAATCACAAGGCAATCAGGCGGCCACAAACTTCGTTCCCCGCAACTGCGTGCCACAAATCCTCTCCCTCCCGCTACCGCCTGCTCCATCTGTCACGCACACACGATGCCATGACATTTCAGCGGAGCAAGTTGAACCCGCATATTCCGTTTCGAAAGGAAAAATGCTTCCGCCCGCATGCGCTCGAGAGAGCGTAGTCGTTGCGAGCCTGAGCAAAGATGGAACCCGTATGACAAGCTCTACATACTAGCTTGTCACGGTACAATGGAATATCCAACGTACATGTCGACCCCCTCGAAACATGTACCTCGAATATTCGCACACCGGGCTCGGCTCTGCGCAGGGCAACGTACGTACGTTTGACGCAGAGTAGTCAGGAAGAAAACGGCTATTCATGGAACGATTACATCATTACATACATGCGAAATATTTGGTGCCCGAAATGTTACCCCCCTTTTTGTTCTTTTTTTGCGAAGTGTTATCCTTCTGTGTCACGTAGTACTGATCTAGCACCGCTGCTAGAAGCGTGCACTCACTTTCTTTTCCCGCACGCAACAAAAAGCTCGACGGAACAATACGTAAAAACAGGAAATGTCCGAAAACTGCATGCGGCTGACGGCATGCAGCCCAACGGGGGTAGTTTTGCTACCGTGTGTGTGCACGCTTGTCAATCGCGTTTGCCGGCTGTGGAGTGGTATCATACACCACACGGCAACTTCAACTTTTAACTCGTAGAAGAAACGTATACGTGGACGCTGAGGGTGAGTGAGACAGTTCAGTTCACTTCCCTGGCCAGTTCTTACCTGACCGAGCTGCGAGCTCTGGCCTATCCAAGAAAACGCCGCGATGGATGTACTAGCGAGCCTCAGCCTCATCACGCGCCCAACAGGGCAGCATGATTACATGGACATGTGGTACCAGCCCTACAATAATGCCCGCACATGGTGGACCAAGCTTGGCGTCAGTAAGAAATGAGTCCGTAAAATTGCACCGGAGAGCGGAGATCCACGAAACGGAATGGCCCGTACGTAACATGGTTTACGTGAACCCTATACTATACTACTACTATAAGCTCATCGTGGTTTACGTGACGGGAAAACGCATCCAAGTCATGAGCGATCGAATCGGATCAGTCGTCACCACCCGTGCAACTAGCCGCGCGAATCTCCCCAATAACACAATGCGTGCCACATGGAAGGGTGACATGGATGCGTTATCCCGTCGCTGTAGATCAACAGCAACCCCCAAAAAAAACAAGATGATCGTGGCCGTCTCAAGCGCCACAAGTAGAGTAGCAGGTAGCACAGAAGAAAGCAGAAGGCCCAAGGGCCCAACCGGAAAAGAAAGGCTGGCTACGCGCCAATTGGGCAGGCAGAGCCAGACAGTGACATGCAATGCAATCTCCACGATCTCGCATCCTTCCTTCCCTGCTCTCCTCGCCCGCCTCCTCTTTTCGCTGCGATTATTACGCTTGCAAGGCACCCAATCGGCGTCGTGCACACGCTGCCCGTCGCTTTCTTAACCATCCCAGATTCCCAGTGAGCAGTGGTAACTTGCCGTGGTGTCCCTCCTCGCCTCGATCGTGCGCGCGTGTGGGCGTGGCCGCTATATATCCGCGCGCGCACTGGCCATCGCTTTCTCGCTACACCTTTGTTAACCAACCGCACTGCCGCCGTCCCCGTCTGCCTCCGGCCAGCAGCCATGGCGAGGGGTTCCATGGCCGCGGTGCTCGCCGTCCTGGCCGTGGCGGCGCTCCGGTGCGCGCCGGCCGCCGCGGAGCTCCCGCTGGTGGAGCACCCGGCCAAGAACGACGGGTCGCTCAGCCTGCTCGTCGTCGGGGACTGGGGCCGCAACGGCACCTACAACCAATCCAGGGTCGCGGAGCAGGTGCGCGATGATCCTTCCTAGGCCCGATCTCCTCTTCCTCTTGGTTCGCCAGTAGGATCGTACTACGGCTTGAGCTCGTAACCGCGCGCCGCGGCAGGGTCGTTGCGATTGGGTGGATGGGGGAGGAGTGGAGGACTGGGGAATGAAAACCGGCTGGTGGTTGGTCCACTTGGCATTTCGGTTATTGTTTATTGGATTGGAAGGGGTCGTCTTGATCTTCTGCCTCCTTCGTGCGTGCGTGCGTCTCCGAGTTTCGCGGGCAGAGCTGCTGCTATGCTGACTCATGGGGATTCTTCGTTGTTGGCGCAGATGGGGAAGGTCGGGGAGAGGCTGGACATCGACTTCGTGGTCTCCACCGGCGACAACTTTTACGAGAATGGCCTCACCGGCGTCCATGACCAGCAGTTTGAAGAATCCTTCACCAATATCTACACCGCCCAGAGCTTGCAGAAGCCGTGGTACCTCGGTAAGCTTCAGTGATTTTATCATCTCCCTCTTTTTTCAGAGAAATGGGAAGCTTTTCAGTGCTTTCTAACGTGCTGCTGCTAAGGCCTGGACGTTTTTGTTCCTTTCAGTTCTCGGAAACCATGACTACCGGGGCGATGCGCTCGCACAGCTTGACCCGGTCATGCGCAAGCTCGATGAGAGATTCGTTTGCATGAGATCATTTCTTGTCAATGCAGGTACATCGTCATATTTTGTTTGAGCAAAGAAAAAGATTATATTTGTACATTTCTGATTTATTTTTTTCAAAAAGATGTTATACTTGTAAGAACAGCATAAGACTTGACTATCATCCATCCCTGTTCTCTCAGAGATCGTGGAGTTCTTCTTCATCGACACCACTCCATTCCAACTCAAGTACTGGACTCACCCCAAAGACAGTCACTACGACTGGAGAGGAGTGGCGCCTCGAAAGGACTACATAGCTAATCTGCTGAAGGTGCACACGTCGAATAAAGATTCTCATCCATGTTAGTTACAAAGCAAAATAAATTCACATCCCTTTTCCGTAAATTTTACAATCTAGGATTTGGATGAGGCAATGAAGAAATCAACTGCAAAGTGGAAGATTGCTATTGGGCATCATACCATGAGGAGTGTCAGTGACCATGGGGACACCGAGGAGCTCCTGCAATTGCTTCTTCCAGTCCTCAAGGTAATTCATAAGTAGCCTCATTATTAGTTTTAAAAAGCCCAGAAAAAGAATCGTTTTATGACACTTTCATGCCCTTCCAGGTTAACGGCATCGACTTCTACATCAATGGGCACGACCACTGCCTGGAACACATTAGCAGCAGAGACAGGTTAACAGCGTTTGATAAACATTGTTCTTTTCAGAACAGAGCAGTAAGGCGTTAAATTCACACTTGTTGAAGTTGTCTAGCCTTAACGCATGTGCTTCTGTTGTACCAGTCCAATCCAATACTTCACTAGCGGAGGCGGTTCAAAAGCATGGAGGGGAGTCTACCAGCCAAATGATGATAAGATCCAGTTCTTTTATGATGGGCAAGGGTTCATGTCCCTCCAGCTAAACCAGGACCAAGCTGACTTCATCTTTTATGATGTTTCTGGGAAAGTCTTGTACGAGTTTACCTCGCACAAAACAAACCACTTCCAGCCCTCCATCTATGTCACTGCAGAATGAGGGAGATGCAGATCATGGCAGGAGAATTAGTTTGGTAGCGCTATTTGTGAAAAAAATTGAATGTGCCACTGTGGTAACAGTGGTAAAGGTAATAGATTGGTATTAAGTATGGTGCGTGGTTCAGCGCTGAAGAAATATTAAACTGGCTGTGAATTATCTACAATAAAGGAGCAGAGATGCTCAGTATGGTGTCCATTGGTTCTGATGCATACATTAGTCGCAGGGATCTATTGATGCGATGTGCATTTAGAGAAATATATGCATAAACTCTAATATTGTACCATGCACTCAAAAAATTAAATGAACTCTAGTATCTGGTGGTGACCTTTGCATATTGGTATCAGGATTCAACAAGAGTGCAAAGACTATTTTCTTCAGCTTTCACAAATAAAGGACACTTGTTTGTTTGTGGAAGAGAGAATGCATGGGGATCTGATGAGCTGATATTTCAAAATTTCAAGAATCAATTAAACAAGTTTAAATTAACCAATGGATGGTCTACCACAATGTTTCAGACCATCAGAGAGATCCCCTTAACAGGTCATGCATTAAGTTTGGGTACTCAGATTGCAGAGGCCCCTAACTGCATTTTCAAGTGTTCCATGACACAAATAGTTGCCAAGAAAATATTACTTCAGGCATGCAAATTACAAGTACCAGAATAACTTTGTGGCAAAAACTCGGCAAATGTTGCCAACAAAATATCACTTCCAGACATGCAAACTAAAGTACCAGAATAACTCTGGCAAAAACTCGACAACCAAGAAAATGGCAACCAGCTTGAGAGGTAACAGGCTAACAGCAGATAGAACGTTCTATAAAACAGAATAGGTCTATACTAAGCCACATGAAAGCTGTCTGAAATACATATATCAAGGAACGGTCTTCCATAATGTTTTAATACCAGCGAATCCATCTTAGAAATTACCCCAATGAGCAACAGTTAAATCCAAAACTCTCCACGGCCACATCAGACGTAATGCTACCTAACGCCATTGTTATGTTACTATAATTTTAATTTTTATAAGGGCAGTGTTTAGTTCCCTTCACCACATACCTGGGTGGGCTCGGAGGGATCTACAACAAAAATGGTTCCGTTGGACAGCCAATTTGGCAAGAATATCGACAACTTTCTCCTCAATTCTTCTGAATAATTCTCCCACATATCAAGTGCTAACACAACATCATCCCATTCAATAACAGAATCCACACTGCTATATGATCCAAATATGGTTTGTGCAAGTCCATGGTTACACAGTAATGGAAGTTCCGTTCCACTTGATTGCTGTACTTGTATAGTAGGGTAGCAAACTGTTTCTGAACCACCAGTAGTCTGGTTTCTCCTTGCTGCCAGCTCAGGTGCTTTCCAGTAGTAAAATTGCACCACCTAATTAAGAAATTTGAAATGAATGCAACTCAATTAACAGAAAAGATGTCAGATGTAACCTAGTTGAAAGATGTAGGTAAAAAAACTATCGTTTGTATCAAAAAAATTGTTCATGATATTGATCGGTGTCAACAAGCACATTCACTGAGCAATAAACTGATACTTTAAAATCAAGTTCTACAATCCACAGTGACGTTGGAGTAATGGCAGGATAAACTTGCAGGAAATGAGTGGCCAGGAAAAAACATTCAACAACTTAAAAGGGATAATATGATGCACTTGATAAAATTTCTTCACATATTCTTCAGCAGTTTTGGCATCCCTTGGGTTAAGTTTCTTTGGCACATATACTATGATAAAACAGCCTTATTGACTTAGTTTAAAAGGGTCTTTTGGTAGCGATGTTCTTAAGCATTTGGATCTTTTCAAGCTTCTGATCGGTCTTCTACATGCATGAGATGGAAAAATAAATATTCCAGAATTGCATGACTAAACTCAGCTTTAGAAGAAGATTTTCATTAGGTTCACTGATTTACAACAGAAAATCAACTAGTCCCAAAACTCTGTAGAAGTAGACTATTTCTTGGAACTTCAGTACTTTACTATCATCCACTTTCTGAAATGGGTTAATTGGATCTATGCCACTGCAACTTTCATGAGTTGGCAAAATGCCATTACAATTCCGCACATTGGAAAAATGCCATTACAATTCTTTCATCCTCCTCTATATGCCATTATGTTAAATTTGAGACACAAATACCCTTGTATTACTCCTTTCACCCTCCCCTCATGTTCTTCTACCAAACTGACCTGCCATTAACTCCGGCGAGCATGGGGCCGTGCGAAAAACAACTTCCAGCACCGACCATGCATACTGTAGGTGGCCGCGCGACTTCGTGGACGGCACGGGATGGGTTATGCAACCGCTGCAGCCATCTCCCACGAGAATGCTGCCTCGGTCGTCATGTACGCACAATTTTTACAGACTAGATAGGGTGTCATGTCGCGCCGGCAGGACCAAACTTTCGCATGCATGTGTCTTTGGCTGGCGGCAAATCAATTAGCTAGCAAGCGTGGCTAGCTTTGCACATGAGGAATTAATCAACAAATCAATCAGCTATATAGCGTGGATAACTTTGTACAGGAGGAATTAATCATCTTTGTTGTCTGCTATGTACGTGCGTGTTGAGGCCAATTCAATCCGTCGACCATGGTGCTGCAGGACTAGCAGGAAAGAAAGATGCTTGCCGGAGTTAATGGCACACTTGTCAGTTTGGTAGAAGAGAAGATGAGGGGAAGGTGAAAGGAGGAAGACAAGGGTATTTGTGTCTCAAATTTAACATAATGGCATATAGAGGAGAATGGAAGAGTTCTAATGGCATTTTTCCAATGTGCAGAATTGTAATGTCATTTTTCCAACTCGTGAAAGTTGTAGTGGCATATATCCAATTAACCCTTGAATTAAACTTTTTTGTGCCCTTGTAACATGGATTGCCAAGAAGATTGGTTCCACCTACTCTTGACATGTAACTTCAGCAAGGGGCTGTTGGGCATTCACCAATAAGTACTCCCTCCGTCCCAAAATAAGTGACTTAATTTTGTACTAGCTTTAGTACAAAGTTACTACAAAGTTGAGTCGCTTATTTTGGGACGGAGGGAGTATGTTATAACAAGCCAAATTATCATTTATCAGCGGCAATGAGACAAAGCTTCTTTATAAAAAACTATTCGCTCCTCACTGCTGGCATATCTTGTTTCAAAAGAATATATGCATATGATCCTATTGCTCTTAAACTGACTGCAGAATCAAATCCACTCAAAAAGGAAAGTATGCAGAATGCGGTTACCTGAAGAGCGTGCAAGCTGTTGGCAAATATCTTCCCAAAGACATCATCTGCCCTCCCAATTCGCAGTGGCTTCCCAAGCAACTCTATGGGGTCATCAGCTGGTGCAGCACATGTACTCTTGCTGTCTTTATCGCTGCTTGCACGAAAACTAAACCCAAGAATGCGTATTCTAGCACATCGTATGTCAAAGCCAGACTGATCATAGGAAAACCAGTACATGTTATCTGAGGCTGGCAAAGGAATGTAAGAGTTCTGATCAGCTGGCTCATAGCTCAGTGATGTCTGGGATAGAAAACTAAGGAGCTTTGGATCCTCATCAAAAGAACTATCTCTAGTGAACCAAAGAGTAAGTGTCAGCCTTTCACCCTCAGTTACCTGTAAAAGATTTGCTATAGTTTGTTGATAAAAAGAAAAGTTCTTGTGTAAAACGTCAAAAGACTGAGAATATTTTGAGGAAAAAACAAAGGCTGCCAATGAATTGAGTTTTGCAAAGCCTATGCAAGGGAAAATAGAAAATATTTGACCATGAAACAATTAGTTCGCAATCAACCGTTGCTACAGCTGACTTTAACACATTTTCCCCATTTTGTTTCATAAATAGAAAACATTAAAAATAATAGAGAACTTTTATTGTATCTAAATAATGGCACAAAATATGATAACCAACATTAGTGAAGGAGAATAGGCGTGCATATACTACAGGAAAAAAAATCTGATCCACACAGAAAACAGAAACGTACCTCATCTACACAATGGACATTACGATTATCAGCAGTGTAGATGACAGCATCCTGAAAACAATATTAATTGACAGAAAATGAAAGAAATCATCCAATAGATTTTAGCCGGTGGAAGATAATATCCACATCAATGATTCTAAAAAAATGCATGTAGTGTGTGCTGCTTACACCAGCAACTGGAATAACAGAGGAGGGTTCACCATCCTGAAACTTCAACAGTCCACCCTTAAAGTCCTTTCCATGATTGTTCAAGTAGCACACAGCCTTTATAATTGAATCCAGAAGAGGGAAATAAAGTCAGCATGAGAAAGATCACATCTAAAAGAAGCAGAAAAGTAAGTGATCGGTGTGGGCAAAAACTTATAAGTGATCATCACAGCAGAACTAAGAAAACCTCTCCATGTTATGAATGGCTTCAATATCTAATCACAATGATAATACACAGATCGAAGCATATTTTCAGTGTGTGTTGGTTCTTAACAAACTCATAGTTTCATGG
Organism: Triticum urartu; assembly: GCF_056163025.1. Lineage (NCBI taxonomy): Eukaryota > Viridiplantae > Streptophyta > Magnoliopsida > Poales > Poaceae > Triticum > Triticum urartu. The sequence continues at coordinate 502,762,478 of NC_141876.1, read as the reverse complement.
CGGTCATTTCTTACATTGTTCATGAAATTGGCAAGTATTTGCAACAGTCTATTAATGCAAAGCAGGATACATAATGGAATGTTTTTGTTTTACAGCAATACTTAACAACATCTTCCTTGCTTATAGTTCGCCAACAAGTAGGCAAATGGGAACTGAATCAACCAAAATGACAGTTAAGCACTAAGAGCTATGTGATGGCACTGACTTGGAATTAAAAACTCGAGATACAAGGAGAAATCATGCAAACTGACTGAATTCTCCAAATCAGATTGGTCCTCACCGTGAAGGCTCTTTGCCTAAGATAAGGTTTGTTGTCGTCACTGTGCCATCCAATAGAAGCCCCCTTGCACCAACTGCACGCCAAATATAGAGGTTTTGAATAAGGAGAGCATTACAGTGTCAAGTTATGTCAGGTCTCCTACATAAACTACCTTCAAGGTTTATGCGCACCATTAATAAGGTGACAACATTTTTTATAAGGTTTATTTATGCATTCGTATAAAGTTAGTGGAGTCATGGGGGCAGCTACAATGCAAGGTGCGTATATGAGGGTACTATAAGCATATATGTAAAATTGACTTGCCCCAAGGAAACATGCTGATACCAATGTGAAACTAGTAGGATCGACCAGACAGAATGGCATGAAAGAGGTGATGCGACTGTTCAGCACCTGACTAGTCCGGTGAACTCGACGAAGAGGTCGAAGTGGCAAGAGAAGAAGGACTCGACGGCGTCGCGGAGTCGCTCGCGGATGGGCACGAAGGGGAGGAGTAGGTGGCCACAGCCGGTGGCAGCCAGATGCGGCAGCGATGTAGACACCACCGAAGGCCGGTACCCCGCCGTCCCGCAGCTCCGGTGCACGAACTCCAGCTCCTGGACACGGTGGCCACCGTATGAGACGGTCGATTCGGATCGCAACAAGCTGGAGTTTGGGGCTCGGAGGAGGAGGGTTTAGGGGGAGGAGCGTGTGATATACCTTGCAGGTCTCGGGGGAGAGAAATCCAGGGAGAAGGAGGCGGACGTTGTCCTCGGTGGCGGTCGGCGGCGGCGAAGCGGCGGCGGTGGCCATGGTTGGAAGAGACTCGGAGATGTGGAGGGGGGAGAGGACAGACCGTGAGATCGGTGGGCCCAGAGGAAGAGGCCTTTGACTACGCTGACTACTCTGTCGACGAAATTGAGCAGCTGTTCAGCTTGGTTTTTTTTTTTTGCCAATGGCATACCATATTTTTTTTAGAAAAGAGCAAAATATTTATAAGAGACCCACGATCGATGCGAACATCAATCAACGGCAAAATTGAGCATGACTTTGTTCGAGGCGCACAGGATGAAGGGATATACAGTAGTCGCTCATTTACGGCAAAACATAGGGTGCCCTATGGAGGTTGATCAATCCTGTCCCTGTAGTCCAAATCTAGGCCTTCTTTGATTTGGAGAAATTTTATAGGATTTTTAGAGGATAGAATTTTTGTAGAAAAAATTCATATGAAGTCATTTGGTTTGTAGGAATGGATTCCTATTCCTATATAGGATAGGAATCAATCTTTCATATTTAAAAAAAAATATTAGCCTAGACTCGATGGAAAAAAATTCTATCCTACGAATCAAGTGACATCTTTTTCTTTATAGGAAGTGAGATGCATGTCACATCATTTATTATGATTTTCTTATTCCTATGATATTTCTATTCTATAAACCAAAGAAGGCCTCCTGAGATGATACGGGATCACCGTATCATCTCATATCCACCCTAGAGATTCAGTCATGCATCAACTAGCGGTCCTACTGTGCGTAAGGCTGGTTGTAATGGGGAGTATCATAGACTAGTATCATGCATGCATAGTATCATATATTGGTATCATAGAAGACTACGTTTATTGCCATGCATGACACCAAGTAGCACATCATTTAATATGATACGGTATCATAATATGATACTTAAGTCTCTTTTTCTTCATTTAATACTATGTCACCTCATCAAAATTACTTAGTTGGCATATATGATACTACCTATGATACTCCCATTACGGGCATCCAAATGTCCGTGTCATGACTCCAGAAGATGGGATCCGCCTCAAGAAGTCGCTTTGAAAAAGTGAAAGGAAGCAGCTATGGGCCCCACCTGGACACGTGGTTCGCAGGGGAAGCGGCTGATGCGCGGGCGTGATCAGCCGGTTGATTTTAAACCCTTTCCTTAATGGATAGGAAACCTCCGGAGCACCTCACCCCCGGTTACAAAACGCACGCAAACAAACCAGCCATACCAATTTTCACACCACGTACGCATCTGCCTTCGTCTTCCAAAACCCCTCCAGCAATACCGTACCACATAGCGCCGCCGTTCCATGGCCACGGAGGCCATGGCCGGCGCCGTGAGGGACCTGGCCGCCCTCTCCATGCGGTTCCTCCTCCACCTCGGCAGCAACCAAACCAACCTGGCCTTCTCCCCGCTGTCATTCCACTACGTCCTCGTCCTTCTCGCTGCTGGTGCCACGGGCGACACCCTCAACCAGATCGTCTCCTTCCTAGGCCCCTCCGGCGGCATGGCGCACGCATCCCTCGCCTCCCATGCAGCCTCTGCTTTCCTCGCTCGGGGCAATGGCTCGGAGCCCGACGTCCGGTGCGGCGTAGGGGTTTGGGTGGATTCGTCGCTCCAGCTTAGGCCTGCCTTTGCAGACATGGTCACCTCCCAGTACAATGCCACAGCTCAAGCCATGCCTTTCCAAGAAAAGGTGATTTATCTATATGAGCAATATGATTTACTTCTGCTGTTATTGCAAATTTTCTACTGGCTAGATTTGATCATCGCTTATCAACTCTTTGGTGTGTCCAATCTCTAATGAAGCCTGACAAGGCGAGAGTTGAGATCAACCGCTGGTTCGAGGACAAGACAGGCGGCCTGATCAAAGAACTCATGCCGGAGGGCCTGTTGGAAATATGAGCAAATTACTACGAGATTTAATCCGAATAAATAGGAAATAGATCATGACAGCAATAGCAGAGATTAAACTAATCATGCGAACTAGCATAGTAGATGAACATATCACATCTAGGGCACATACTAGAAACATGAATTCTACCACGATCTCGAACAGGAAGGATATAATCACATACGGTGCAGCGGGAGCAGCACCACCGGCGTTGACGTTGTCGCCCATGTCGTCGAGGATGAGGTTGCCGAGGTCGGGGAAGAAGTCGTTGTTCACGAAGTCGTCGCTGCCAGCAGTCGCGCGAGTGTGCTCCCCAAAAACCTGATCGTCCCTCTCCCGTACAGGATCACGAGAGGCGGGGTTCCGGAGGCCTGCTGTCCCTTCTCCCGGTGCACGCCGAAAGGAGGGATGGAGTGTTGGGGAACGTAGCAATAATTCAAAATTTTCTACGTATCACCAAGATCAAACTATGGAGTCATCTAGCAACGAGGGAGGAGTGGATCTACATACCCTTGTAGATCGCGCGCGGAAGCGTTCTAGAGAACGGGGTTGATGGAGTCGTACTCGTCGTGATCCAAATCACCGATGATCCTAGCGCCGAACGGACGGCACCTCCGCGTTCAACACACGTACGGAGCAGCGACGTATCCTCCTTCTTGATCCAGCAAGGGGGAAGGAGAGGTTGATGGAGATCCAGCAGCACGACGGCGTGGTGGTGGAAGTAGCGGGATTCCAACAGGGCTTCGCCAAGCGCTGCGGGAGGATGGAGATGTGTCATGGGAGGGAGAGGGAGGCGCCAGGGCTTAGGTATGGCTGCCCTCCCTTCCCCCCACTATATATAGGGCCAAGGGAGAGGGGGGGGCGCAGCCTTGGCCCTTACTCCAAGGAAGGGTGCGGCCAGGGAGGAGTCCATCCTCCCCAAGGCACCTAGGAGGTGCCTTCCCCTTTTAGGACTCTTCCTTTTCCTTATCTCTTGGCGCATGGGCCTCTTGGGGCTGGTGCCCTTGGCCCATATAGGCCAAGGCGCACACCCCTACAGCCCATGTGCCCCCCCCAGGGCAGGTGGACCCCCTTGGTGGACCCCCGGACCCCTTTCGGCACTCCCGATACAATACCGATAATGCGCGAAACTTTTCCGGCGACCAAAACAAGACTTCCCATATATAAATCTTTACCTCCGGACCATTCCGGAACTCCTCGTGACGTCCGGGATCTCATCCGGGACTCCGAACAACTTTCGGGTTACCGCATACTAATATCTCTATAACCCTAGCGTCACCGAACCTTAAGTGTGTAGACCCTACGGGTTCGGGAGACATGCAGACATGACCGAGATGACTCTCCGGTCAATAACCATCAGCGGGATCTGGATACCCATGTTGGCTCCCACATGTTCCACGATGATCTCATCGGATGAACCACGATGTCAAGGACTTAATCAATCCCGTATACAATTCCCTTTGTCTAGCGGTACGATACTTGCCCGAGATTCGATCGTCGGTATCCCGATACCTTGTTCAATCTCATTACCGGCAAGTCTCTTTACTCATTTCGTAACACATCATCCCGTGATCAACTCCTTGATCACATTGTGCACATTATGATGATGTCCTACCGAGTGGGCCCAGAGATACCTCTCCGTTTACACGGAGTGACAAATCCCAGTCTCGATTCGTGCCAACCCAACAGACACTTTCGGAGATACCTGTAGTGTACCTTTATAGCCACCCAGTTACGTTGTGACGTTTGGCACACCCAAAGCACTCCTACGGTATCCGGGAGTTGCACAATCTCATGGTCTAAGGAAATGATACTTGACATTAGAAAAGCTTTAGCATACGAACTACATGATCTTGTGCTAGGCTTAGGATTGGGTCTTTGTCCATCACATCATTCTCCTAATGATGTGATCCCGTTATCAATGACATCCAATGTCCATGGTCAGGAAACCGTAACCATCTATTGATCAACGAGCTAGTCAACTAGAGGCTTACTAGGGACATGGTGTTGTCTATGTATCCACACATGTATCTGAGTTTCCTATCAATACAATTCTAGCATGAATAATAAACGATTATCATGAACAAGGAAATATAATAATAACTAATTTATTATTGCCTCTAGGGCATATTTCCAACAGTCTCCCACTTGCACTAGAGTCAATAATCCAGTTCACATCGATATGTGATTAACACTCAAGGTCACATCCCCATGTGACTAACACCCAAAGAGTTTACTAGAGTCAATAATCTAGTTCACATTACCATGTGATTAACACTCGATGAGTTCTGGGTTTGATCATGTTATGCTTGTGAGAGATGTTATAGTCAACGGGTCTGAATCTTTCAGATCCGTATGTACTTCGCAAATCTCTATGTCATCTTGTAGATGCAGCTACTACACTATATTTGGAGCCATTTCAAATAACTGTTCTACTTGGAGCTATTCTAAATTTTTGCTCCATTATACGTATCCGGTATCTCTACTCAGAGCTATCCGGATAGGTGTTAAGCTTGCATCGACGTAACTCTTTACGTCGAACTCTTTATCACCTCCATAACCGAGAAACATATCCTTATTCCTATAAGGATAATTTAGACCGCTATCTGGTGATCTACTCCTAGATTACCTTTGTACCCTCTTGCCAGATATGTGGCAAGGCACACATCAGGTGCGGTACTTAGCATGGCATACCGTATAGAGCCTATGACAAAAGCATAGGGGACGACATTCGTCCTTTCTCTTTCTTCTGCCGTGGTCGAGCTTTAAGTCTTAACTTCATACCTTACAACTCAGGCAAGTACTCCTTCTTTGACTGATCCATCTTGAACCCCTTCAAGATCATGTCAAGGTATGTGCTCATTTGAAAGTACCATTAAGCGTTTTGATCTATCCTTATAGATCTTGATGCTCAATGTTCAAGTAGCTTAATCCAGGCTTTCCATTGAAAAACACTTTCCAAATAACCCTATATGCTTTCCAGAAATTCTACATCATTTCTGATCCATAATATGTCAACAACATATACTCATCAGAAATTCTATAGTGCTCCCACTCACTTCTTTGGAAATACAAGTTTCTCATAAACTTTGTATAAACCCAAAATCTTTGATCATATCATCAAAGCGTACATTCCAACTCCGAGATGCTTACTCCAGTCCTTAGAAGGATTGCTGGAGCTTTGCATACTTATTAGCATCTTTCAGGATTGACAAAACCTTCCGGTTGTATCACATACAACCTTTCCTCAAGAAAATCGTCGAGGAAACAATGTTTTGACATCCTATCTGCAAGATTTCATAAATAATGCAGTAATCGCTAATATAATTCCAACAGACTCTTAGCATCGCTACGAGTGAGAAAGTCTCATCATAGTCAACTCCTTGAACTTGTCGGAAAAAATCTTAACGACAAGTCGAGCTTTCTTAATGGTGATACTTACCATCATTGTCCGTCTTCCTTTTAAAATCCATCTGTACTCAATAGCCTTACGACCATCGAGCCGTTCTGCCAAAGTCTACACTTTGTTTTCATACATGGATCCTCTCTCGGATTTTATGGCCTCGAGCCATTTATCGGAATCCGGGCCCATCATCGCTTCTCCATGGCTCGTAGGTTCATTGTTGTCTAGCAACATGACTTCCAAGACAGGATCACGTACCACTCTGAAGTAGTACGCATCCTTGTCATCCCACGAGGTTTGGTAGTGACTTGATCTGAAGTTTCATGACCACTATCATAAGCTTCCACTTCAATTGGTGTAGGTGCCATAGGAACAACTTCCTGTGCCCTGCCACACACTAGTTGAAGAGACGGTTCAATAACCTCATCAAGTCTCCACCATCCTCCCACTCAATTCTTTCGAGAGAAACTTTTCCTCGAGAAAGGACCCGATTCTAGAAACAATCCCTTATTGCTTTCGGTTCTGAGACAGGAGGTATACCCAACTGTTTTGGGTGTCCTATGAAGATGCATTTATCCGCTTTGGGTTCGAGCTTATCAGCCTGAAACTTTTTCGCATAAGCGTCGCAGCCCCAAACTTTTAAGAAATGATAGCTTAGGTTTCTCTAAACCATAGTTCATACGGTGTCATCTCATCGGAATTACGTGGTGCCTTATTTAAAGTGAATGTGGTTGTCTCTAATGCCTAACCCATAAACTATCATGGTAATTCGATAAGAGACATCATGATATGCATCATATCCAATAGGGTGCAGTTATGATGTTCGGACACACCATCACACTATGGTGTTCCAGGCTGTATTAGTTGTGAAACAATTTCCACAATGTCTTAATTCTATGCCAAACTCGTAATTCAGATATTCATCTCTATGATCATATCATAGATATCTTATCCTCTTGTCATGACGATCTTTCAACTTCACCCTGAAATTACTTGAACCTTTCAATAATTCAGACTCGTGATTCATCAAGTAAATATACTCAACATCTACTCAAATCATCTGTGAAGTAATAACATAACGATATCCACTACATGCCTTAGCACTCATTGGACTGCACACATCAAAATGTATTACTTCCAACAAGTTGCTTTCTAGTTCCATTTTACTGAAAACGAGGCTTTCAGTCATCTTGCCCATGTGGTATGATTTGCATGTCTCAAGTGATTCAAAATCTAGTGAGTCCAAACGGTCCATTTGCATGGAGTTTCTTCATGCATATACACCAATAGACATGGTTCGCATGCCTCAAACTTTTCAAAAACGAGTGAGCCCAAAGATCCATCAACATGGAGCTTCTTCATGCGTTTTATACTGATATGACTTACGTGGCAGTGCCACAAGTAGGTGGTACTATCATTACTATCTTTTGGCATGAACATGTGTATCACTACGATCGAGATTCAATAAACCATTCATTTTAGGTGTAAGACCATTGAAGGTATTATTCAAATAAACAGAGTAACCATTACTCTCTCCTTAAATGAATAACCGTATTGCGATAGACATAATCCAATCATGTCTATGCTCAACGCAAACGCCAATCTTGATGGTAGAGGGAGCGTACGGTATTTGATCAACCATGGAAATACTTCCAACACATATCGTCATCTCACCTTTTGGCTAGTCTCCGTTTATTCCGTAGCTTTTATTTCGAGTTACTAACACTTAGCAACCGAACCGGTATCTAATACCCTGGTGCTACTAGGAGTACTAGTAAAGTACACATTAACATAATGTATATCCAATATACTTCTATCAACAGCCTTCTCATCTACCAAGTATCTAGGGTAATTCTGCTCTAGTGGCTGTTCCCCTTATTACAGAAGCACTTAGTCTCGGGTTTGGGTTCAACCTTGGGTTTCTTCACTAGAGCAGCAGCTGATTTGCCGTTTCATGAAGCATCCCTTTTGCCCTTGCCCTCCTTGAAACTAGTGGTTTCACAAACCATCAACAATTGATGCTCCTTTTTGATTTCTACTTTTGTGGTGTCAAACATCGCGAATATCTCAAGGATCATCATATATGTCCCCGATACATTATAGTTCATCACGAAGCTCTAGCAGCTTGGTGGTAATGACTTCGGAGAAACATCACTATCTCATTTGGAAGATCAACTCCCACTTGATTCAAATGATTGTTGTACTCAGACAATCTGAGCACAAGCTCAACAATTGAGCTTTTCTCCTTAGTTTGCAGGCTAAGAAAATCGTCGGAGGTCTCATACCTCTTGACGTGGGCACGAGCCTGAAATCCCAATTTCAGCCCTCGAAACATCTCATATGTTTTGCGATGTTTCAAAACGTCTTCGGTGCCTCAACTCTAAACCGTTTAACTGAACTATCACGTAGTTATCAAAATGTGTATGTCAGATGTTCGCAACATCCACAGACGACGTTCAGGTTGAGCACACTGAGCGGTGCATTAAGGACATAAGCCTTCTATGAAGCAATGAAGACAATCCTCAGTCTACGGACCTAGTCCGCATAATTGCTACTATCAACTTTCAACTAAATTTTCTCTAGGAACATATCTAAACAGTAGAACTGAAGCGCGAGCTACGACATAATTTGCAAAGACCTTTTGACTATGTTCAGGATAATTAAGTTCATCTTATGAACTCCCACTCAGATAGACATCCCTCTAGTCATCTAAGTGATTACATGATCTGAGTCAACTAAGCCGTGTCCGATCATCACGTGAGACGGACTAGTCATCATCGGTGAACATCTTCATGTTGATCGCATCTACCATACGATTCATGCTCGACCTTTCGGTCTCTTGTGTTCCGAGGCCATGTCTATACATGCTAGGCTCGTCAAGTCAACCTAAGTGTTTTGCGTGTGTAAATCTGGCTTACACCCGTTGTATGTGAACGTAAGAATCTATCACACCCGATCATCACGTGGTGCTTCGAAACGACGAACTTTCGCAATGGTGCACAGTTAGGGGAAACACTTTCTTGAAATTTTAATGAGGGATCATCTTATTTACTACCGTCGTTCTAAGCAAATAAGATGTATAAACATGATAACCATCATATGCAATCAAATAGTGACATGATATGGCCAATATCATATTGCTCCTTTTGATCTCCATCTTCGGGGCTCCATGATCATCATCGTCACCGGCATGACACCATGATCTCCATCATCATGATCTCCATCATCGTGTCTTCATGAAGTTGTCTCGCCAACTATTACTTCTACTTCTATGGCTACCGGTTAGCAATAAAGTAAAGTAATTACATGACGTTTATGTTGACACGCAGGTCATAAATAAATAAAGACAACTCCTATGGCTCCTGCCGGTTGTCATACTCATTGACATGCAAGTCATGATTCCTATTACAAGAACATGATCAATCTCATACATCACATATCATTCATCACATTCTTCTTGGCCATATCACATCACATAGCATACCCTGCAAAAACAAGTTAGACGCCCTCTAATTGTTGTTTGCATGTTTTACGTGGCTGCTATGGGTTTCTAGCAAGAACGTTTCTTACCTACGCAAAAACCACAACGTGATATGCCAATTGCTATTTACCCTTCATAAGGACCCTTTTCATCGAATCCGATCCGACTAAAGTGGGAGAGACAGACACCCGCTAGCCACCTTATGCAACTAGTGCATGTCAGTCGGTGGAACCAGTCTCACGTAAGAGTACGCGTAAGGTCGGTCCGGGCCGCTTCATCCCACAATGCCGCCGAATCAAGATTGGACTAGTAACGGTAAGCATATTGAACAAAATCAACGCCCACAACTACTTTGTGTTCTACTCGTGCATAGAAACTACGCATAGACCTAGCTCATGATGCCACTATTGGGGAACGTAGCAATAATTCAAAATTTTCTACATATCACCAAGATCAATCTATGGAGTCATCTAGAAATGAGGGAGGAGTGGATCTACATACCCTTGTAGATCGCGCGCGGAAGCGTTCAAGAGAACGGGGTTGATGGAGTCGTACTCGCGTGATCCAAATCACCGATGATCCTAGCGCCGAACGGACGGCACCTCCGCGTTCAACACACGTACGGAGCAGCGACGTCTCCTCCTTCTTGATCCAGCAAGGGGGGAGGAGAGGTTGATGGAGATCCAGCAGCATGACGGCGTGGTGGTGGAAGTAGCGGGATTCCAACAGGGCTTCGCCAAGCGCTGCGGGAGGAGGGAGATGTGTCATGGGAGGGAGAGGGAGGCGCCAGGGCTTAGGTATGGCTGCCCTCCCTTCCCCCCACTATATATAGGGCCAAGGGAGAGAGGGGGGGCGCAGCCTTGGCCCTTCCTCCAAGGAAGGGTGCGGCCAGGGAGGAGTCCATCCTCCCCAAGGCACCTAGGAGGTGCCTTCCCCTTTTAGGACTCTTCCTTTCCCTTATCTCTTGGCGCATGGGCCTCTTGGGGCTGGTGCCCTTGGCCCATATAGGCCAAGGCGCACACCCCTACAGCCCATGTGCCCCCCCCGGGGCAGGTGGACCCCCGGACCCCTTTCGGCACTCCCGGTACAATACCGATAATGCGCGAAACTTTTCCGGAGACCAAAACAAGACTTCCCATATATAAATCTTTACCTCCGGACCATTCCGGAACTCCTCGTGATGTCCAGGATCTCATCCAGGACTCCGAACAACTTTCGGGTTACCGCATACTAATATCTCTATAACCCTAGCGTCACCGAACCTTAAGTGTGTAGACCCTACGGGTTCGGGAGACATGCAGACATGATCGAGATGATTCTCCGGTCAATAACCATCAGCGGGATCTGGATACCCATGTTGGCTCCCACATGTTCCACGATGATCTCATCGGATGAACCATGATGTCAAGGACTTAATCAATCCCGTATACAATTCCCTTTGTCTAGCGGTACGATACTTGCCCGAGATTCGATCGTCGGTATCCTGATACCTTGTTCAATCTCGTTACCGGCAAGTCTCTTTACTCGTTTCGTAACACATCATCCCGTGATCAACTCCTTGATCACATTGTGCACATTATGATGATGTCCTACCGAGTGGGCCCAGAGATACCTCTCCGTTTACACGGAGTGACAAATCCCAGTCTCGATTCGTGCCAAGCCAACAGACACTTTCGGAGATACCTGTAGTGTACCTTTATAGCCACCCAGTTACGTTGTGACGTTTGGCACACCCAAAGCACTCCTACGGTATCCGGGAGTTGCACAATCTCATGGTCTAAGGAAATGATACTTGACATTAGAAAAGCTTTAGCATACGAACTACATGATCTTGTGCTAGGCTTAGGATTGGGTCTTTGTCCATCACATCATTCTCCTAATGACGTGATCCCGTTAACAATGACATCCAATGTCCATGGTCGAAACCATAACCATCTATTGATCAACGAGCTAGTCAACTAGAGGCTTACTAGGGACATGGTGTTGTCTATGTATCCACACATGTATCTGAGTTTCCTATCAATACAATTCTAGCATGAATAATAAACGATTATCATGAACAAGGAAATATAATAATAACTAATTTATTATTGCCTCTAGGGCATATTTCCAACATGGAGAAGACTTGCTTGGCGGCGTAATGATCTAGAACGGTGGTGAGAAACCATACGAAGCGGCGACGGGTAGGGTAGACGTCTGCCTGACTATATAGTGCAGGCCGGGTTGGTAATGGGAGTAAACCCCACGTCCGAGTCGTCACGATCCAAAATAATCGAAAACGGTTCAGTAATTAATGCGTCCGTTAATTATTAATTAATGACTCATTAATTTTTCCAATATAGACAACGTGCATAGCTCTGTCCTCGGCTCGACTCAATCCCGCAACCCGCGGCGCGTCGTGACGAGGCATGGCGTGGCGTGGCGAGGCGAGCGAGGAGGAGGAGCGCGCGTGTAGGTCTCCTCTTCTCATGCTCATACAAGTGGTAGAAGAGCTTACCTTATAAATAGGTGCAACTCTCTCTCAACTTCCAGGGTGGGACTAAACTTTAGCCTCACTCACTCCACTCACATGTGTGCATGAATGGGCCAAGAGAATTTCAGAATTTTAGTTGGGCTTTGGGCCAAAGGCCTACTAGCAAAATTCCAACAATCCCCCACAAAGTCTCATTGGCACATCTCATCATTTAGTTCCAAAACATTGTTTATATACCGGTGCTTAGTGGAGACTGTGAAGTTGAACTTCCATTTAGAGATTTATGCTACACTAGATCACAACTTGAATAGTAGACTATGCCTTGAACTACAAGTTTTCTGCGAGACTAGTTTCACACAAATTCTTGACCGATACTGGGCTACCGCAAGGCTTCCCCACGGGTGGAGCGTATACGTCATACTCCAGGGCCTTTTCATGAATTTATTAGAGAACACCCAATTCTCACAGACTGCCACGTTAACAATCAAATTCATATAGGTGTGTTCCTCAGAAGATGTTCTGCAGGACAACATCTCTGCTTACCCGAATAAGCCACTTGGAACACATTAAGATAAGTATCAACCTGCCATGCAGATCAAGAGAGTATTGCATCTTCATGGAGTGGGATAGGTAATATAGGGATACTCTCCTCCCAGCTGATCAACAACTTGTCTCCCACTTCTACTTCACGGGATCTCCGATCACATAGAGTGGGTTACCACTATGGACAACTCATGCGGTGGGTCTCAGACCCATCTCCATCGATGCATTATCTATCACATTACGTGATAGACCCTTTGTGAAGGGATCTGCCAAATTTTTCGATGTTTGGATATAGTCCAACGTAATAACTCCGGAGTTCCTCAATTTTCTGACAGATTTCAGTCTCCTCTTCACATGCCTTGAGGACTTCATATTGTCCTGAGAACTATTTATCTTGACGATCACAGTTTGATTATCACAGTTCATCAGGTTAGGGGGTATTGGTTTTTCAACCATAGGTAAGTCCATCAAGAGCTCACGAAGCCACTCTGCTTCAATAGTGGCAGTGTCTAATGATGTGAGTTCTGCTTCCATAGTTGGCCTCGTTAAGATGGTCTGCTTGCAAGACTTCCAAGAAACAGCGCCACCACCAAGTGTACAAATATAACCACTTGTGGCCTTAATCTCATCAGCAACAGATATCCAGTTTGAGTCACTATAACCCTCCAGTACCCTTGGATACCCGGTGTAGTGAATCCCATAGCTCGCGGTGCCTTTCAAATAGCGCATAACTCTCTCAAGCGCATGCCAATGATCATCTCCCAGTTTTGACACAAACCGACTCAGCTTTCTAACAGCAAACGAGATGTCAGGCCTCGTGGCACTCGCCAAATACATAAGCGAGCCAATAATCTGAGAATACCTCAGTTGGTCTCTAGCAATCCGTCGATTCTTTTGAAGCAACACACTAGCATCATATGTAGTTGGAGAAGGTGAGCAGTCGCTATACCCAAAACGACTCAAGACCTTTTCCACATAGTGAGACTGAAGCAGTGTGATCCCACCATTCTCATCTCTCAACAGCTTGATGTTTAAGATAACATCAGCTACTCCTAGATCCTTCATCTCAAAACAGCAAGATAAGAAATCCTTAACCTCCTTGATTAAATCAAGTTTGGTTTCAAAGATCAATATGTCGTAGACATACACACAAAGAATAACTCCTTCGCCCCCACCATAGCGATAGTACACGCACTTGTCACCATCATTTACTACAAAGCCGGCAGCAGTTAATGTTCTTTCAAACTTCTCATCCCACTCCTTAGGAGCTTGTTTAAGGCCATATAAAGACTTTAATAACTTGCACACCTTTCCTTCCTGACCAGGTACTACAAAACCATCTGGCTGATCCATGTAAATTTCCTCCTTCAACTCTCCATTGAGGAAAGTTGTCTTAACGTCCATTTGATGAATGAGAAGACCATGTGAGGCAGCCAGTGACAGTAGCACCCGAATTGTGGTCATTCTAGCCACGGGTGAGTAAGTATCAAAGAAGTCTTCACCTTCTTTCTGGTTCTAACCCTTGGCCACAAGCCGTGCCTTGTACTTTTCAATCATACCATCAGGTCTAAGCTTCTTCTTGAACACCCACTTACATCCTACAGGTTTGCACCCATAAGGACGGTCAGTGATCTCCCAGGTACCGTTAGCTAAGATGGAATCCATCTCGCTACGTACAACTTCCTTCCAGTAGTCAGCATCAGGAGATGCATAGGCTTCTGAAATAGTCCTGGGTGTGTCATCCACGAGGTACAGAATGAAATCATCACCAAAGGACTTTGCAGTCCTCTGTCTCTTACTCCTCACAGGAGTTTCATTGTCACCCTCAACAGGATTCTCAATGTGTTTCATCGCAATGGTGGGTTCAGAAATTACTGTGAATTCCTCACTAGATGGAGTAGGTATCTCCTGATTTGATGAACTCAACATATCCTTCATAGGAAATATGTCCTCAAAGAAAGTTGCATCATTCGACTCCATAATCGTACCAACATGCATGTCGGATACCTCAGATTTTATTATCAAAAATCTATAGTTGATGCTATGAAAAGCATAGCCCAGAAGAACACAATCCACGGTTTTTGGTCCAAGCTTGCGCTTCTTGGGAATTGGTATATTGACTTTCGCCAAACAACCCCAAGTACGTAGGTAAGAGAGATTCAACCTTTTTCTTTCCCATTCCTCAAATGGAGTCATGGTATTATGCTTTGTGGGAACTCGATTTAGGACATGACACACATTCATTAGCGCCTCCCCCCACCATTCCTTGGATAGACCCGAAGTGTCTAACATGGTGTTAACCATATCAGTTAGAGTTCGGTTCTTTCTTTCGGCTACCCCATTTGACTGGGGTGAGTAGGGAGGCGTCCTCTCATGGATTATACCATGTTCCGCACAAAACAGATCAAATTCATTGGAAAAATACTCTCCACCACGATCGGACCTAAGTCGTTTAATTTTTCGATCAAGTTGGTTCTCTGCCTCAGCTTTATAGTTTTTGAAGAAAGTCAAAGCCTCATCTTTTGATTTCAGAAGATACACGTAACAATATCTAGTGGAGTCATCAATCAACATCATGAAGTATCTCTTTCCACCTTTTGTCAACACGCCATTCATCTCACAAAGATCCGAATGTATAAGATCTAGTGGCGTCAAGTCTCTTGCCTCTGCAGTCTTGTGGGACTTGCGAGGTTGCTTAGCTTGCACACATACTTGGCACTTAGAGCCTTTGACAGTAGAGATTTTCAGAATTAAATTCATATTGGCTAGCCGTGTCATGCAACCAAAGTTAATGTGACAAAGTCGTGAATGCCAAATATCAGACTCATTGTTGTGGCAAACATTATTAATAACTTTAGTGCAAATATCTGACAAAGACAGGCGGAACAAGCCTCCGCTCTCATAGCCTTTTCTAACAAATTGTCCATACTTAGAAATTACAACTTTATTGGATTCGAAAACCAACTTAAAACCATCTCGACATAAACGGGAACCGCTAACGAGATTTTTATTTATGGACGGCACATGATGAACATTCTTCACACGCATAGTCTTCCCCGAAGTAAACTTCAGATCGACCGTACCAACACCTCGAACGATGGCATGTGACCCATTCCCCATCAGCACGGGTGAAGTCCCTGTTGCCTGGTAAGAAGAAAACATGGAGGCGTCAGCACAAACATGTACATTGGCACCAGTGTCAATTAACCAATCAGGGGATTGAAATACTGAAAGGATGGCAGGTAAAATACCGTACCCTGATTCCTTCATATCAATATCACCGGTGACAACATTAGCCGCTCTTCTCATGTTCGTGCTCCTCAAAGCGGTTAGGACACTTTGGAGCCCAGTGATTAGGATCACCGCAGACATGGCAAAGTCCTTTCCCCTTCTTATGAGAATTCTTCTTGAAGTTGGTAGAATGTGATGGCTTGTTCTTAATATCAAACTTGCCTTTGCCCTGAGTTTTGTTCTTATTGTTTTTGAACTTGTTGGGCTGGGAGTTCTTATTCTGTACCATGTGGGCACTAGAACCTCCCTCAGCAACTCGAGCACGTGTGTCCTTTGCTCTCGCCTTCTCTTCAACATCAAGAGTACCAATGAGATCCGCAACGGAAAACTCCTGTATCTTGTGTTTCAGGGAAGTAGCAAACTTGTTCCACGAAGGTGGAAGCTTGGCAATGATGCCTCCAGGAACAAATTTGTCCGGCAACACACACTTGAAGTACTCAAGTTCTTTTGCGAGCGACTGTATCTCATGAGCCTGCTGTACAACAGGGCGCTCATCAGTCATCTTGTAGTCATAGAATTGCTCCATGACGTACAACTCGCTGCCGGCATCCGAGGCACCAAACTTGGCCTCGAGCGCAGCCCACATGTCCTTGCCGTTGTCAAACGACATATACGAATCCACAATGGAGTCATCAAGAACACTCAAAAGAGCGCCTTTAAAGAGGGTATCGATCTTCTCGAAAGCTTCCAGCTGTGCTGGATTAAGATTGCCCTCAGGCTTGCCCTTGGTGGTGTCATAGCAGCCCATGGTCTGAAACCAGTAGACTGCTATCGTGCGCCACCTCTTATATTGCGCCCCCTTAAAGGCAGGCGGCTTCAGATGTGCAGCAAAACCACTCGGAGTAAATTGCCTATAATCAGGTTTTTGGATTGTTGGAAATATGAGCAAATTACTACGAGATTTAATCCGAATAAATAGGAAATAGATCATGACAGCAATATCAGAGATTAAACTAATCATGCGAACTAGCATAGTAGATGAACAGATCATATCTAGGGCACATACTATAAACATGAATTCTACCACGATCTCGAACAGGAAGGATATAATCACATATGGTGCAGCGGGAGCAGCACCGCCGGTGTTGACGTTGTCGCCCATGTCGTCGAGGATGAGGTTGCCGAGGTCGGGGATGAAGTCGTCGTTCGCGAAGTCGTCGCTGCCAGCAGTCGCGCGAGTGCGCTCCCCAAAAACCTGATCACCCCTCTCCCGTACAGGATCACGAGAGGCGGGGTTCCAGAGGCCTGCTGTCCCTTCTCCCGGTGCACGCCGAAAGGAGGGATGGAGAAGACTTGCTTGGCGGCGCAATGATCTGGAATGGTGGTGAGAAACCATACGAAGCGGCGGCGGGTAGGGTAGACGTCTGCCTGACTATATTGTGCGGGCCGGGTAGGTCATGGGAGTAAACCCCACGTCCGAGTCGTCACGATCGAAAAGAATCGAAAACGATTCAGTAATTAACGCGTCCGTTAATTATTAATTAATGACTCATTAATTTTTCCAATATAGACAACGTGCATAGCTCTGTCCTCGGCTCGGCTCAATCCCGCAACCCGCGGCGCGTCGTGACGAGGCGTGGCGTGGCGAGGCGAGCGAGGAGGAGGAGCGCGTGTGTAGGTCTCCTCTTCTCATGCTCATACAAGTGGTAGAAGAGCTCACCTTATAAATAGGTGCAACTCTCTCTCAACTTCCGGGGTGGGACTAAACTTTAGCCTCACTCACTCCACTCACATGTGTGCATGAATGGGCCAAGAGAATTTCAGAATTTTAGTTGGGCTTTGGGCCAAAGGCCTACTAGCAAAATTCCAACAATCCCCCACAAAGTCTCATTGGCACATCTCATCATTTAGTTCCAAAACATTGTTTATATACCGGTGCTTAGTGGAGACTGTGAAGTTGAACTTCCACTTAGAGATTTATGCTACACTAGATCACAACTTGAATAGTGGACTATGCCTTGAACTACAAGTTTTCTGCGAGACTAGTTTCACACAAATTCTTGACCGATACTGGGCTGCCGCAAGGCTTCCCCGCGGGTGGAGCGTATACGTCATACTCGAGGGCCTTTTCATGAATTTATTAGAGAACACCCAATTCTCACAGACTGCCACGTTAACAGTCAAATTCATATAGATGTGTTCCTCAGAAGATGTTCTGCAGGACAACATCTCTGCTTACCCGAATAAGCCACTTGGAACACATTAAGATAAGTATCAACCTGCCATGCAGATCAGGAGAGTATTGCATCTTCATGGAGTGGGATAGGTAATATAGGGATACTCTCCTCCCAGCTGACCAACAGCTTGTCTCCCACTTCTACTTCACGGGATCTCCGATCACATAGAGTGGGTTACCACTATGGACAACTCATGCGGTGGGTCTCAGACCCATCTCCATCGATGCATTATCTATCACATTACGTGATAGACCCTTTGTGAAGGGATCTGCCAAATTTTTTGACGTTTGGATATAATCCAACGTAATAACTCCGGAGTTCCTCAATTTTCTGACAGATTTCAGTCTCCTCTTCACATGCCTTGAGGACTTCATATTGTCCTTAGAACTATTTATCTTGACGATCACAGTTTGATTATCACAGTTCATCAGGATAGGGGGTATTGGTTTTTCAACCATAGGTAAGTCCATCAAGAGCTCACGAAGCCACTTTGCTTCAACAGTGGCAGTGTCTAATGCTGTGAGTTCTGCTTCCATAGTTGGCCTCGTTAAGATGGTTTGCTTGCAAGACTTCCAAGAAACAGTGCCACCACCAAGTGTAAAAATATAACCACTTGTGGCCTTAATCTCATCAGCATCAGATATCCAGTTTGAGTCACTATAACCCTCCAGTACCCTTGGATACCCGGTGTAGTGAATCCCATAGCTCGCGGTGCCTTTCAAATAGCGCGTAACTCTCTCAAGCGCATGCCAATAATCATCTCCTGTTTTTGACACAAACTGACTCAGCTTGCTAACAGCAAACGAGATGTCAGGCCTCGTGGCACTCGCCAAATACATAAGCGAGCCAATAATCTGAAATACCTCAGTTGATCTCTAGCAATTCGTCGATTCTTTCGAAGCAACACACTAGCATCATATGGAGTTGGAGAAGGTGAGCAGTCGCTATACCCAAAACGACCCAAGACCTTTTCCACATAGTGAGACTGAAGCAGTGTGATCCCACCATTCTCATCTCTCAACAGCTTGATGTTTAAGATAGCATCAGCTACTCCTAGATCCTTCATCTCAAAATAGCGAGATAAGAAATCCTAAACCTCCTTGATTAAATCAAGTTTGGTTCCAAAGATCAATATGTCATCGACATACAGACAAAGAATAACTCCTTCGCCCCCACCATAGCGATAGTACACGCACTTGTCACCATCGTTTACTACGAAGCCGGCAGCAGTTAATGTTCTTTCGAACTTCCCATCCCACTCCTTAGGAGCTTGTTTAAGTCCATATAAAGACTTTAATAACTTGCACACCTTTCCTTCCTGACCAGGTACTACAAAACCATCTGGCTGATCCATGTAAATTTTCTCCTTCAACTCTCCATTGAGGAAAGTTGTCTTAACGTCCATTTGATGAACGGGAAGACCATGTGAGGCAGCCAGTGATAGTAGCACCCGAATTGTGGTCAGTCTAGCCACGGGTGAGTAAGTATCAAAGAAGTCTTCACCTTCTTTCTGGGTATAACCCTTGGCCACAAGCCGTGCCTTGTACTTTTCAATCATACCATCAGGTCTAAGCTCCTTCTTGAACACCCACTTACATCCTACAGGTTTGCACCCATAAGGACGGTCAGTGATCTCCCAGGTACCGTTAGCTAAGATGGAATCCATCTCGCTACGTACAACTTCCTTCCAGTAGTCAGCATCAGGAGATGCATAGGCTTCTGAAATAGTCCTGGGTGTGTCATCCACGAGGTACACAATGAAATCATCACCAAAGGAGTTTGCAGTCGTCTGTCTCTTACTCCTCACAGGAGTTCCATTGTCACCATCAACAGGATTCTCAACGTGTTCCATCGCAATGGTGGGTTCAGAAATTACGGTGAATTCCTCACTAGATGGAGTAGGTATCTCCTGATTTGATGAACTCGACATATCCTTCATAGGAAATATGTCCTCAAAGAAAGTTGCATCATTCGACTCCATAATCGTACCAACATGCATGTCGGATACCTCAGATTTTATTATCAAAAATCTATAGCCGATGCTATGAAAAGCATAGCCCAGAAGAACACAATCCACGGTTTTTGGTCCAAGCTTGAGCTTCTTGGGGATTGGTATATTGACTTTCGCCAATCAACCCCAAGTACGTAGGTAAGAGAGTTTCAACCTTTTCCTTTCCCATTCCTCAAATGGATTCATGGTCTTATGCTTTGTGGGAACTCGATTTAGGACATGACACGCAGTCATTAGCGCCTCCCCCACCATTCCTTGGATAGACCCGAAGTGTCTAACATGGTGTTAACCATATCAGTTAGAGTTCGGTTCTTTCTTTCGGCTACCCCATTTGACTGGGGTGAGTAGGGAGGCGTCCTCTCATGGATTATACCATGTTCCGCACAAAACAAATCAAATTCATTGGAAAAATACTCTCCACCACGATTGGACCTAAGCCATTTAATTTTTCGATCAAGTTGGTTCTCTGCCTCAGCTTTATAGTTTTTGAAGAAAGTCAAAGCCTCATCTTTTGATTTCAGAAGATACACATAACAATATCTAGTGGAGTCATCAATCAACGTCATGAAGTATCTCTTTCCACCTTTTGTCAACACGCCATTCATCTCACAAAGATCAGAATGTATAAACTCTAGTGGCGCCAAGTCTCTTGCCTCTAAAGTCTTATGGGACTTGCGAGGTTGCTTAGCTTGCACACATACTTGGCACTTAGAGCCTTTGACAGTAGAGATTTTTGGAATTAAATTCATATTGGCTAGCCACGTCATGCAACCAAAGTTAACGTGACAAAGTCGTGAATGCCAAATATCAGACTCATTGTTGTGGCAAACATTATTAATAACTTTAGTGCAAATATCTGACAAAGATAGGCGGAACAAGCCTCCGCTCTCATAGCCTTTTCCAACAAATTGTCCATACTTAGAAATTACCACTTTATTGGATTCAAAAACCAACTTAAAACCATCTCGACATAAACGGGAACCGCTAACGAGATTTTTATTTATGGACGGCACATGATGAACGTTCTTCAGACGCACAGTCTTCCCCGAAGTAAACTTCAGATCGACCGTACCAACACCTCGAACGATGGCATGTGACCCATTCCCCATCAGCATGGGTGAAGTCCCTGTTGCCTGGTAAGAAGAAAACATGGAGGCGTCAGCACAAACATGTACATTGGCACCGGTGTCAATTAACCAATCAGGGGATTGAAATACTGAAAGGATGGCAGGTAAAATACCGTACCCTGATTCCTTCATATCAATATCACCGGTGACAACATTAGCCGCTCTTCTCATGTTCGTGCTCCTCAAAGCGGTTAGGACACTTTGGAGCCCAGTGATTAGGATCACCGCAGATATGGCAAAGTCCTTTCCCCTTCTTATGAGAATTCTTCTTGAAGTTGGTAGAATGTGATGGCTTGTTCTTAATATCAAACTTGCCTTTGCCCTGAGTTTTGTTCTTATTGTTTTTGAACTTGTTGGGCTGGGAGTTCTTCTTCTGTACCATGTGGGCACTAGAACCTCCCTCAGCAACTCGAGCACGTGTGTCCTTTGCTCTCGCCTTCTCTTCAACATCAAGAGTACCAATGAGATCCACAACGAAAAACTTCTGTCTCTTGTGTTTCAGGGAAGTAGCAAAAATTTTCCACGAAGGTGGAAGCTTGGCAATGATGCCTCCAGCAACAAATTTGTCCGGGGACACACACTTGAAGTACTCAAGTTCTTTTGCGAGCGACTGTATCTCATGAGCCTGCTGTACAACAGGGCGCTCATCAGTCATCTTGTAGTCATAGAATTGCTCCATGATGTACAACTCGCTGCCGGCGTCCGAGGCACCAAACTTGGCCTCGAGCGCAGCCCACATGTCCTTGCCGTTGTCAAACGACATATACGAATCCACAATGGAGTCATCAAGAACACTCAGAAGAGCGCCTTTAAAGAGGGTATCGATCTTCTCGAAAGCTTCCAGCTGTGCTGGATTAAGATTGCCCTCAGGCTTGCCCTTGGTGTCGTCATAGCAGCCCATGGTCTAAAACCAGTAGACTACTGTCGTGCGCCACCTCTTATATTGCGCCCCCTTAAAGGCAGGCGGCTTCAGATGCGCAGCAAAACCACTCGGAGTAAATTTCCTATAATCAGGTTTTTGGATTGTTGGAAATATGAGCAAATTACTACAAGATTTAATCCAAATAAATAGTAAATAGATCATGACAGCAATAGCAGAGATTAAACTAATCATGCGAACTAGCATAGTAGATGAACAGATCACATCTAGGGCACATACTAGAAACATGAATTCTACCACGATCTCGAACAGGAAGGATAGAATCACATACGGTGCAGCAGGAGCAGCACCGCCGGCGTTGACGTTGTCGGCCATGTCGTCGAGGATGAGGTTGCCGAGGTCGGGGAAGAAGTCGTCGTTCGCGAAGTCGTCGTTGCCAGCAGTCGCGCGAGTGTGCTCCCCAAAAACCTGATCGCCCCTCTCCCGTACAGGATCACGAGAGGCGGGGTTCCGGAGGCCTGCCGTCCCTTCTCCCGGTGCATGCCGAAAGGAGGGATGGAGAAGACTTGCTTGGCGGCGCAATGATCTGGAACGGTGGTGAGAAACCATATGAAGCGGCAGCGGGTAGGGTAGACGTCTGCCTGACTATATAGTGCGGGCCGGGTAGGCCATGGGAGTAAACCCCACGTCTGAGTCGTCACGATCCAAAAGAATCGGAAACGGTTCAGTAATTAACGCATTCGTTAATTATTAATTAATGACTCATTAATTTTTCCCGAGCAGCAAAAATATAGACAACGTGCATAGCTCTTTCCTCGGCTCGGCTCAATCCTCCAACCCGCGGCGCGTCGTGATGAGGCGTGGCATGGCGAGGCGAGCGAGGAGGAGGATCGCGCGTGTAGGTCTCCTCTTCTCATGCTCATACAAGTGGTAGAAGAGCTCACCTTATAAATAAGTGCAACTCTCTCTCAACTTCCGGGGTGGGACTAAACTTTACCTCACTCACTCCACTCACATGTGTGCATGAATGGGCCAAGAGAATTTCAGAATTTTAGTTGGGCTTTGGGCCAAAGGCCTACTGGCAAAATTCCAACAATCCCCCACGAAGTCTCATTGGCACATCTCATCATTTAGTTCCAAAACATTGTTTATATACCGGTGCTTAGTGGAGACTGTAAAGTTGAACTTCCACTTAGAGATTTATGCTACACTAGATCACAACTTGAATAGTGGACTATGCCTTGAACTACAAGTTTTCTGCGAGACTAGTTTCACACAAATTCTTGACCGATACTGGGCTGCCGCAAGGCTTCCCCGCGGGTGGAGCGTATACGTCATACTCCAGGGCCTTTTCATGAATTTATTAGAGAACATCCAATTCTCACAGACTGCGACGTTAACAGTCAAATTCATATAGGTGTGTTCCTCAGAAGATGTTCTGCAGGACAACATCTCTGCTTACCCGAATAAGCCACTTGGAACACATTAAGATAAGTATCAACCTGCCATGCAGATCAGAAGATTATTGCATCTTCATGGAGTGGGATAGGTAATATAGGGATACCCGGTTTGAGTCACTATAACCACTTGTGGCCTTAATCTCATCAGCATCAGATATCCAGTTTGAGTCACTATAACCCTCCAGTACCCTTGGATACCTGGTGTAGTGAATCCCATAGCTCGCGGTGCCTTTCAAATAGCGCATAACTCTCTCAAGCGCATGCCAATGATCATCTCCCGGTTTTGACACAAACCGACTCAGCTTGCTAACAGCAAACGAGATGTCAGGCCTCGTGGCACTCGCCAAATACATAGCGAGCCAATAATCTGAGAATACCTCAGTTGATCTCTAGCAATCCGTCGATTCTTTCGAAGCAACACACTAGCATCATATGGAGTTGTAGAAGGTGAGCAGTCGCTATACCCAAAACGACTCAAGACCTTTTCCACATAGTGAGACTGAAGCGGTGTGATCCCACCATTCTCATCTCTCAACAGCTTGATGTTTAAGATAACATCAGCTACTCCTAGATCCTTCATCTCAAAACAGCGAGATAAGAAATCCTTAACCTCCTTGTAGCGACCCGACCCGAATGGATCAAGTCTCTGTGCTTAAGTGTCATCCCTGGATCGGTATGCTGACACACACAATACTCGAGGATTTATAACAGAGGTAAATCTCATGTAAAAGTAACGTAAATACTATTACCTCAATCCAAATAGCGGAAGTAACAACAAGGTTGTGGATTCCCATCGACACCAACGACAAAGTTGAGTGTAGAAATCGTAACCCTAACGTATCACTTACTCGTCGTAAGATTCCTGCAACATGAGACGTTGCAGCCACAAGGGTCAGTACATTGAATGTACTGGCAAATTCACACCATAGAGAATGATGAACAATGGCTATCACTACATGCATATATGGCTGGTGGAAAAGCTCTATGGTTATATGTTTTTGCGAAAAGCCAATTTTTCCCTACTACAAAGGAATAAATTTTATTTAACTATCATGGTGGTTGTTAAACATTGAGAGTGTAGACACCCTCTCAATCCCAATTAAACATCATCATTAAAACCCAACAAAATTAATTAAGTCACATGATGAGATTCACATGATAATCCAAGTACTAGATACTCAAGATGTCCATAACCGGGGACACGGCTAATCATGATTAGTTTATACACTCTGCCGAGGTTTGCGCATTTTCCCCACAAGACTCGATCTCCTCCATTGGGATTCTCGCACTACATGGTGTTTGAGAAATGGATGACCAAGACATAGTCTTTCAGAAGCGCTAGCACCTTACGATCGGGTAGACCATTACACCTACTTTCCCCTACATCTGCTAGTCTACCACTGTAAGAGTTCGCACAACTTAATCAACTATGCTAGAGCCCATAGTAGCTTGTGGCTGCACATGGAAGTTTCTAGTATGAATAATCTCATGATCCCTTCGAGCCTGGATGGCGGTCCAAAAGAAAAATAGGCAATCGCTGGAATACCCAGGTGCCTCAATCCACCCAGATGTGTATTTAAGTTGCCACCTTAGATAAACCATTAATTTAACAAACTCACATCTATCATGGATACACTCACCCAATCCACGTCTACTAGCATAGCATGGCAATATAAGCAATTTGGATAAGTAACTCCCAAGGGTTTGAATGTAACAGAGCAATAGGTTCTACCTCATCAACTACTTCCCAACCCACATGTTAAAATCACATCCTAACCATGCAATGTTTGGGGATTAGAACTAATGCATAAAAACTGGGTGATAAAGGGGTATGATCAAAGTGTGAACTTGCCTGCAATGTTGATGAAGATGATTCACACTCAAAACTCTTGATAGTTCTACTCGTCACACTCCGGTCAATCTATCGTAAGCAAGCAATAGTAACCCCACATAAGCAATCACTCAAAGATCGGAGAGAACAAAGAAAACAATTCAAAAAACGTCAAAACCCAACAAATAACTCTTGCAACAATTTCTAACAGTACCAAAATTAGGTGAATTTGGCCTTATCAGAAAGTTTAGGTCAAGAGCTTCGATTTGCAAAAAGAATCAACTCTAACGGAGCTACAGAACTCAAGTTATGATCAAGCGAAGTTTGAATTCAAATCTGGTCTAATTCAAATTTTAAACTTTCAAAAACAAGTTTAAGTTGTTTTACTGGATAGAGGGGATCATAACGAAGACGTGGGCGTTGGTTTCATTGAATTCCGACTAACGAGCAAAAAGTTATGAGCGTTTGAAGAACAGGGGCTAAATTGTAAAATAAAACAACTACAACTTGGTCCCTGGCGTAAATAACCAGAAAACAAAAAGACTAAATAACGAACGCTCGTTTATAAGGTCTAAACAGTGGACGTTCGCTGTTTAATAAAACCCTAAAAAAACAGATCTAGTCTAGGGTTTTTTAAAAAACCGAACCTAAAGAAAAAGGACTGGGGTCGGTTTATACCGGTTCACGGCGGTTCGAAGAAAACCGGTGGTTCGTGGAGCGGATCGGACCGGCGAGCTCCGGCGGGCAGCTCCGGTCGTCGGAGGAGACGGCGAGGCGCACGGGGAGAAGCGGCACGGGGATTTAAATTTGATCCTTTTAAACTCCCAACTCATATTTCATATATTTTGAAGAAGTCATTTTATCTTCTCTCATGAAAATCATTGAGTTGCTTGAAGTTTATGAATTTGAAATATTTTCAAATGAAATTCAAATATTTTCAACAACCCTTTTCATTTAATTTAAATGGAAGAAGTCATGTCATCTCCTCTCGAGGGTTTTGTGTTGAAAAGCCTTTGAATTCATGGAGATTCATAAAAGCAAAATCAAAGTTTGGAAAAGTCCTTTTATTCCCTCTCATTTAACTTTCAAAAAGTTACCACGTGACACTCGTGGTAAGCAATCCAAACTTGATGAAAAAAATAAGAGTAAGTCGGTATGGTGATCAATCCATCCCGCACCCAAATCATTACCTTGTATACGGTTTAGCGAATCTCGCATTCTAACACTCGGTCATCCTCACAAGCATTGCAGAATTTCTCTTGTCCATGAACTGCGTTCGGAATAATCCATTGATTCTGCAAGCCAAACAAACATCTATCGTTCCTTCACAACTCTCAGGTTTTGCGTTACTCCTATAAAATCGTCGGTGGGTAAGGTCGTACTCTCTTCCAGGGTTTTTTTTTTCAACAAGAATGTGCTTGCTCCTTGGTAGGTCCTGGGCCTTTGGGTTATGGCCCATCTCATTACTCATAATCCTTGAACTCATCCTCGGGGCAGCTGGTCATTATTCCAACATCCAACTTCCAGCTTCTAAGCATACTTAAAATCCATCCAATTGTATTGTCTCCCTTCCTTCTATTTGCACCAAACAAGGACATGATTACTCAGACTCATCATGGAGTTACAACTTCTCCTTATTACCAATATTACCTCCTCTATATCCAATAGTAATTTATCTCTTCATCCTCGTGGGTTATCCCACATACCGAGATAAAAACTTATACTTATGAAGTCCATACTCAACTTCGTGGAACATCATTATCCTTTCCAGGGTCAAGCGTTCTCACAGGTTAATATTGGCCATCTCTGCATGGCACTTCTTCAACTGGGAAGCGTGAAACACATCATGAACTCCTGACAGTCCTTCGGGTGACTCCAACTTGTTGGCCACTTCTCCCATACGCTCCAAAACTCGTTATGGTCCTACAAATCTCGGGGCTAATTGTCCCATAACTCCAAATCGTTTAACTCCTCGCAGAGGGGACACACGAAGACATGCTCTGTCTCCAATTTCATAGACTACCTCCTTGAGTTTTTGAGTCTACATAACTCTTCTGCCTGGACTGAGCTACCTTCAGTCTATCTCGAATAAACTTTAACATTCTCTTCTGACTCCTTGATCACATTTGGTCCAAACAACTGACGGTCTCCAACTTCATCCCACACACTCTTGGGGTATCACACATATCGAGACAAAACTCGTATTCATTTTGTCCGAAATCCACTCAGTGGAGTATCCTTATCTTTTCCAGGGGTCAACGGTTCTTACAGGGTACTACCACCCTTAAAATGCACAAATCTTCCATAGACCATATTTCTCATATCCTCAAAATGGCCAAAATTCTTCTTCATAGAGTAACAACTCATAAAATCCATATTAGTACCAACGATGCTAACTTTATTCATTCTCAAATGATTACAATCTCTTGCTTTTTCATTACATGTCTCAACTCAACACCTCAATATAAACGAAAATGTTCTCACTTCTACTACTCCATTTCTTTTGTTGCAAACTCAACTATCTAGCACAAGTTTCCTTCTCCTTGGGGCATTCTTTGGCACAGTGCCCTGATCCATTACAACTAAAACATATTACTTCTGACAAGTATCAAGGTTTCCTTTTTGGGCAACTGTTGAGGTAGTGCCTTGACTCCTTGCACCTGTAACAGGTGATATGACTCAGGTCCCTTCTGGGCTCCAATCGGTTTCTCTTCCTGGACTTTTCCATTCCAATCAGGGCTTCTATTTCCTGTGGGTCATATTCTACTTCCTCTGTTGGGAATTCTACTAGATCTCCATTCAAACAATTTTGGGAGATGTGTCCTTCTTCTCCACATGAATAGCAAGACTTAGTGCAGGGTTTACCCGGGTCTTCTTTAGGTGTGTCCTCCATCTCTTCCTTCATCACAACTTCTTCTAAAATTTCCATGAGGGCTCCTTTCATTACTTCTTTCTTCTGCTGGATGGTTCTGTCACGCCCCAAGTGGGTCTTAGCTGTGACAATTGCCACATGCTTATAAATCTCAAGTTTATAGGCATGTTAGGCTAGTAAGCAAAAAAAATTCCAGTATGCACAAGAGCCAACTTTATTCATTACTAGCTATTACAAAGGTCATGATACATGCAACTTCTTCATTTATTCCCAACCCGTAGAGCTACTCCTACTGTTCATCATTCTCATCAGCACATCCATCATTTGCTACTTCTGCAAAATCAACAACAATAGCAAGAATGAGTATGATCTCATACTCAGCAAGCACACGGGTAAAAACGGAACCTCTCATGGCAAAAGTGACAAAAACAAAGGGGTTAGTTGTATAGAAAGAGTTTGATGGCAGAGAAAGATAATGGATTTAATTTAAAAAAAGAAAGGAAATAACTGGCATCACATATGACTGCAAGCTTCGCAACCCGGGAGTCACAGGGGTGAAATTTCACACTTTTACGCTCTTAAGAGGGGTACTCCGACGTTGATAGTCTCGACTAGAACCACACAGGCGCTAGTAGAGCAGAGCTCTATATTCCCCCAAGAACCAACCACTCGACTTACTAGTGTCGATCGGTCCTACGGATCCATCATCGACACGCTTCCGAACGAGTGTCATTCTTAGCGGAGAACTCAGACAGTCCCATACCTGAACTGTGACCTGTACAATACATTTGCCGTCGTGACACCAAATTTTTATTAAATTTACTAGACAAGGATTAGCAAAAGGAAATACATGCAAGACCAAGATAAATATCTCTAGGCTTTCCACAGAAACAACCATCCATGCATGAGCCATTAATCTATGTGCTCACATGCATGTACCAAGGATTTCTCCACCGTGATCATAAACCAAAAAGTAGTACTGTGGTATGCATGCTAGCTTCAAGAGATGTACAGGGATCAAATCACACGAACAGTGCACATTACAGAGCTTCAGAAGTACTACTGGCTATAGAGCATGGCATGAACAGTGAGACAAAACAAGGAATAGGATAGCTAGAAAGGCTAGATGGAACGCATGCTTGCCTGACTCGCTGACTTGCTGCTTCCTCCGAGGGCTCTTGCCGATCAGTGATTCTACTCCATGCAAAGCTAGCTAGTGAACTGGTTTGTATGCTGGGATGAGTACTACAGCGTGCTCTTGCTCCTCTATTTATAGGCATGGTAGGGTGTAGGGGATGGAGCTGGATCACTGTAACTCAAAAATATCAACAACCTCGGTGTCCCTAGATTTTACAGCTGCTTGTACTTTTACATAACACGTGCCTAGCTGACTCAATAGAGCATTAAATGCTACAGATAAGTGCAAGCTTGAGGTGCAGAATATCTTGTACCACACCCACACGTGGCCCTCCTACCCGAAGGCTCTACCACCATGTTCCTCTAATGCATATCCTTCCACATTAAGGAATTTAGTTGACTACTCTTAGTTAGTACTAACCAATGATTGCCAATGATTGATTTTATCTAATTATGCTGATAATTATTACTCTAGCGTGTGCTAATTTCTGTTAATTATCAAATACCAAAACCTTATTATTTCTAATAAACACGGGCATTACATCCTCCCCTACTTATAGAAATTTCGTCCTCGAAATTTAATTACCCGTAAACTGGAGATGTGGAAAACATGTGCGTAGATCATCTTCTTTTTCCCATGTCGCCTCCTCTTTTGTATGGTTGCTCCACTGGACTTTTACAAACCGTATGGTCCTTTTTCTCATTACCCTATCTTTCACATCCAAAATCTTTATTGGGTGCTCTTCATAGGATAGATCCGGCTGCAGCTCCGTGAGTGGTAATTCTACAGTTTTTGGTGGGAGTTCACACTTCTTTAAAGTGGATACATGGAACACATTGTGTATCCCGGATAAATTTGGGGGTAATTCCAGACGGTAAGCGACAACTCCTACTTTATTAATGATTTGAAATGGCCCGACATATCTTGGACTTAATTTTCCACGTAGGCCAAAACGTCTCATCCCTTTCTTTGGAGAAACTTTCAGATAGACAAAGTCTCCTGCCTTAAACTCAACTTCTCTGCGCTTTTTATCCGCTTGAGTCTTTTGTCGACTTTGTGCTTCCTTTAGGTGCTCACGAATAATTTGTAACTTCTCCTCGGCCTGTTGAACCAAATCTGGGCCTAGATATTTCCTTTCTCCTATTTCTTCCCAGCAGATTGGAGAGCGACACCTCTTGCCATATAATGCTTCATAAGGAGCCATTTTAATACTTGACTGATAACTATTATTGTATGCGAATTTTACCAGAGGAAGTGATTCATCCCATTTTTCCTTGAAGTCTAACACACTTGCTCGCAGCATATCCTCCAATATTTGTATAACTCGTTCTGACTGTCCATCGGATTGAGGATGATATGCCGTACTAAAATTTAACTTTGTTCCCAATGCCTTATGTAAACTTTTCCAAAATCTTGAGACAAACCTCGGATCTCGATCAGATGTAATGTCAACAGGAACTCCATAATTAGCAACTATCTCCTTGATGTATAATTTAGCTAATTTTTCAAGAGAAAATGTTTTCTTTACCGGGATAAATTGTGCCACTTTGGTCAATCTATCTACTATGACCCATATAGCATCGTATCCTGCAGAAGTTCGAGGTAGTCCCGTGACAAAGTCCATACTAATTTCTTCCCATTTCCAAGTCAGGATTTTTAAAGGTTGTAGAAGACCGGCTGTTTTTGATGGTCTACCTTTACCCGTTGACATATTGTACATTCTAAAATAAAATTTTGCTATTTCTCTCTTCATATTGGGCCACCAAAAATTTCCTTTAATGTCATGATACATCTTTGTGCTTCCTGGGTGTACGGTGTATGGTGTGGAGTGTGCCTCTTGCATAATTTCCAACTTTAAATCTGACTGGTCAGGGACACATATGCGGTTTCTCAGCCATACAGACCCATCACTTCTTATATGAAACTCCGATGGCTTTCCTTGTTCTATCCCCTTTCGGAGGTTCAAAAGAAATGGATCATCCATTTGTTTCATCCGGATTTTGTCTTGCAGATCAGGCTTGACTTGTAATGCCATAACAATGCTAGTTGAATCACGTACATATACTTCTATGCCCAATTTCTCCATGTCCCTCAAAATGTCTCTTTGTGTAGTAATTAGACATGCCATGTTGCAAACATTCTTTCTACTAAGTGCATCAGCCACAACGTTAGCTTTACCTGGATGGTAATTTATGTTGATATCATAATCCTTAAGTAACTCTAACCACCTTCGTTGTCACATGTTTAATTCCTTCTGGGTGAATATGTATTTCAGGCTCTTATGATCTGTATAAATTTCACAGCGTTCTCCATACAAATAATGCCTCCATATTTTTAATGCAAAGATGACAGCACCCAATTCCAAATCATGAGTCGGATAATTTTTCTCATGTGTCTTTAGCTGTCGAGAAGCATAAGCAATTACCTTATTGTTTTGCATAAGCACACAACCCAAGCCTATTTTTGAAGCATCACAGAATATAGTAAATACAATTCCACTGATTGGCACTGCTAAAACAGGGGCCGTCACCAATCGTCGCTTTAATTCTTGGAAGTTTTCTTCACATTTTTCATCCCAAATAAACTTTGTCCCTTTGCGAGTGAGCTATGTCAAAGGTGCTGCTAGCTGTGCAAAGCCTTCAATAAATCTTCTGTAATAACCTGCTAATCCCAAGAAACTTCTTATTTATGTAACGGTGGTTGGCCTCTTCCAATCTACTATTGCCTGAATTTTTGTTGGATCTGGTGATATTCCTTCCCGTGAAATAATGTGTCCTAGAAAAGTCACCTTATTTAACCAGAAATCACATTTCTTCAGTTTTGCATATAATTTATGCTTCCTTAATGTCTGAAGAACTATTTCTAGGTGTTGAGCATGCTCTTCTTCTCTCTTTGAATAAATCAAAATATCATCAATAAATACAACTACAAACTGATCCAAAAATGGTCTGAACACTCGGTTCATCAAATCCATGAAGGCCGCAGGAGCATTTGTTAATCCGAATGGCATAACAACATACTCATAATGTCCATATCTTGTGCGGAACGCTGTTTTTGGAATATCTCCATCCTTTATTTTTAACTGATGATATCCTGACTGCAAATCAATCTTTGAAAATACTCGAGACCCTTGTAATTGATCGAACAAATCATCAATTCTTGGTAATGGATATCGGTTCTTAATAGTTACCTTGTTTAGCTCCCGATAATCCACACAAAGTTGCCAACTCCCATCCTTCTTTTTCACAAACAACACCGGAGCGCCCCATGGTGACATGCTAGGTCGAATGAATTGTTTTTCTTCTAGCTCCTTAATCTGCCTCTTCAACTCCTTTAGTTCGGCAGGTGACATTCTGTACGGACTCTTTGAGATAGGAGCAGTACCCGGAGTCAAGTCTATACTAAATTCAATTTCTCGGTCCGGTGGTAATCCAGGTAATTCACTTGGAAAAACATTAGGAAAATTTCGTATGACTGGTATTTCTTTGATATCCTTTTCTTTCACTTCTAAATTCATGCTAAACGAGCAGTCAAAAGTTTTATGCTTCGCTTGATAAATGATTTTACGCTGACCAGGTACCTGAATTATCACTCGCTTTATCTGACAGTCTATGTTCGCTTGATTCTTAGCCAGCCAATCCATGCCCAGTATAATATCAAAATCATGCATATCTAGTACTATTAAATCAACCAAAAATTCTTGCCCTTTTATTACTATAGGATATGCAACACAGATGTTCTTGGCTATTACTTCTGTCATCGGAGATTCCACATGTATCCTTTTCCTTAAAGGGGTACTTTCTAATCCATGACTATCGATAAATTTTGAGGATATAAATGAATGTGTAGCACCGGTATCAAATAAAGTGAATGCGTTGTGTGAGCATACTTGAAGTGTACCTATGATCACGTTGTTGTCCTCATCTGCATCATGCTGAGTCAAGTGATTCACCTTTGCATGAGGATTTGTCTGTTTCCTGCTTCCAGAGTAACTATTCATGCGTTGAGAGGGTCCACTTGAGTTAGTAGGGGGTGCAGGTAAGTATAATGGAGCTTTCGGTGCTGGCAACGGCTTTGGTGCAATGGACTTTAACATATTCTGATCCGGTGAACTGTGACACTGACTGATCATGTGTCCTTCTCTGTCTCACCTAAAACATTTCCCATGACGATACTCGCACTGGAATGCTGTGTGATTCCCGTGACAAATAACACAGTTATTATGTCTAGGCTGGGCTACTGGGCGGTTGTTCGGACGCCAATTCTGCTGCATCGCTTTCTGTATATTCCCTTGATTTCCATGGTCAACCTTGATCTTCTTACGCTGCTGCTCCACTTCGGCTTGCTCTTCCACATATGCTTGTTCTACAGTTAATGCCTTGTTAGCAACATCTCGAAAAGATTTGAGCTCGAACACCTCCACTCGAGACTTGATTGGTTGGCGAAGTCCTTGAGCGAAACGCCGAGCTTTAGCTTCATCATTTTGGACATAAACAGAGGCATAACGAGCAAGTCTAGAAAATTCTATTTCATATTCCGCGACAGATTTCTGGCCCTGTTTTAACTGTAAAAATGATAGCTCCATTTTCCTTTGTACGCTCTCTGGAAAATACTTTCTGTAGAACTCTTCCTTAAATGATCCCCATGTGAATAGATAGCCCTCAGGATACTTCTTTTTATGCACTGTCCACCAATCAAATGCCCCACCTTGTAGCATAAACGTGGCTAATGTAACCTTCTTTTCATCAGGGCAATGCATGGCATCAAAACTTTTCTCTATTTCTGTTAGCCAGTCCTCGGCCTCTATTGGGTTTGCACTACCTTGGAAAACAGGAGGCTTAAGTCGACGGAACTCACGTAATGCGCCCTGTTTGTCTCCATCGAACGACTCCTTTCCTTTAGTTGACTGTTGCACTATATATTCCAGAATTTCAGTCTGCTTCATTTGGGTTTGTTCTTGATGTTGCAAAATATTTATAAGCAACTCATTTGGAAGTGGTTGCTCTGCTGCAGCTGCTAGTGCATTCCGGCCATCACCAGACTGTGATGCTGAGAAATCACCATTGTGACTAGCCATCTATGATACTAGAGGAAGAAATAAATAAAGCTGTCAACATTAGAGCATGCATCATATACATATATACCAGGTCTAGCTGATTATTAAAGAGGAAAGCAGTAGTACAATCAAAATTACACATCCTGTCTACTAGATGTGTTGCTGCCATCCACGTCTCCCTCTAGCCACTCTACTATAGACACCCATACTGCTAGAGTTGTCAACAAGCTAGTGCTAGCTAGCCAAAAGGCTACTACCAGAACAGTTCCTAGCAGGTTATATACAAACAGTACTACTACAACCATTTATTTACAAGCTAGGAATAGTTGCTTCATATCTCTAAGTGCCACTGTTCGCATCCTATTCATGCGCTTGTAGCTTTTCCGCCAGCTTCTCACGGAGGCTTCTGTTCTCTGTCATTAGCTCCATGATTTTACTCTCCTGCTTGTTGGTCAACTCCTCCAACTGATCACGCTCCAGCTTCAGTTTCTTACTCTTGTGTTCTTCTATTTCGAGCCAACGATCCCTGTCCTCTATCTGGAGGTTGAGGTCATGCTTGATCTCATAAACACAGTCATCATGTTCTTGCTCAAGATACTCTAACTCATGCTGCCGGCAAGCCTCATGAAACTGGTTTAGTTGTGTCATCTCTATGTGGTGTTGCTGCTCCTTCTGCACTAGAGTTAGTAGTACCTCCCAGTACTCATACATATGCAAGTCCACCAAAGCAAAGTTAACAGAAAAATGAAGAAACTGGAGTGCTTCCCGTGCAGCAAGGTTGCCAGCATCTTTAGCATCTTCACCATACCCATAGATGGTCTTATAAGAATTATCATCATCTGGGGTGAGCTGCAAATGTTCTGCACCTTGGTACCCATCGCCCTCAAAACGCTTCACGGTCGACACTACCGGCGGCTCCAAATGGAAATGTTCAGCTACCTCCTCTAATATGCTCACAAAGTTGAGATGGAAGATTGTATACTCATCCATCCCTGCTTTCAGCACATAGTTAGTTCAAAAATAAATACAGACTACATATCAAACATGCTAATTAAGCACAGAAAATAAGCATTTAATTAATCGTTAATTCCTGCTTTACGTACCTAGACTATCCCCTTAGTTAAACCCACATTAGTGTTTATACTTTTTTAACCAAGGCTCTGATGCCAATAAAATTGTCACGCCCCAAGTGGGTCTTAGCTGTGACAATCGCCACATGCTTATAAATCTCAAGTTTATAGGCATGTTAGGCTAGTAAACAAAAAAAATTCCAGTATGCACAAGAGCCAACTTTATTCATTACTAGCTATTATAAAGGTCATGATACATGCAACTTCTTTATTTATTCCCAACCCGTAGAGCTACTCCTACTGTTCATCATTCTCATCAGCACATCCATCATTTGCTACTTCTGCAAAATCAACAACAATAGCAAGAATGAGTATGATCTCATACTCAGCAAGCACACGGGTAAAAACGGAACCTCTCATGGCAAAAGTGACAAAAACAAAGGGGTTAGTTGTATAGAAAGAGTTTGATGGCAGAGAAAGATAATGGATTTAATTTAAAAAAAGAAAGGAAATAACTGGCATCACATATGACTGCAAGCTTCCCAACCCGGGAGTCACAGGGGTGAAATTTCACACTTTTACGCTCTTAAGAGGGGTACTCCGACGTTGACAGTCTCGACTAGAACCACACAGGCGCTAGTAGAGCAGAGCTCTATATTCCCCCAAGAACCAACCACTCGACTTACTAGTGTCGATCGCTCCTACGGATCCATCATCGACACGCTTCCGAACGAGTGTCATTCTTAGCGGAGAACTCAGACAGTCCCATACCTGAACTGTGACCGGTACAATACATTTGCCGTCGTGACACCAGATTTTTATAAAATTTACTAGACAAGGATTAGCAAAAGGAAATACATGCAAGACCAAGATAAATATCTCTAGGCTTTCCACAGAAACAACCATCCATGCATGAGCCATTAATCTATGTGCTCACATGCATGTACCAAGGATTTCTCCACCGTGATCATAAACCAAAAAGTAGTACTGTGGTATGCATGCTAGCTTCAAGAGATGTACAGGGATCAAATCACACGAATAGTGCACATTATAGAGCTTCAGAAGTACTACTGGCTATAGAGCATGGCATGAACAGTGAGACAAAACAAGGAATAGGACAGCTAGAAAGGCTAGATGGAACGCATGCTTGCCTGACTCGCTGACTCGCTGCTTCCTCCGAGGGCTCTTGCCGATCAGTGATTCTACTCCATGCAAAGCTAGCTAGTGAACTGGTTTGTATGCTGGGATGAGTACTACAGCGTGCTCTTGCTCCTCTATTTATAGGCATGGTAGGGTGTAGGGGATGGAGCTGGATCACTGTAGCTCAAAAATATCAACAGCCTCGGTGTCCCTAGATTTTACAGCTGCTTGTACTTTTACATAACACGTGCCTAGCTGACTCAATAGAGCATTAAATGCTACAGATAAGTGCAAGCTTGAGGTGCAAAATATCTTGTACCACACCTACACGTGGCCCTCCTACCCGAAGGCTCTACCACCATGTTCCTCTAATGCATATCCTTCCACATTAAGGAATTTAGTTGACTACTCTTAGTTAGTACTAACCAATGATTGCCAATGATTGATTTTATCTAATTATGCTGATAATTATTACTCTAGCGTGTGCTAATTTCTGTTAATTATCAAATACCAAAACCTTATTATTTCTAATAAACACGGGCATTACAGGTTCATTGTACCATGGGGTAAATGTGACACTGAGCAGGATAGTGGGTAGTCCCTTCACACAAGAAACAAGTAATCTGCCTAGTTGGGCATTCTTCAACTGGGTGACTTCCTTCACAATTAGGGCATTTATCCTTGTGTTCTTTATGGGTGTGTCCTATTTCTCCACAAATCTTGCATGCACAAGGTTTCTTCATATCCTTTCCATAAGGCTTCAACTTCTGGGACACAAGATGAGATCTTTGTAGAGTCAACTTAAATTCTTTCCAAGTGGTTACTCCTTGCCATCCTTTCATGGTTTGGTACATCCTCCACCAAGTAGCATCACCTCTTTCAAAACACTGAAGAGTATGCTGGGTCATATCATATCCGACTATAGGGTTATTCTTCATGTGATCCTCCATGTTCTGAATCCATCGGTCTGTCTCCAACTGACTCATCGGTCCAGAAAGTACAAGCTCATCTCCATTCATCCTCTATTGGGTCCAAGGGTTTGGGGTGAGATAAGAGAGATAGAGAGGGATACACACAATGCAAACAACAGTTTTGAAAAGACAGGTTTTATTTGTGGTTGTCGGGAAAAACATCAAACAAATGACAGCTCACAAATGTCGCATCTAACGTAGGTATATAACTGGGGTTTGGTCTTCTAAAGGTCAATAAATCTTCAACGTCTCCAAACTCTTCAAGTCTTGTTCATGTCTCTCATGGCTTCTTCTGATCATGCTTGTCAAGTTCCTCTGCCAGATTTTTGTTGACGTGAAGTCTCTAGTGACATCCTTTAATATTTCTGGAGTTGCATTCCAAACTTCTGGGTTTCAACACCCTTTGCATGAGCCATGGTCCTACTGTCCTTTAGTTCCTGACAAATCTCCGGTATCTCGAGGTTTTGTTCCTCCAATTTGGCTACTTCAGCTTCTGGGTCCTAAGTTCTTCGCGAATGGCCTCCTTGTCAAATATGACTTCCTACAAGTCCATCTTAAACTTCTTGATGTATTACTCCAGATCCTGGTGATACACCGGCCTAGGTTAAAACTTCATCTTTTGCTGATAGGTGCTCCATCAGCCTTCTTCCATCCAATCCATCCTGAAGAAATGCATCCTTAACTCAGCACGGTGACAATAGTATCAGCGGGCGATGACATCATGGATAACCGTGTTTCTGCCCTTGATATTGCCAGGAGCTATCTTCCATAGTTGATATCTCCTGCCTTAGGGTTTTCTTGTCAAAACCTTGAGTTCTCATGCTCCATGTTCTGGTCTTTCTCCGATACACCTTAATCTCGGGTATTGACAACTTCAATAGTCTGCCAAGTTCCATAAGGATAGCTTTCCTAGGTCATACAAATCTAGAAATTCAACAAAGCCTTCAAATTCTCCTAGTCTTCGAAGTCTTCAATCGTTGTGGTTTCCATTATTATAATACATGGTAAAATCCTCTTCATTCCAAAGTGGTCTTAGTTGTCCGATATCTTGTACTTCTTGAAGTGGTCTCATCAGCCGAATCTTCGTGTGGTCAAAAAGGGGAAAGGGTATTTGGTCTCACTAAAAGGGAATATTTGAATAAGCTCAGAAGAGAAGAGAGGTAAAAGATCTTTTGAAAATGAAATTGTAGAGAAAATATTTCCTATGGGCTTGCCAATTTCTAGGGTCACGTTCTACAGTCAACATGTGCTCTGATACCATCTTGTAGCGACCCGACCCGAATGGATCAAGTCTCTGTGCTTAAGTGTCATCCCTGGATCGGTATGCTGACACACACAGTACTCGAGGATTTATAACAGAGGTAAATCACATGTAAAAGTAACTTAAATACTATTACCTCAATCCAAATAGCGGAAGTAACAATAAGGTTGTGGATTCCCATCAACACCAACGGCAAAGT
Organism: Triticum urartu; assembly: GCF_056163025.1. Taxonomy (NCBI): domain Eukaryota; kingdom Viridiplantae; phylum Streptophyta; class Magnoliopsida; order Poales; family Poaceae; genus Triticum; species Triticum urartu. The sequence continues at coordinate 502,723,167 of NC_141876.1, read as the reverse complement.
TGAGTGTAGAAATCATAACCCTAACGTATCACTTACTCGTCGTAAGATTCCTGCAACATGAGACGTTGCAGCCACAAGGGTCAGTACATTGAATGTACTGGCAAATTCACACCATAGAGAATGATGAACAATGGCTATCACTACATGCATATATGGCTGGTGGAAAAGCTCTATGGTTATATGTTTTTGCGAAAAGCCAATTTTTCCCTACTGCAAAGGAATAAATTTTATTTAACTATCATGTGGTTGTTAAACATTGAGAGTGTAGACACCCTCTCAATCCCAATTAAACATCATCATTAAAACCCAACAAAATTAATTAAGTCACATGATGAGATTCACGTGATAATCCAAGTACTAGATACTCAAGATGTCCATAATCGGGGACACGGCTAATCATGATAAGTTTATACACTCTGCAGAGGTTTGCGCACTTTTCCCCACAAGACTCGATCTCCTCCGTTGGAGTTCTCGCACTACATGGTGTTTGAGAGATGGATGACCGAGACACAGTCTTTCAGAAGCGCTAGCACCTTACGATCAGGTAGACCGTTATACCTACTTTCCCCTACATCTGCTAGTCTACCACTGTAAGAGTTCGCACAACTTAATCAACTATGCTAGAGCCCATAGTAGCTTGTGGCTGCACATGGAAGTTTCTAGTATGAATAATCTCATGATCCCTTCGAGCCTGGATGGCGGTCCAAAATAAAAATAGGCAATCGCTGGAATACCCAGGTGCCTCAATCCACCCAGATGTGTATTTAAGTTGCCACCTTAGATAAACCATTAATTTAACAAACTCACATCTGTCATGGATACACTCACCCAATCCACGTCTACTATTATAGCATGGCAATATAAGCAATTTGGATAAGTAACTCCCAAGGGTTTGAATGTAACAGAGCAATAGGTTCTACCTCATCAACTACTTCCCAACCCACATGTTAAAATCACATCCTAACCATGCAATGTTTGGGGATTAGAACTAATGCATAAAAACTGGGTGATAAAGGGGTATGATCAAAGTGTGAACTTGCCTGCAATGTTGATGAATATGATTCACACTCAAAACTCTTGATAGTTCTACTCGTCACACTCCGGTCAATCTATCGTAAGCAAGCAATAGTAACCCCACATAAGCAATCACTCAAAGATCGAAGAGAACAAAGAAAACAATTCAAAAAATGTCAAAACCCAACAAATAACTCTTGCAACAGTTTCTAACAGTACCAAAATTAGGTGAATTTGGCCTTATCAGAAAGTTTAGGTCAAGAGCTTCGATTTGCAAAAAGAATCAACTCAAACGGAGCTACAGAACTCAAGTTATGATCAAGCGAAGTTTGAATTCAAATCTGGTCTAATTCAAATTTTAAACTTTCAAAAACAAGTTTAAGTTGTTTTACTGGATAGAGGGGATCATAACGAAGACGTGGGCGTTGGTTTCATTGAATTCCGACTAACGAGCAAAAAGTTATGAGCGTTTGAAGAACATGGGCTAAATTGTAAAATAAAACAACTACAACTTGGTCCCTGGCGTAAATAACCAGAAAACGAAAAGACTAAATAACGAACGCTCGTTTATAAGGTCTAAATAGTGGACGTTCGTTGTTTAATAAAACCCTAAAAACAGATCTAGTCTAAGGTTTTTTAAAAAACCGAACCTAAAGAAAAAGGACTGGGGTCGGTTTATACCGGTTCACGGCGGTTCGAAGAAAACCGGCGGTTCGTGGAGCGGATCGGACCGGCGAGCTCCGGCGGGCGGCTCCGGTCGTCGGAGGATACGGCGAGGCGCACGGGGAGAGGCGGCACGGGGCGACGGGTGTGCTGGGGGCGAGGCGGTGACGACATCAGCAGCTAGCAGCGGCGGCGACGATGTGGCGTCGGCGGCGCGGGCAGCAAGCAGTGGCGGGAGGCGGCGGTTGCGGGGAGAGTAGAGAGAGAGGGGCCCGGGGCCGGGCTCCGGTATTTATGGAGGGGCGGAGAGGGCAGCGTGGAGGAGGGGGCAAGGGAGGAGGAGTCCGGGCAGACTCGGTGGCGGTCGCCGGCGTGCGGCAGAGGGACTCCTGGCCGGGGTCGGTGACGAGCGCGGCTAGGCTGGGCCTGGTCAGCTGGGCTGGCCCAGCTCGGCAGGAAGCTTTTTTTTAACAGAGAGAAAAAGAAAGAAAAGAAAATAAAGTAAAATGTTATATAGGCATATAATATACCAAAATTTGCAGAAAAAGATATTCTACAACATGGACATTTTTATACTGCCAAATAAAATCCACACATAATCAGATAATTCAAAGAGTGCTACTGGTCTAATAAAATCCAATAAAAATTATTATAAAAAATACCAAAATTAATTCATATTTATTTCTCTCAAATTTTCTGATGTAGGGAATCATGTTACCCTATTTTGCGTATATTTTATTTTTGGAGAAAAATAATTTGAATAAAACCCAAATAACTCCAAATTGAAAATAATTTCCAAAAGGGCTTTAAATTTGATCCTTTTAAACTCCCAACTCATATTTCATATATTTTGAAGAAGTCATTTTATCTTCTCTCATGAAAATCATTGAGTTGCTTGAAGTTTATGAATTTGAAATATTTTCAAATGAAATTCAAATATTTTCAACAACCCTTTTCATTTAATTTAAATGGAAGAAGTCATGTCATCTCCTCTAGAGTGTTTTGTGTTGAAAAGCCTTTGAATTCATGGAGATTCATAAAAGCAAAATAAAAGTTTGGAAAAGTCCTTTTATTCCCTCTCATTTAACTTTCAAAAAGTTACCACGTGACACTCGTGGTAAGCAATCCAAACTTGATGAAAAAAATAAGAGTAAGTCGGTATGGTGATCAATCCATCCCGCACCCAAATCATTACCTTGTATACGGTTTAGCGAATCTCGCATTCTAACACTCGGTCATCCTCACAAGCATTGCAGAATTTCTCTTGTCCATGAACTGCGTTCGGAATAATCCATTGATTCTGCAAGCCAAACAAACATCTATCGTTCCTTCACAACTCTCAGGTTTTGCGTTACTCCTATAAAATCGTCGGTGGGTAAGGTCGTACTCTCTTCCAGGGTTTTTTCCTTCAACAAGAATGTGCTTGCTCCTTGGTAGGTCCTGGGCCTTTGGGTTATGGCCCATCTCATTACTCATAATCCTTGAACTCATCCTCGGGGCAGCTGGTCGTTATTCCAACATCCAACTTCTAGCTTCCAAGCATACTTAAAATCCATCCAATTGTATTGTCTCCCTTCCTTCTATTTGCACCAAACAAGGACATGATTACTCAGACTCATCATGGAGTTACAACTTCTCCTTATTACCAATATTACCTCCTCTATATCCAATAGTAATTTATCTCTTCATCCTCGTGGGTTATCCCACATACCGAGATAAAAACTTATGAAGTCCATACTCAACTTCGTGGAACATCATTATCCTTTCCAGGGTCAAGCGTTCTCACAGGTTAATATTGGCCATCTCTGCATGGCACTTCTTCAACTGGGAAGCGTGAAACACATCATGAACTCCTGACAGTCCTTCGGGTGACTCCAACTTGTTGGCCACTTCTCCCATACGCTCCAAAACTCGTTATGGTCCTACAAATCTCGGGGCTAATTGTCCCATAACTCCAAATCGTTTAACTCCTCGCAGAGGGGACACACGAAGACATGCTCTGTCTCCAATTTCATAGACTACCTCCTTGAGTTTTTGAGTCTACATAACTCTTCTGCCTGGACTGAGCTACCTTCAGTCTATCTCGAATAAACTTTAACATTCTCTTCTGACTCCTTGATCACATTTGGTCCAAACAACTGACGGTCTCCAACTTCATCCCACACACTCTTGGGGTATCACACATATCGAGACAAAACTCGTATTCATTTTGTCCGAAATCCACTCAGTGGAGTATCCTTATCTTTTCCAGGGGTCAACGGTTCTTACAGGGTACTACCACCCTTAAAATGCACAAATCTTCCATAGACCATATTTCTCATATCCTCAAAATGGCCAAAATTCTTCTTCATAGAGTAAAAACTCATAAAATCCATATTATTACCAATGATGCTAACTTTATTCATTCTCAAATGATTACAATCTCTTGCTTTTTCATTACATGTCTCAACTCAACACCTCAATATAAACGAAAATGTTCTCACTTCTACTACTCCATTTCTTTTGTTGCAAACTCAACTATCTAGCACAAGTTTCCTTCTCCTTGGGGCATTCTTTGGCAAAGTGCCCTGATCCATTACAACTAAAACATATTACTTCTGACAAGTATCGAGGTTTCCTTTTTGGGCAACTGTTGAGGTAGTGCCTTGACTCCTTGCACCTGTAACAGGTGATATGACTCAGGTCCCTTCTGGGCTCCAATCAGTTTCTCTTCCTGGACTTTTCCATTCCAATCAGGGCTTCTATTTCCTGTGGGTCATATTCTACTCCCTCTGTCGGGAATTCTACTAGATCTCCATTCAAACAATTTTGGGAGATGTGTCCTTCTTCTCCACATGAATAGCAAGACTTAGTGCAGGGTTTACCCGGGTCTTCTTTAGGTGTGTCCTCCATCTCTTCCTTCATCACAACTTCTTCTAAAATTTCCATGAGGGCTCCTTTCATTACTTCTTTCTTCTGCTGGATGGTTCTGTCACGCCCCAAGTGGGTGTTAGCTGTGACAATTGCCACATGCTTATAAATCTCAAGTTTATAGGCATGTTAGGCTAGTAAACAAAAAAAATTCCAGTATGCACAAGAGCCAACTTTATTCATTACTAGCTATTACAAAGGTCATGATACATGCAACTTCTTTATTTATTCCCAACCCGTAGAGCTACTCCTACTGTTCATCATTCTCATCAGCACATCCATCATTTGCTACTTCTGCAAAATCAACAACAATAGCAAGAATGAGTATGATCTCATACTCAGCAAGCACACGGGTAAAAACGGAACCTCTCACGGCAAAAGTGACAAAAACAAAGGGGTTAGTTGTATAGAAAGAGTTTGATGGAAGAGAAAGATAATGGATTTAATTTAAAAAAAGAAAGGAAATAACTGGCATCACATATGACTGCAAGCTTCCCAACCCGGGAGTCACAGGGGTGAAATTTCACACTTTTACGCTCTTAAGAGGGGTACTCCGACGTTGACAGTCTCGACTAGAACCACACAGGCGCTAGTAGAGCAGAGCTCTATATTCCCCCAAGAACCAACCACTCGACTTACTAGTGTCGATCGCTCCTACGGATCCATCATCGACACGCTTCCGAACGAGTGTCATTCTTAGCGGAGAACTCAGACAGTCCCATACCTGAACTGTGACCGGTACAATACATTTGCCGTCGTGACACCAAATTTTTATAAAATTTACTAGACAAGGATTAGCAAAAGGAAATACATGCAAGACCAAGATAAATATCTCTAGGCTTTCCACAGAAACAACCATCCATGCATGAGCCATTAATCTATGTGCTCACATGCATGTACCAAGGATTTCTCCACCGTGATCATAAACCAAAAAGTAGTACTGTGGTATGCATGCTAGCTTCAAGAGATGTACAGGGATCAAATCACACGAACAGTGCACATTATAGAGCTTCAGAAGTACTACTGGCAATAGAGCATGGCATGAACAGTGAGACAAAACAAGGAATAGGATAGCTAGAAAGGCTAGATGGAACGCATGCTTGCCTGACTCGCTGACTCGCTGCTTCCTCCGAGGGCTCTTGCCAATCAGTGATTCTACTCCATGCAAAGCTAGCTAGTGAACTGGTTTGTATGCTGGGATGAGTACTACAGCGTGCTCTTGCTCCTCTATTTATAGGCATGGTAGGGTGTAGGGGATGGAGCTGGATCACTGTAACTCAAAAATATCAACAACCTCGGTGTCCCTAGATTTTACAGCTGCTTGTACTTTTACATAACACGTGCCTAGCTGACTCAATAGAGCATTAAATGCTACAGATAAGTGCAAGCTTGAGGTGCAAAATATCTTGTACCACACCCACACGTGGCCCTCCTACCCGAAGGCTCTACCACCATGTTCCTCTAATGCATATCCTTCCACATTAAGGATTCTAGTTGACTACTCTTAGTTAGTACTAACCAATGATTGCCAATGATTGATTTTATCTAATTATGCTGATAATTATTACTCTAGCGTGTGCTAATTTCTGTTAATTATCAAATACCAAAACCTTATTATTTCTAATAAACACGGGCATTACATCCTCCCCTACTTATAGAAATTTCGTCCTCGAAATTTAATTACCCATAAACTGGAGATGTGGAAAACATGTGCGTAGATCATCTTCTTTTTCCCATGTCGCCTCCTCTTCTGTATGGTTGCTCCACTGGACTTCTACAAACCGTATGGTCCTTTTTCTCATTACCCTATCTTTCACATCCAAAATCTTTATTGGGTGCTCTTCATAGGATAGATCCGGCTGCAGCTCCGTGAGTGGTAATTCTACAGTTTTTGGTGGGAGTTCACACTTCTTTAAAGTGGATACATGGAACACATTGTGTATCCCAGATAAATTTGGGGGTAATTCCAGACGGTAAGCGACAACTCCAACTTTATTAATGATTTGAAATGGCCCGACATATCTTGGACTTAATTTTCCACGTAGGCCAAAACGTCTCGTCCCTTTCTTTGGAGAAACTTTTAGATAGACAAAGTCTCCTGCCTTAAACTCAACTTCTCTGCGCTTTTTATCCGCTTGAGTCTTTTGTCGACTTTGTGCTGCCTTTAGGTGCTCACGAATAATTTGTAATTTCTCCTCGGCCTGTTGAACCAAATCTGGGCCTAGATATTTCCTTTCTCCTATTTCTTCCCAGCAGATTGGAGAGCGACACCTCTTGCCATATAATGCTTCATAAGGAGCCATTTTAATACTTGACTGATAACTATTATTGTATGCGAATTTTACCAGAGGAAGTGATTCATCCCATTTTTCCTTGAAGTCTAACACACTTGCTCGCAGCATATCCTCCAATATTTGTATAACTCGTTCTGACTGTCCATCGGATTGAGGATGATATGCCGTACTAAAATTTAACTTTGTTCACAATGCCTTATGTAAACTTTTCCAAAATCTTGAGACAAACCTCGGATCTCGATCAGATGTAATGTCAATAGGAACTCCATAATTAGCAACTATCTCCTTGATGTATAATTTAGCTAATTTTTCAAGAGAAAATGTTTTCTTTACCGGGATAAATTGTGCCACTTTGGTCAATCTATCTACTATGACCCATATAGCATCGTATCCTGCAGAAGTTTGAGGTAGTCCCGTGACAAAATCCATACTAATTTCTTCCCATTTCCAAGTCGGGATTTTTAAAGGTTGTAGAAGACCGGCTGGTTTTTGATGGTCTACCTTTACCCATTGACATATTGTACATTCTAAAACAAATTTTGCTATTTCTCTCTTCATATTGGGCCACCAAAAATTTCCTTTAATGTCATGATACATCTTTGTGCTTCCTGGGTGTACGGTGTATGGTGTGGAGTGTGCCTCTTGCATAATTTCCAACTTTAAATCTGACTGGTCAGGGACACATATGCGGTTTCTCAGCCATACAGACCCATCACTTCTTATATGAAACTCCGATGGCTTTCCTTGTTCTATCCCCTTTCGGAGGTTCAAAAGAAATGGATCATCCATTTGTTTCATCCGGATTTTGTCTTGCAGATCAGGCTTGACTTGTAATGCCATAACAGTGCTAGTTGAATCACGTACATATACTTCTATACCCAATTTCTCCATGTCCCTCAATCCCAATTAAACATCATCATTAAAACCCAACAAAATTAATTAAGTCACATGATGAGATTCACATGATAATCCAAGTACTAGATACTCAAGATGTCCATAACCGGGGACACGGCTAATCATGATTAGTTTATACACTCTGCCGAGGTTTGCGCATTTTCCCCACAAGACTCGATCTCCTCCGTTGGGGTTCTCGCACTACATGGTGTTTGAGAAATGGATGACCGAGACATAGTCTTTCAGAAGCGCTAGCACCTTACGATCGGGTAGACCATTACACCTACTTTCCCCTACATCTGCTAGTCTACCACTATAAGAGTTCGCACAACTTAATCAACTATGCTAGAGCCCATAGTAGCTTGTGGCTGCACATGGAAGTTTCTAGTATGAATAATCTCATGATCCCTTCGAGCCTGGATGGCGGTCCAACAGAAAAATAGGCAATCGCTGGAATACCCAGATGCCTCAATCCACCCAGATGTGTATTTAAGTTGCCACCTTAGATAAACCATTAATTTAACAAACTCACATCTGTCATGGATACACTCACCCAATCCACGTCTACTAGCATAGCATGGCAATATAAGCAATTTGGATAAGTAACTCCCAAGGGTTTGAATGTAACAGAGCAATAGGTTCTACCTCATCAACTACTTCCCAACCCACATGTTAAAATCACATCCTAACCATGCAATGTTTGGGGATTGGAACTAATGCATAAAAACTGGGTGATAAAGGGGTATGATCAAAGTGTGAACTTGCCTGCAATGTTGATGAAGATGATTCACACTCAAAACTCTTGATAGTTCTACTCGTCACACTCCGGTCAATCTATCGTAAGCAAGCAATGGTAACCCCACATAAGCAATCACTCAAAGATCGGAGAGAACAAAGAAAACAATTCGGAAAACGTCAAAACCAAACAAATAACTCTTGCAACAATTTCTAAAAGTATCAAAATTAGGTGAATTTGGCCTTATCAAAAAGTTCAGGTCAAGAGCTTCGATTTGCAAAAAGAATCAACTCAAACGGAGCTACGGAACTCAAGTTATGATCAAGCGAAGTTTGAATTCAAATCTGGTCTAATTCAAATTTTAAACTTTCAAAAACAAGTTTAAGTTGTTTTACTGGATAGAGGGGATCATAACGAAGACGTGGGCATTGGTTTCATCGAATTCCGACTAACGAGCAAAAAGTTATGAGCGTTTGAAGAACAGGGGCTAAATTGTAAAATAAAACAACTACAACTTGGTCCCTGGCGTAAATAACCAGAAAACGAAAAGACTAAATAACGAACGCTCGTTTATAAGGTCTAAACAGTGGACGTTCGCTGTTTAATAAAACCCTAAAAAACAGATCTAGTCTAGGGTTTTTTAAAAAACCGAACCTAAAGAAAAAGGACTGGGGTCGGTTTATACCGGTTCACGGCGGTTCGAAGAAAACCGGCGCTTTCGCGGAGCGGATCCGACCGGCGAGCTCCGATGAGGCGGCACGGGGCTCCGGTCGTCGGAGGAGACGGCGAGGCGCACAGGGAGAGGCGGCGCGGGCGACGGGTGCGCTGGGGGGGGGGAGAGGCGGCGACGGCAGCAGCAGCTAGCGGCGGCGGCGATGTGGCGTCGGCGGCATGGGCAGCAAGCAGCGGCGGGAGGCAGCGGTTGCGGGGAGAGTAGATAGAGAGGGGCCCGGGGCCGGGCGCCGGTATTTATGGAGGGGCGGAGAGGGCAGCGTGGAGGAGGGGGCAAGGGAGGAGGAGTCCGGGCAGACTCGGCGGCGGTCGCCGGTGTGCGGCAGAGGGACTCCTGCCCGGGGTCGATGACGAGCGCGGCTAGGCTGGGCCTGGTCGGCTGGGCCAGCCTAGCTCGGTAGAAAGCTTTTTTTTAACAGAGAAAAAAAGAAAGAAAAGAAAATAAAGTAAAATGTCATATAGGCATATAATATACCAAAATATACAGAAAAAGATTTTCTACAACATGTACATTTTTATACTGCCAAATAAAATCCACACAAAATCAGATAATTCAAAGAGTGCTACTGGTCTAATAAAATCCAATAAAAATCATTATAAAAAAATACCAAAATTAATTCAAATTTATTTCTCTCAAATTTTCCGATGTACGGAATCATGTTACCCTATTTTTTGTATATTTTATTTTTGGAGAAAAATAATTTGAATAAAACCCAAATAACTCCAAATTGAAAATAATTTCCAAAAGGACTTTAAATTTGATTCTTTTAAACTCCCAACTCATATTTCATATATTTTGAAGAAGTCATTTTCTCTCCTCTCATGAAAATCATTGAGTTGCTTGAAGTTTATGAATTTGAAATATTTTCAAATGAAATTCAAATATTTTCAACAACCCTTTTCATTTAATTTAAATGGAGAAGTCATGTCATCTCCTCTCGAGGGTTTTGTGTTGAAAAGCCTTTGAATTCATGGAGATTCATAAAAGCAAAATGAAAGTTTGGGGAAGTCCTTTTATTCCCTCTCATTTAACTTTCAAAAAGTTTTGAATTCACTCACTTTCAGTCAAACAGTCAATCAAATCTATCTATTTATTATAACATTCCAAAACTTAGAATTTTGGGATGTTACACTCCTTGATTAAATCAATTTTGGTTCCAAAGATCAATATGTCGTCGACATACAGACAAAGAAAAACTCCTTCGCCCCACCATAGCGATAGTACACGCACTTGTCACCATCGTTTACTACAAAGCCGGCAGCAGTTAATGTTCTTTCGAACTTCTCATCCCACTCCTTAGGAGCTTGTTTAAGGCCATATAAAGACTTTAATAACTTGCACACCTTTCCTTCCTCACCAGGTACTACAAAACCATCTGGCTGATCCATGTAAATTTCCTCCTTCAACTCTCCATTGAGGAAAGCTGTCTTAACGTCCATTTGATGAACGAGAAGACCATGTGAGGTAGCCAGTGATAGTAGCACCCGAATTGTGGTCAGTCTAGCCATGGGTGAGTAAGTATCAAAGAAGTCTTCACCTTTTTTCTGGGTATAACCCTTGGCCACAAGCCGTGCCTTGTACTTTTCAATCGTACCATCAGGTCTAAGCTTCTTCTTGAACACCCACTTACATCCTACAGGTTTGCATCCATAAGGACGGTCAGTGATCTCCCAGGTACCGTTAGCTAAGATGGAATCCATCTCGCTACGTAGAGCTTCCTTCCAGTAGTCAGCATCAGGAGATGCATAGGCTTCTGAAATAGTCTTGGGTGTGTCATCCACGAGGTACAGAATGAAATCATCACCAAAGGAATTTGCAGTCCTCTGTCTCTTACTCCTCCCAGGAGTTTCATTGTCACCCTCAACAGGATTCTCAACGTGTTCCATCGCAATGGTGGGTTCAGAAATTACAGTGAATTCCTCACTAGATGGAGTAGGTATCTCCTGATTTGATGAACTCGACATATCCTTCATAGGAAATATGTCCTCAAAGAAAGTTGCATCATTCGACTCCATAATCGTACCAACATGCATGTCGGATACCTCAGATTTTATTATCAAAAATCTATAGTTGATGCTATGAAAAGCATAGCCCAAAAGAACACAATCCACGGTTTTTGGTCCAAACTTGCGCTTCTTGGGAATTGGTATATTAACTTTTGCCAAACAACCCCAAGTACGTAGGTAAGATAGTTTCAACCTTTTCCTTTACCATTCCTCAAATGGATTCATGGTCTTATGCTTTGTGGGAACTCGATTTAGGACATGACACGCAGTCATTAGCGCCTCCCCCACCATTCCTTGGATAGACCCGAAGTGTGTAACATGGTGTTAACCATATCAGTTAGAGTTCGGTTCTTTCTTTCGGCTACCCCATTTGACTGGGGTGAGTAGGGAGGCGTCCTCTCATGGATTATACCTTGTTCCGCACAAAACATATCAAATTCATTGGAAAAATACTCTCCACCACGATCGGACCTAAGCCGTTTAATTTTTCGATCAAGTTGGTTCTCTGCCTCAGCTTTATAGTTTTTGAAGAAAGTGAAAGCCTCATGTTTCGATTTCAGAAGATACACATAACAATATCTAGTGGAGTCATCAATCAACGTCATGAAGTATCTCTTTTCACCTTTTGTCAACATGCTATTCATCTCACAAAGATCAGAACGTATAAGCTTTAGTGGCGCCAAGTCTCTTGCCTCTACAGTCTTATGGGACTTGCGAGGTTGCTTAGCTTGCACACATACTTGACACTTAGAGCCTTTGACAGTAGAGATTTTCGGAATTAAATTCATATTGGCTAGCCGCGTCATGCAACCAAAGTTAATGTGACAAAGTCGTGAATGCCAAATATCAGACTCATTGTTGTGGCAAACATTATTAATAACTTTAGTGCAAATATCTGACAAAGACAGGCGGAACAAGCCTCCGCTCCCATAGCCTTTTCCAACAAATTGTCCATACTTAGAAATTACAACTTTGTTGGATTCGAAAACCAACTTAAAACCATCTCGACATAAACGGGAACCACTAACGAGATTTTTATTTATGGACGGCACATGATGAACGTTCTTCGGACGCACAGTCTTCCCCGAAGTAAACTTCAAATCGATCGTACCAACACCTCGAACGATGGCATGTGACCCATTCCCCATCAGCACGGGTGAAGTCCCTGTTGCCTGGTAAGAAGAAAACATGGAGGCGTCAGCACAAACATGTACATTGGCACCGGTGTCAATTAACCAATCAGGAGATTGAAATACTGAAAGGATGGTAGGTAAAATACCGTACCCTGATTCCTTCATATCAATATCACCGATGACAACATTAGCGGACTTGCCGCTCTTCTCATGTTCGTGCTCCTCAAAGCGGTTAGGACACTTCGGAGCCCAGTGATTAGGATCACCGCAGACATGGCAAAGTCCTTTCCCCTTCTTATAAGAATTCTTCTTAAAGTTGGTAGAATGTGATGGCTTGTTCTTTGTATCAAACTTGCCTTTGCCCTGAGTTTTGTTCTTATTGTTTTTGAACTTGTTGGGCTAGGAGTTCTTCTTCTGTACCATGTGGGCACTAGAACCTCCCTCAGCAACTCGAGCACGTGTGTCCTTTGCTCTCGCCTTCTCAATGAGATCCGCAACGGAAAACTCCTGTCTCTTGTGTTTCAGGGAAGTAGCAGAATTGTTCCACGAAGGTGGAAGCTTGGCAATGATGCCTGCGGCAACAAATTTGTCCGGCAACACACACTTGAAGTACTCAAATTCTTTTGCGAGCGACTGTATCTCATGAGCCTGCTGTACAACAGGGCGTTCATCAGTCATCCTGTAGTCATAGAATTGCTCTATGACGTACAACTCGCTGCCGGCGTCCGAGGGACCAAACTTGGCCTCGAGCGCAGCTCACATGTCCTTGCCGTTGTCAAGCGCCTTTAAAGAGGGTATCGATCTTCTCGAAAGCTTTCAGTTGTGCTGGATTAAGATTGCCCTCAGGCTTGCCCTTGGTGGCGTCATAGCAGCCCATGGTCTAAACCAGTAGACTGCTCTCGTGCGCCACCTCTTATATTGCGCCTCCTTAAAGGCAGGCGGCTTCAGATATGCAGCAAACCACTCGGAGTAAATTGCCTATAATCAGGTTTTTGGATTGTTGGAAATACGAGCAAATTACTACGAGATTTAATCCGAATAAATAGGAAATAGATCATGACAGCAATAGTAGAGATTAAACTAATAATGCGAACTAGCATAGTAGATGAACAGGTCACATCTAGGGCAAATACTAAAAACATGAATTCTACCACGATCTCAAACAGGAAGGATAGAATCACATACGGTGAAGCGGGAGCAGCACCGCCGGCGTTGACGTTGTCGCCCATGTCGTCGAGGATGAGGTTGCCGAGGTCGGGGAAGAAGTCGTCGTTCACGAAGTCGTCGCTGCCAGCAGTCACGCGAGTGCGCTCCCCAAAAACCTGATCGCCCCTCTCCCGTACAGGATCACGAGAGGCAGGGTTCCGGAGGCCTGCTGTCCCTTCTCCCAGTGCACGCCGAAAGGAGGGATGGAGAAGACTTGCTTGGCAGCGCAATGTTCTGGAACGGTGGTGAGAAACCATACGAAGCGGCGGCGGCTAGGGTAGACGTCTGCCTGACTATAGTGCAGGCCGGGTAGGTCGTGGGAGTAAATCCCACGTCCGAGTCGTCACGATCTAAAAGAATCGGAAACGGTTCAGTAATTAATGCGTCCGTTAATTATTAATTAATGACTCATTAATTTTTCCCGAGCAGCAAAAATATAGACAACGTGCATAGCTCTGTCCTCGGCTCAATCCCGCAACGAGGCGAGGCGAGGCGAGGCGTGTCGTGACGAGCGAGGAGGAGGAGCGCACGTGTAGGTCTCCGCTTCTCATGCTCATACAAATGGTAGAAGAGCTCACCTTATAAAGATGTGCAACTCTCTCAACTTTCGGGATGAGACTAAACTTTAGCTTCACTCACTCCACTCATATGTGTGCATGAATGGGTCTAAAGAATTTCAGAATTTAGTTGGCCTTTGGGCCAAAAAACTACTAGCAAAATTCCAACAGAGCCACCTCCATAGCGACACCGCCCTGGTCATCGGCAACGCGCTCTACCTGAGAGGCTCATGGCTGCGCCCGTTCGATCGCGAAGACACAGTGGACGGCGACTTCTTCTTGGCCGACGGGAGCAGTGTGCGCGTGCCGTTCATGACGAGCGGAAAACGCCAGCGCATCAGCTCCCATCCAGGCTTCAAAGTACTGCAGCTGCCCTACGATTCCGGCAGGGTCGGCGGCAGGCACAGCTTCAGCATGCAAATCTATCTCCCGGACGAGCGCGACAGGCTGCAGGCGCTGATCCACGAGCTCAGCTCCGACACGGCCGGGTTCCTGAACCGCAGCGCCCCCGCGCAGGAGGTGGAAGTGGGGGACTTCAAGGTCCCCAAGTTCAAGGTGTCGCGCAAGGTGGAGGCGTCGGACCTGCTGAAGGACATGGGGCTGGAGCGACCGTTCTGCTTTTCACATGACTTCACGGAGATGGTTGACTACTCGGAACCTCTCGCGGTGCGTAGCGTGCTACACGAGTGCGTGGTTGAGGTCGACGAGGATGGAACCATGGCCGCGGCGGCCACCGAAGCTGACATCATGACGGGCTGCTCCATCGGATGGGAGGAGCCGGCGCGCGTCGACTTCGTTGCAGATCACCCGTTCCTGTTCCTCATCAGGGAGGACGAGAGTGGCATAGTGCTTTTTGCAGGGCAAGTCGTCAACCCCGAGCTCTAGTTCTGCTGCCTAGAAATCCAGAGTGCTGTTCATCTAAAAAAATTGATGTAATATCACCGGGAGTTATATAACTTGCGTTGTATGTTTAGTTTGATTCTAGAACTTTGAAAATATGATTTTATGGTCACCTAACTTGACTTAAACGTGTAGATACAGTCACACTACATTTATGCGGGCGTATCCATCTTTGTGGACCCACTTGTTAATGATCGATGGCGCTGGCCTTGACGTATTCTCACATAGAACAACCTCATTTTTTTTAATCTGCGGAAAAAGCCAACCGCAACAAGGCATTTTTGCACAAAACACCATCACATTTTTTATTTAGAGAAAAATAGGACCATAGTACTGCACACACATGGCGAAATTTAATAAGCAGATATCAATTGATTTAGCACGAGACACACTAGCCACTAAGTCATTAAGCTCAGGATGGTCAACATTGATAACGAGGTTATATGTACCGACGAGGGTTCATGCGGAGCTTAATTGGGCCGTGGATACTACGGCGCATTTTGCGTGAGCTATTTTTTAAGGTATTTGTAAAACATAAGTAATAAAACTATGTTCAAATATTTGTGTGTTGAAAATACTATGCATGCAAAGGATGATTAGTAAATAAAAACATTTAAATATAAACTTGTGTATTATTTAAAAATATTTAGTTAATGCAGACATTGAGAATGTATATTAAATTAATATGTTTAATGAATCCAAAAAATATATACACTTGCGGTTTATATTTAATTATACAAAATGATGAACGCAAACATTTACTAAATATTTATGAGCATTTACTTGAGTATAACTTTTACAAAAAAATATAACTGAAATATTGGTCACAATTGAATATTCATATTAACAGTTTAAATTTTAAGTTATGAATTTTTTTAGTTATACAAACATTAAACTATACAAATGTGCGAATAATTATTGAAATCTTTGTATAATTAACATTATATTTTGAATTGTAATTTTAGAAATCAAATATGTAATACACACATTTATATAATATACATGTTTGTATGTTTTAGGAAAATAGTGCAAGCAAAATGGACCGCAATATCCGCAGCCCATTTAAGCTCCACATGTGATCCTGTTTGATACATATACGCTCATTATCCATATTACACATCTGGACCTGATGGGTTGTAGTAGTTACTAGAACGTCTCGTGTTTAAATAGTTGGTAGTTGGTTCGAGTCCTGCTAGATCCTCTTTTGATGTTAAATTTTCACAATCTTGTACTCCCTTCGTTCCTAAATATTTGTCTTTCTAAAGATTTTAGATGGTCACCACATACGGATATATATAGACATATTTTAGGGTGTAGATTCACTCATTTTGCGAGGGAGTATTAAAATTATTTTTGCAGCCCAATTAAGCTCAACATAAGTCCTCATCCAGTATATGTACTCGTTATCCAAATTGAATAGTCGGACAGGCAGAGTGGCTAGACCGTTTGGTAGTAATAACTCAATTGGTTGTATGTTCGAGTTCTAATGGACATTTTTTTATTTTAGTTTTTGCAAATATGTGCAATACTGTGGTCTGCTTTTCTATAAATAAAAAATATGAAGGTGTTTTGTGCAAAAATGCGTCCTGCAGTTAACTTTTTCTGCAATTTTTTAAGGATGTTCTGTGTAAAAACACGTATCGCCTAGCGCCATCACTGACCAAGTGGGGCCATACATATGGATACGCATGCATACGCGTAGAGTCAAGTTAAGTGAACATAAAACCATATTTTCAAATTTCTAGCACCAAACTAAACATGCGATGCAAGTTATACAAC
Source organism: Triticum urartu (assembly GCF_056163025.1). Lineage (NCBI taxonomy): Eukaryota > Viridiplantae > Streptophyta > Magnoliopsida > Poales > Poaceae > Triticum > Triticum urartu. The sequence continues at coordinate 502,706,342 of NC_141876.1, read as the reverse complement.
TCGCACTGATATTACCTCAAAAAAATTCATGAGCGCTAGCAGTGTTCTTCTCTACCGTGTCGGGATGGAATAATGAATAATAGACGGCCATTGTCAACAGCTTGTTCGATCCATAAATCTGGATCATTAAATTTGTTTAACGCAGTTTTATACTTCCATATTGTTCACCTCCACGGCCCCGCAAGTTATCTCCGTAGCGCACCTACTGATGCCCCTCCGCGTAGCGCACATAGCAGTGGAAGAGAGCGTAACGCATCTACTTGCATCACAGTTTGTGCATCCGGCAACTGGGCAACTGATACGCAGGTCATCGTCCCACATCAGAGAGTAAAATGCACAAAATCATCACTTTCATTAAAAAAAACAAAATCATCACTTTAGCGTCATAACTCTTGGATAACCATCACTTTATAAAACATGACACTTTGCACCGCACGAAAAATTTGACAGTGGCAAAAAACACTGAAAATAGATGCTAAGCAGTTTGATGACGCCACTAATCAGCTACTCCCTCCATTCCAAAATATAGTGCGCCCGTGTTTTCCAGGGTCAAACTTTGACCATAAATTTAACAAACGAGACCGACTGCGACGGGAGAAAAAGTTACATAATTAAAAACTTCTTTTGAATACGAAATCACTGATATAACTTTTGCTCCCGCCGTAATCGGTCTTGATAGTTAAATTTACGGTCAAAGTTGAAGCAGGGGGATAGAGGAAGCAGTACATTGTGGAATGAAGGGAGTACTTGTCAGGCTAAGTTGGCAGGAAAAAACGTCACATAGCCAAATTGACCTGGTCTTCTTCTTCTTTCTCGGCGACGGGTTACACATAGCCGCTGCGAGCTCGCCATCGAGCAGGAGCTCGGTGACTGGTCACACATGCACATAAAGTGTTTGATAAAATGCTTCGAAAAAAGGAGGAGGAGAAAGAAGAAGACCAAGTCAATTTACCTATGTGGCATTTTTTTTTGCCAACTCAGCCTGGCGAGTGGGCTCGGCTGATTAGTGACGTCATCAAACACCTTAGCATCTATCGTCGATGTTTTTTGACACTGCTAGATTTTTGATGCGGTGCAAAGTGTCACGTTTTGTAAAGTGATGGTTTTTGAGAGTTATGATGCTAAAGTGGTGGTTTTGTGCATTTTATTCCATACCAGAAGTTGATCTTAGGTGAAAAGTGAACATCTGAACATACGTCACCTTTTGCCGGCCGGTCCGCAACAACAACGGAAAATACACTTCGGAGCCTTGTATATACAACCTATATGGGGAACTTTTTAATAAATAAACAAAAAGCCAAAGTAGTTTAGAAGTTTTTTTAGAGTAAACTTGACTCTCTTTCGCACTAGTATACAAATTTTCAAAAAAAAAACAAAGTTGACTTCAAGGCAAAAAAGACAAAATTTATTTGCTATTATAGGTCATTGTTCACACTATTTTAGCTAAAAATTTGTCTTTTTTGAAAAAGAAGTCAAATGGGATTTTTTTTTGGAATTTTTCTCACAAGTACAATGGAAGGTCAAGTTTATTTCCAAAATATTTTTAGAATTTTTTGTTGAATTACGAAAAAAAATCATACAGGGTGTAGACACACCCAGGAAGCAAACGTCCGCCGAAGTGACATGCTTCTTGCTTTATTGTAAATAATATTATTTGAACATCGAGATTTTGGAGAAGACCAGGTGAATACACTTGCACAGCATCAGGGAATTACATAAGTGGGTAGCTCGCCTTCTCGGTGATCCCGCACAGCCCTTGAGGTTGCTGGACTCCACATCGGATGCACATGTATCCCTTCTCGCCCCATGAAGTGTAGTACGAGTTTTTGACAATCCAGTACGGCACTCCCTTGCAGTGGTGGAGCTAGATGTATCCTGCTGGGGCCAATGGTAAAATACGAGTGTTTGGAGGGGTCAAAAGCTAAGGAAGTTTTCATCTAAGTCCTTCTAATTTTTTTCCTTCATAAATTGGTCCAAAGCTGGGGGGGGGGGGGGGGGGGGGGGGCACAGCCCCCCAGCACAACACATAGCTCCGTAGCCTACGACTGTGACAGCGCACTTAGTCGCCACAAGGGCCCTCGAAGATGCCTCCACGGTAGTTCTTGTAGGAATGTTGCTTGGCCAAAGTGAGCCCGACCACCACCGGTTGTGCCGCCATGGCGGTCATGAACTTGGACTCCATTTTGCCGACTGTGACGTACCCCATGATTGTGATGGCGTGGATCCCCAGCTTTTGTTCCCTGTACTGGTCATGTTGAGCGACCAAGGGGTAGTCGCTATTCGTTGCGATCCCACCGTTCTTCATGATCCAGCTGAATGTCGCCCGGGGGGAGTCCTTGTTGCAGCTGTTGTTGCTCTTGTCGCAATCGACGAGCTCCTGAGCCTTTGATGCCTTTTATATGCGCTTGTTTGACAGTAACAGAGCTGTGGGCCCTGATAATATCCCAGCTGAATTCTATAAGTACTGTTGGGACTTTGTCAAACCTGACATTATGCACTTGTTTGATGCCTTTTATAACAACACTTTAGATGTTGCCCGTCTTAACTACAGGGTGATCACGCTTATTCCTAAAATGATCTGACCTAAAAATACAACAATATAGGCCCATTTGTCTCCTCTGTTGTCCTTACAAATTGATTACTAAGGTAATGGATAACACAGTGGCCATCTTCGTTGATAAACTCATCAGCAAACACGAAAATGCCTTTATTAAACACAGAAACATTATGGATGGTATCCTTACTCTCCATGAGGTACTACATCACACACACCGCAAGAAGAAGATTGGGGTGGTGCTTAAAGTAGACTTCGAAAAAGCTTACGACAAAATCAATTAGGATTTCCTCCTTGAATGCCACAAGAACCATGGATTTGGACCTACGTGGTGTGGCTAGGTCAAAAAGATCTTGAACAATGGGACGGTGAGTATAAAACTGAATAAAGAAACATGTCCTTATTTCCAAAGTCACAAAGGGGTGTGTCAAGGCGACCCGTTTTCACCTTTCATGTTCAACCTTACTGTGGAAGCCCTCTGGAAAATGATTCTTAATGCTCAAAAAGAGGGCATGCTAACTGGCCTTGCTTCAGACCTGATCGATGGGGGAGTGGCCATTCTGCAATATGCCGATGATACAGTCATTTGCTTTGAACATGATAGGGAGGCTGCGGTCAACCTAAAACTCCCACTATACATCTTCAAGCTCATGTCAGGGCTCAAAATAAATTTCCTCAAGAGAGAAATCTTGTGTGTTGGAGGGGATCATGAGCTACTAACTTTCTACTCTGAACTATTCAATTGTCACATTGGGCACTTCCTATGAAATACTTGGGAGTGCTAGTGAGCTACTCCACACTACGTGCCCTTGACTGGCGCTTTGTCGAAGATAAATTCCTAAAATGCTGCGAATCCTCGATTGGTAACGCGGCATCCTCGGGAGGGAGGCTGACCCTCTTAACTCTTCCCTTACTAGTATAGTTTATTACTACATGTCTATGTTTTTGCTTCCTAAAATGGTCATTGGTAAATTGTATAAGCGTCAGAAAGAATTCTTTTTGCAAGAGAACAATGGTCGTAAACGACACCACTTGGTGAAATGGACAAGGATCTGTAGATCCAAGAAAAAAGGTGGCTTGGGAGTGAAAGATCTCCATAAGCAAAATATTAGCCTGCTCACCAAGTGGTGGTGGAAACTTCAAACTCAACATGGTCTTTGGCAGGATGTGATTCGCACTAAGTACCTTAAAAACGACACGGTGACCTCGGTGAAGAGAAAATTTGGAGATTCCCCGATCTGCAAACCCATTATGAAAGTAAAAGAATATTATTTGGCAGGGAGAGGGGTGATTATGAACTCTGGCAACATTGCTAGAGTATGGGTTGATTCAGTTAGGGATATATCTCCTTTGCGAGCTAGGTTCCCATCTTATACAGTATTTGTAATCATCATGAAATCACAGTAGCTGAAATTCCAAAACTATGTTGGTGATGATCTCTTCAGGAGACGTCTTCATCCTCCCCTTATGGAACAGTGGAGGGTGCTCAAGACTTTAGTGGACTCTTGGTCCCTATCTTGTGAACCAGATCGGATTATTTGGACTCTGGAAAAAAGGCTTCTCGACCAAATTGGTCTATGCTCATTTGGAAAGACACCTTCCAGCTGGATATTAATGTGATGTCGAGGGTCATTTTCATCACCGGTATACTCGCACATTAAACCGGAGCGACGACTTAAGGGTAATATGCTCCATGAGATCCAGCAACGAACAAAATCAACTCCTGTCCGACCGTTAGCCATAAAGGCCCTAAGCTTAGAGAGTTGTGGAGCAAAAGTAGCCCGTTCTTGAGTACTCAACCGCCGCGGAAATGGACGAGTGTTCGTAAGCCGGTGGGGACGGTAACCCGGTAGAGGATTTTCATCATTAGGGGAAGTGTCTTTACAATAAAACCAAGTATGGTTCCATTCTTTCGGATGGCTATGGAGTTTGGCATGAGGGTAACTGACGTCTTTCCTCTTCTGAATTGAAACGCCGCCTAGTTCGGTATTGGGCCCATCCACAAATTTAGTACGATGGTTCAAGTAGAAGAAGTCCCAGAATAGCTCAACAGTTGGCTCCTCTTGCAGGTATGCTTCACAAAATACTTGAAAATTGCAAATGTTGGACACAGAATTTGGTCCAATGTCTCGAGGTTGAATCTGGAAGTTGGCAAGTACGTCTGTAGCAACCCGACCTCAGATGGTCAAGTCTCTGTGATTCAGTGTCATCCCTGGATCGGTAATGCTGACACACACAATACTCGAAGGATTTATAACAGAGTAGCAATCACACACTTATTACATCGAATGTCTCAAGAGAAAACTTATTACAGTAATATGGCTTAAGGCCATCTAATACGATAACAACGGAAGGCTTGGAAGATAAAGTGAGTCCATCAACTCCAACGGCATAGTTGAGCTGCACGACAACGACCTAACGAACCTTACTCCTTGTCTGAAAAGTCCGCAACATAATACGTTGCAGCCCGAAAACGGGTCAGCACATAGAATATGCTGGCAAAGTAACACAGTAGAGCAAGAACAGAATAATGCTATCACTACATGCATATTTGGCTGGTGGAAAGCTCTATGGTTACAATTTTGCGAAAAGCCAATTTTTTCCTACAACAAAGGAATAGATTTTAATTTAACTATCATGGTGGTTGAACAACATTGAGAAGGTTCCTCCAACTCAATCCCAATTAAAGTGATTAACAACCCAATAATATTAATTAAACATGATGAGATACTTGTGATAACCCAAGTACTAGATACTCAAGAATTGTCCATAACCGGGGACACGGCTAACCATGATTAGATTGTACACTCTGTAGAGGTTTGCGTACTTTTCCCCACAAGACTCGATCGCCTCCGTTGGATTTCTCGCACTACTGGGTGTTTGAGAAACGGATGACTGAGACACAGTCTTTCAGAAACATTAACTCTCTACTTCGGACAGACCATACCAAACCTACATCCCACTACCTGCTGATCTGCCTCTTCAAGAGCTTCACGTAACTTATTCAACTATGCTAGAGCCCATAATAGCTTGTGGCTGCACACGGAAGTTTCTAGCATGAATCATCTCAGTTCCCTTTGAGCGTGGGTGGCGGTCCATAGGAAGATCACAGGGGTACTCCGGGATTTCCAAAAAAAATACAGGCAACACTGGGTACTCCAGGTGCCTCAATCCACCCAGTTGTTTGATTAAGTTGCCACCTTAAGTTGAACCATTAATTTAACAAACTCACACCTGTCATGGATTTCACTCAAACCCAAACCACGTCTACGAGCATAGCATAGCATAGTAATATAAGCAACACGTAGAGTAACTCCCAAGGGTTTGAATGTAACAGGGCAATAGGTTCTACCTCATCAACTACTTCCCAACCCATAAGTTAATGACATCCTAATCATGCAATGTTTGAGGATTGGAACTAATGCATAAAAACTGGGTGATAAAGGGGTATGATCAAAGTGTTACTTGCCTTGCTGACGGTTTGCGAAACCTAGGGACTCGTAGTAGCACGCTTCGCACTCCGGGTGTTCTATCACAAGCAAACAATAGCATACATAAGTAACAAGCAATGATGCACAAGCAAAACTCAAATAAAAGAGGGTTGACCAAAAGTTTCAGCTTAAGAACTCCGGTTCGCAAAAAGAATCAAATCAAACGGAGCAACGAAACTCAAACGGCTAAAGAAAGAAGCTTCGTTTACTAATCTGAAACTAGGTCAAATTTTACAGTAGCAAAAACTTGTTTGAGTTGGTTAAACGGAAAGAGGGTTTCGGGACGAAACTCTAGGCGCTTGAATCGCATGATTCCGACGAACGAGCGAAAAGATAAACAGAAACTAAGATCGGATCAGAAATCGCGATTAGGAAAATCACGGAATAAATCCGATAAAAGAAAAACGATGAACAGATTAACGAACGGACGTTCGTTATATGGATCTAAATGAAGAACGCGTTCGTTAAAACAAACGAACGAGCGAACGCTCGCTAAATAAATAAACCGGAGAAAAACCGATCTATTAAAAAAATGAATAGTAGGGTTTCGAAAAAAAATAAACCGAACGGTTCTAAAAAAAATCGGCGGCTCGGATCCGGCGGCTACCTCCGGCGAGGCGAGGTGGCGGGGCGGCGGCTTGCAGGGCGGCGGCGGCAAGCGGCGGCGGCTTAGCACGGCGGCGGCGGCTAGCGCGGGCGGCGGTGGCTGTGGGGGTGGGGCTCGAGGCGACGGCGTATATAAAGGGGGCGGGGGCGGCAACTTGGAGGAGGGGGCAAGGCGCAATGGAGGCGGAGTCCAACTCGGACTCCAGTTCGAGTGGCGGCGGCGGTGGCGGCGGCTGGGCCGGCCTGGCTCGGCTGGGCCTTAGGCCTAGTCGGGCACGGGAACTTAAAAAAAACAATTCCGCCAACAAAAATAAAATCCTAGAAAAATAAAAAAAAATCTAAAAATGCCAAAACAAATTTTCACCGTCTAAATAAAATATTTAGAACGAGATGAACATTTTCTTGGCCCTAAAATGCAATTTTGAAAACATGCAATTTTTCTAATGCAAACAAAATTGCAATAAAAATCCAAATAAAACAAATATTTGGTTTTAATATTTTTCCTCCAATATTTCAATTATCTTGGAGAAGTCATATTATCTCCTCTCATATATTTTAGTATGAAATATTTTTGGAGAGAAAATAATTAAAACCAAAATCCTCATTTCAAAATTTGATAAAATCAAATTTAAAACGGGAAATCCCCAACTCTCTCCGAGGGTCCTTGAGTTGCTTAGGATTTTGAGGATCGCGAGATGAAATGCGAATAAAATATGATATGCATGGATGACTATGTATAACATTCCAAATTGAAAATTTAGGATGTTACAAACCTACCCCCTTAAGATGAATCTCGCCCTCGAGTTTCGGGTTGGCTAGAAAGTAGGTGTGGGTGGTCTGTGCGAAGATCATCCTCTCGTTCCCATGTGACTTCATCCTCGGTGTGGTGGCTCCACTGAACTTTACAAAATTTGATAACCTTACTGCGGGTGACTCTGCTGGCAAACTCAAGAATCTTAACTGGTTTTTCCTCGTAGGTCAAATTACTGTCCAACTGAATTGCCTCCAAGGGTACTGTATCTCTTAGCAGTATATCTGCCATCTCAGCATGACATTTCTTTAGCTGTGAAACGTGAAACACGTCATGAACTCCTGACAATCCCTCGGGTAACTCCAACTTGTAGGCAACTTCTCCCATCCGTTCCAAAATACGATACGGTCCTACAAATCTCGGGGCTAACTTTCCCTTAACTCCAAAACGTTTCACTCCTCGCAAGGGTGATACTCGCAGATATGCTCGATCTCCAATTTCATAGGTTACCTCCTTGCTTTTGAGTCAGCATAACTCTTCCGCCTGGACTAAGCAATCTTCAGTCTGTCATGAATCAATTTAACCTTCTCCTCAGACTCCTTGATCAAGTCTGGTCCAAACAACTGTCGGTCTCCTACCTCATCCCACATTAACGGTGTTCTGCACCTTCGTCCATATAGGGCTTCAAACGGTGCCATCTTCAAACTGGCTTGATAGCTATTGTTGTATGAAAACTCTGCGTATGGCAAATTGTCATCCCAACTAGATCCATAATCTAGCGCACAGGCTCTCAACATGTCCTCCAGAATTTGGTTGACTCTCTCTGTTTGTCCATCCGTCTGCGGGTGAAATGCTGTACTAAACTCCAATCTCGTTCCCAAAGTCTGGTGCAACTGGTGCCAAAACTTTGAGGTAAACTGTGTTCCTCGATCTGATACGATGGTCCTCGGAACTCCATGCAGACATACGATCCTGGACATATATATCTTGGCCAACTTTGCACTTGTATAGGTGGTTTTCACTGGGATGAAGTGAGCTACTTTGGTCAAGCGATCAACTACTACCCATATGGAATCATATCCCGCTTTGGTCCTGGGAAATCCGGTGATAAAGTCCATGCCCAGTTTATCCCACTTCCATTCGGGTATCGGCATAGGCTGTAACAGTCCTGCTGGCTTCTGATGCTCTGCCTTCACGCGCTGACATACATCACATACAGCTACATACTCGGCAATATCCTTCTTCATACCGGTCCACCAGAAACATTCCTTCAAATCCAAATACATCTTGGTGTTTCCGGGGTGTATCGAGTATGGTGAGTCATGGGCCTCTTGAAGAATTAACTTCCTGATCTCCTGGTTATTGGGCACATAGATTCGGTCCTCAAACCATAAGGTATCATGCTCATCCTCACGAAAACCTTTGGCCTTTCCTTTGCCCATCTTCTCCTTTATCTCGGCAATCTCCTTGTCATCCTTCTGAGCTTCCCGAATCTTGTCCAGCAATGTCGACTGGACCTCCATTGTTGCAATGAATCCTCTAGGAACAATCTCCAATCGAAGTTCCATGATGTCCTCTGCTAATTCCTTCGGCAGTCCCTTGCTTTCAAGGATATTAGCATAACTCTTCCGGCTCAAAGCATCTGCTACGACATTTTCCTTTCCTGGATGATAGTGTAGCTTCATGTCATAATCCTTTATAAGCTCCAACCATCTCCTCTGTCGAAGGTTCATCTCCTTCTGGGTGAATATGTACTTCAAACTCTTATGGTCCGTGTACACATCACAACGATTTCCAATAAGGTAATGTCTCCAGGTCTTCAATGCATGCACTACGACTGCTAACTCCAAATCATGCGTGGCATAGTTCAACTCATGAGGTTTTAGTTGTCGTGAGGCATACGAAACAACTCTCCCGTCCTACATAAGCACACATCCAAGTCCTAAGCGTGAGGCATCGCAGTACACTTGGAACTCCTTATGTATATCTGGCAGTGTTAGCACTGGCGCTGTAGTCAAACGTTTCTTCAACTCCTGGAAACCTGCCTCGCAATCTTCTGTCCATTTAAACTTAGTATCCTTCTTTAACAATTCAGTCATTGGCTTTGCAATCTTGGAAAAGTTCTCAATGAATCTCCGATAGTAACTATGACGCCCGGATAATTAAGCTACAGTGAACCTCCGCTAATGATGCCACGTCACCTCAGTTACTGCTGCTAATCCCTCGTTAGTTCAAAAAACCGGTTCAAAATTCAAATTCCAAATATGGCATACAAGAAAAGTTTTCAAACATCGAAACAAAAATGTTCGGGGTGAACCAATTATTGCATAGATAATTTTGGTGGAG